>NC_083592.1:23558869-23869323 GCF_027579695.1 Neoarius graeffei | reverse complement strand
ATTGCAAAGGGATAGTGCCTGTTTATATGTCACTGACCAAGTTAATCACTTACCTACACTGATTTTTATTTCTTTCTTCATGGGAACATTTCCATATTATGGACACAGACTTTTTTTCTGTCTGCAGCTTCATGTTTATCACCAGTGGGCTTTGCGTGTCAGAGCTTCTTTATAACCAGTGATGCCAAGCCAGACAGTTTCATTCTTCACACGTGCATCCAGAGAGGCAATGGTCTTTCTGAGAGCCTCCACTGTGTCTCTATGTCTCAACCTTAATCAAAGAGCCATTCTCAGAGAGATGCACAGTATTGTTGGTCTTAGACTGGGCATCAGAAAACAACTCCATCTGTAAAGTTCTGCAACACAAACAGAAATGCACAATAAGAACAAGTATATGCAATATAGCATGATTACCCATGGCACATTGAGTTTTCTCAAACAAAAACAAACAAAAAACCCATTGAAACCTAATACTAGAGAATGCTGCCCTCACCTGGATGTATCCAAAACAGCATATTGTACATTGTGCTGCAGTCCAAGCATCTTCCTACTCTTATCAGCATTTTTGCTTTTCTAAGAAATTAAATTAAAATAAATTGTTATGAAAGACAGCATCAGGGCCTCTCTCTCACTAATATATCAGTGCTTTCCTCAGAGCACTTTAATTTCATGTAGACACACTTTTTTTCACCGATGGTCGCTGAAAAATCATGTCTAGATTTCTACCATGCGATGTTTGGGGCATATTTTGAAGGAAAATCAGTGTTTTGGGCCGGTTTGCTGCCATGATGCACTCAGGCAGATCGGAAATACCCCTGGGAAATCCCCAATCACTTTGCTGCTGCCCTGGTACCATCACACTTCAGTGCACGGGTGAGCACCCTTGCACTGACATCACATTTACCCTAGTAACCATCACTACCCTGTGCCTGGGGAACAAGCAAACTTGGTTTACATACTGTTCACATACTGAAGCCAAGTGAAGATGTCCGGCATCTGTTGCCCGAAGAAAACTACAGATAGAAAAGCTCTACTACTGGATTACTTGGATAATCTTAGTCAGAAAGAAGCAAAGGATAGATATGCACAGAAATTAGAGTTTATTAGTGGTTCTGATCTGTACAAAATTCCTCGAAACAACTGGCGTGACTGTGCAGATTTCTGACCTAGCATTATCTACATGTTGGAATATACCTTATTTCTCCTGAAGAGTCCCAACATGGAAGAACAGTTTTTTTTAAACCCACTACAAAAGCAAGAAAACCTCCTTTGTGTAAAGACTTTTTCCTGACATCAGCTTTTGGGAACAAAATGTTGCGAAAGCCAAAGTATTTACTCTCAAAGGACTCCTACCTGAACTGTTGGCTAGATCAGTGGTTTTCAAAGTGGGGGCGCTAGGGGGCCTCAGAAAGTTGGAGGGACGATAACAAAAAAATTGCGAAAAAAAAATACTTTTTTAAAATAATTATTATTAAATATATTGTAATTAGTTTTAATCATTATTATAAAATATAATTATTAATAATAATACATCATATCGAAACGATGTTTGCCATGCTCATCTCTCCGATTGCCTGTGACGTTGCGGTTTGCGCCATTTATCAAGCTGCTTTGCTCCTCAAGCTAGCATATTGCTAGCGCAAAATGGACAGGTTTTTGAAGAAGAGACCGAAGGAACAAACCAACAGCCCTGCTGTGGAGGACACTGCTGCGAAAAAAAAAAACCCTAAGTCCTGGCCAACTAAAATCTGAAAATATGAGGCAGCATACATTAAGTATGGCTTTACAGCCATACAGAAAAATGGCCATGATTGCCCGAAATGCGTCCTCTGTCTGGAGACCCTGTCAAATGAGTGCTTAAAACCTTCGAAACTTCAGCGTCACTTGGTACAAAAACATCCGACAGATGCCGAAAAAATAGTAGATTTCTTCAGACGCAAAGAAGAGCATTTGGTCAGGTAATCTGCTGCATTCACCCAGCAAGCTACTGTCCCCGAGTGGGCCCTGAAGGCATAATTTTTAGCCTCGTACCACATTGCTCGTGCTAAAAAACCTCACTCAATTGGAGAAGATTTGATTTTACCAGCCACCAAAGACATTGTCCGAGAATTGCTTGGTGAGGATGCTGCCCAAAAAAAACCCCCCGATGCTGTCCCACTCTCTGATGACACCGTGAGCCGATGGATTGGTGACATGGCTCAAGATGTATCTGCTCAGCTGTTGGAGCAGGCGAGAGCCAGCGAATACTTTGCACTTCAGCTGGATGAGAGCACAGATTTATCCAATGAGGCCCAACTGCTTGTGTACATCAGATTTATTTCACAGGAAAGATTTGTGGAGGAAATACTATTTTGTAAAGCACTTGAAAGAAGAACTACTGGGAGAGACATTTTTCAAGTTTTGGATGATTACATCGAGTCTAACGGATTTGACTAGACCCGTTGTGTGGGGGTGTGTTCAGACGGAGCCGCGGCAATGACCGGGAAGATCAGTGGAGTGACCGCTCTCATTAAGCAGAAGGTCCCGCATGCAGTGGCCACACACTGCATGCTCCATCGCGAGGCACTGTTAGGACTAGGACTGTTTTGGCCTCGAGAGCCCGCTGTTATTTCCTTTTCGTGTCATGTTTATTTTGGCCTCTAGAGGCCGCCACTGTTCCTGTGTTTTGTGTTTGTGTTAATTGCCTGTTTAGTCCTGATTATCTTCACCTGTGTTCAATTTAGTTTGTGTATTTATACCCCTTGAGTTCAGTCCTCTTGTCACGGAGTCTTTGTGCTGTTATGTTTATCTCCAGTTTCCTCTGTACCGTGTTCTTTGTTTTGCACTTTGCTTTTCTCTTGGACCTAAGTATTTACTGTGTTTTTTGGATCTTCTGAGCGTTCAGCATTTTGCCTTTCCTTTTGTTTTTGGACTTTGCACCTTTGGATATTTTTATTTTTATCTTCTGAGCTTTTGGATTTTCTTTTTTTTGTTTTTTCATCGGATTGTAAATATTGTACATAGTGTAAATAAACTGTTTGATACTTTTTCTACTTCCGCCTCATGCCTCTGCATTTGAGTCATCCCCCTGGTGGCCTAGTGGGGGTTTTCTGGATTATCACACCAACGAATCAGGTTCGAATCCCAGCAAAACCCTAACAGGCACTGGTCGCAAAAAAGATGGATAACGAGTTGAATCAGGTACTACAGGAGGTTATACAGTTTATTGTTCAGTGCAAAAATATTTGTGTTGAAAACGTTAGTTAATAATATTCTTATGCTAAACAAATGTAACAATTATTGACTACTGAATAAAAGTAAGAGAAAACATTCTAAAAGTTGATGTTTCTTTACATATTTTGTGGCATTGTCTGTGGGTTTGCAAAGGGGGTCCCCAGCCAGAAGCTAATGCTGTTTGGGGGGCCTTGGCATGGAAAAGTTTGGGGACCCCTGAGCTAGATGGTATTCCCAGCCCTCCATGTCCCAACAATCCCAAGGACATGTAGTTACACAACTATTTGCACAGCTATCATTTTAACAATAATTAGCATCACTGTATAAACAATATCTGAAGTGTTATTTTTTTGTAAAATAAAATATCTTGCTCTAGACTTTCAAACAATATTGTGAGGTTTTATTAAAATTTTATCTAATAGTGGATGGTACAATAATTACATGCACTAGTAGCAGTATTATTGCTCAAACACGTTTATGCTTAGGTGCTTTTGGTGTTTGAAGTATTAAGTAGGCCTAAGTTGTCAGAGTGCAGGCACTTATGGATGCAGGCGCAGGGGAGACCAGGAGTTTCGTAAACAGCACGTTGAGCCTAATTGTTGAGCAGGAATCATACTCCAGAAATGAGCAAGGGTCAGTTGATCAGCAAACAATGCAACAGAGAGTGGGCAAAAGACGAAGCTGAGGAGAAACGTAAACATGGATCGTAAACTAGAGATCGGGCAGAAAGCAAACCACTCAGTAAAGTTAGACACAGAGGTACTAGACAATACTTCATGAAGTGAAGAAGTGAGAGCTGAGTATATATAGACATGCTAGGCGATTGCTGGATGAGAGACAGGTGCAATTAATAGTCAGGTGACAGAGGGCGTTGTGATTCTTGGGATTTGTAGTCCGGAGCGGCCATGTTTGGAGGCTGCTCCAAACTCGTGTTTTCAGTGCCTGTACTGACAGAACCCCCCCCGAAGAGCTCCCTCTGGGAGCTACTGTCTTTCTTGGCCTCCTTCTCGGTGCAGGTTTGTTTGGATGTTGGTTATGGAACTCCTGTGTTAAGAGTGGGTCCAATATGTCGCTGGAGTTGACTCAACTTTGTTCCTCAGGGCCATAGGCTTCCCAGTCTACCAGGTATTCTAGTTGCCCCTGTCTGCAGCAGGAGTTTAGAATTTTATTTACCTGGTAGATGGGTTTGCCCTCAATGTCCGGGGGTGGGGGCTTTTGGGTATGTCCATGGCTAGGGGACCTTGTATGGCTGGTTTAAGGCAGGAGACATGGAAGGTAGGTGCCATTCTGCTGTGAGGTGGGAGTTCTAGCCTGTAGGATACCTTGTTGATCCTGCACAATACCTTGTATGGGCCAATGTAACGAGCTTGCAGTTTCTTGCATACATTTGGCTCCCTTGTGGAGACCCATACCCGATCTCCTGGAGCGTATTGTGTTCTCACTTCTGTGTTTGTCTGCATATTGTTTGTATTTGGCATTTACTGCTTCCAGCCTCTGGTGAATCTCCTCCCACACCTGCTGGCTTTTCTGGAACCAGGCATCGACAGCAGGTAACTGGGTGGGTGTGTCATCCCAAGGGAACAAGGGGGGCTGACAGCTGAGCATGCACTGGAATGGTGTTAACCGAGTTGCGGAGTGTTTAAGAGAGTTCTGTGCATACTTGGCCCAGGGGAGAAACTGTGCCCAATCCTTCTGGTTTCTCATCTCATTGTCTCATTATCTCTAGCTGCTTTATCCTGTTCTACAGGGTCGCAGGCAAGCTGGAGCCTGTCCCAGCTGACTACAGGCGAAAGGCGGGGTACACCCTGGACAAGTCGCCAGGTCATCACAGGGCTGACATATAGACACAGACAACCATTCACACTCGCATTCACACCTATGGTCAATTTAGAGTCACCAGTTAACCTAACCTGCATGTCTTTGGACTGTGGGGGAAACTGGAGCACCCGGAGGAAACCCACGCGGACACGGGGAGAACATGCAAACTCCGCACAGAAAGGCCCTCGCTGGCCACGGGGCTCGAACCTGGACCTTCTTGCTGTGAGGTGACAGCGCTAACCACTACACCACCGTGCCACCCCCTTCTGGTTTCTCATGCAGAAAATTCTCAGGAAACACCCCACCTGGCCATTGGACTGTGGGTGGTAGCCAGACATGAGGCTTACCGATATGCCTAAAGCTGGACCAAAATCTGGAAATGAATTGAGGACTCCAGTCACTTACGATATCCTTGGAAATACCAGAATAGTGGAAGACATGATTGAAGGTCAGTTCAGCAGTCTGAAAAGCAGTGGGTAGGCCAGGTAATGGGATGAGTTGTACAGCTTTAGAAAATCTGTCTATGATTAACAAGATGACTCTGTTGCCCTGTGATAGTGGTAGAGCCATGATAAAGTCTATTGCAATATGTGACCAGGGTCTCTGAGGCACTGGGAGAGGGCATAGTTTTCCGGCCAGTGGGGCATATGGTACCTTGGCCTCTGCCCATACTGAACAGGAGGAGACAAACTGATTAATGTCCGACATCATGTTCTCCCACCAATATTTCTTCCTGATAAGCTGATACATGCGATGACTGCTGGGATGACCTGTGGTAGGGGAAGTGTGGGCCCAGGTAATGAGCCTCCCTCTGAGGTCAGTTGGAACATGTAGGAGTCTGGGGGGCAGTTCTCAGGAAAGTTATGGCCCTTTTCCACTACCCTTTTTCAGCTCACTTCAGCTCGCTTCAGCCCGACACGGCTCGCATTTCGACTACCAAAAACCAGCACGACTCAGCTCGCTTCAGCCCTGCTTAGCCCCTAAAACTCGCACCATTTTGGAGTGGGGCTGAAGCGAGCCAAGCCGTGCCGAGTGAGGCTGGGGGCGTGAGCAGACACTCCCCTGTGCACTGATTGGTGAGGAGGAGTGTCCTCACATGCCCACACACGCCCCGTGAGCACGCTGGGATCTGTAAACACCGCAAACCCAGAAGGAGAAGAATTACGAATTACGAGAATTTCTGAAGCCTCATGCGCCTCGCCTCATCTATACGCTCTTGCCAGTATCTGTTGGCATTGTCGGTGACAACAAGCCACAGCACCAAGACCAGCAACACTAACGACTCCATGTCCTCCATGTTTATTGTTTACTATTCGGGTCGTGAGACTACCGCTTAAAAGATCACTGTCACTGTTTGCGCTGCTTAACGACATCACCTAACGTCCACCCACTTTCGCTAACTCCACCCAATGTGTCCACCCACTTCCAGCCAGCACGGTTCAGCGCGGTTGTAGTCGAAATGCAACCCCAACAGCCCCGCTCAGCACGGCACGGCTCAGCCCGACTCAGCCGCGTTTGTAGTGGAAAAGCGGCATTAGAGGTCTGCGACTGCTGGATCTCCTTATCAATGTCCCAAGTAATGGCTTGTATAAAACACTCTGGTGGCAGTATGGGAGTGGGTTCCAAGGTATGGGCTGAGGGGTTATGGATTCTGGAAAGTGCATCTGCTTTAGTATTTCTTGAACCGGGGTGGTAGGATATTGTGGACTGGAACTGAGTGAAAAACAGGGCCCACCTGGCTTGCCTTGGGTTAAGATGTTTAGTGGTTTTCAGGTATTCTAAGTTCTGATGGTTGGTTAGAATCATGACTGGGTGTGCAGCATCTTCCAGCCAGTGTCTCCATTCTTCCAAAGCAAGTTCGATCACTAGGAGCTCTTGGTTACCAATGTCATACAGTGGTGCTTGAAAGTTTGTGAACCCTTTAGAATTTTCTATATTTCTGCATAAATATGACCTAAAACATCATCAGATTTTCACACAAATCCTAAAAGTAGATAAAGAGAACCCAGTTAAACAAATGAGACAAAAATATTATACTTGGTCATTTATTTATTGAGGAAAATGATCCAATATTACATACAGTATCTGCGAGTGGCAAAAGTATGTGAACCTCTAGGATTAGCAGTTACTTTGAAGGTGAAATTAGAGCCAGTTGTTTTCAATCAGTGGGATGATAATCAGGTGTGAGTGGGCACCCTGTTTTATTTAAAGAACATGCTTGTGGAAGTGCATCATGGCATGAACAAAGGAGATTTCTGAGGACCTCAGAAAAAGCGTTGTTGATGCTCATGAGGCTGGAAAAGGTTATAAAGCCATCTCTAAAGAGTTTGGACTCCACCAATCCACAATCAGACAGATTGTGTACAAATGGAGGAAATTCAAGACCATTGTTACCCTCCCCAGGAGTGGTCGACCGACAAAGATCACTCCAAGAACAAGGCATGTAATAGTCAGTCAGGTCACAATGGACCCCAGGGACCCCCTTCTAAGCATCTGAAGGCCTCTCTCACATTGGCTAATGTTAATATTCATGAGTCCACCATCAGGAGAACACTGAACAACAATGGTGTGCATGGCAGGGTTGCAAGGAGAAAGCCACTGCTCTCCAAAAAGAACATTGCTGCTCGTCTGCAGTTTGCTAAAGATCACATGGACAAGCCAGAAGGCTACTGGAAAAATGTTTTGTGGATGGATGAGACCAAAATAGAAGTTTTTGGTTTAAATGAGAAGCATTATGTTTGGAGAAAAGAAAACACTGTATTCCAGCATAAGAACTTTATCCCATCTGTGAAACATGGTGGTGGTAGTATCATGGTTTGGGCCTGTTTTGCTGCATCTGGGCCAGGACACGGCTTGCCATCATTGATGGAACAATGGATTCTGAATTGTACCAGTGAATTCTAAAGGAAAATGTCAGGACATCTGTCCATGAACTGAATCTCAAGAGAAGGTGGGTCATGCAGCAAGACAACGACCCTAAGCATACAAGTCGTTCTACCAAAGAATGGTTAAAGAAGAATAAAGTTAATGTTTTGGAATGGCCAAGTCAAAGTCCTGACCTTTAATCCAATCGAAATGTTGTGGAAGGATCTGAAGCAAGCAGTTCATGTGAGGAAACCCACCAACATCCCAGAGTTGAAGCTGTTGTGTACGGAGGAATGGGCTAAAATTCCTCCAAGCCGGTGTGCAGGACTGATCAACAGTTACCGGAAATGTTTAGTTGAAGTTATTGCTGCACAAGGGGGTCACACCAGATACTAAAAGCAAAGGTTCACATACTTTTGCCACTCACAGATATGTAATATTGGATCATTTTCCTCAATAAATAAATGACCAAGCATAAGATTTTTGTCTCATTTGATTAACTGGGTTCTCTTTACCTACTTTTAGGACTTGTGTGAAAATCTGATGATGTTTTAGGTCATATTTATGCAGAAATATAGGGTTCACAAACTTTCAAGCATCACTGTGTGTGTATGTGTGTGTGTGTGTGTGTGTGTGTACACACACACACACACAAATATATATACACACACATTTTACTCATTCAGTATCATGCAAGCTGAATGGAATATATCTTATACTACTCAAAACCAGCCAATATTATTTAAATATGTCACTGAGCTCTGCAATGTACATTTTTGCATGAAAAATGTGAGTTTTTCAACATGAGAAGATAAACTTCATATCTTCAAGCCAATGTGTGATTTTTTTTTTTTATTATATAGACGCATTCACAAACAAAAGTACCCAAATTTATCAAAACAATTAATTGATACCCTCATGAGTGAATTATTATAGAGAATTATTATACATATAGGACATTTTTTCGATGGAATACAAACATGTATTCTATTCCCTTCCAGCGGGTTTCATTCATTTGGTTTGATAGCATGCAATATTGTTAGCATATTGCTTATCCCATGTGCATTATGTCACTCTACTCAGTGGAGAATGATCATTGAATATGGTTTACGATATTGCATGGTTGTCAAGACAACATGACGTCACATGTTGGAGACGTAAAACGTCCACGCTAGCGAGCGACTGTGACATTTCATAAACAAACATGGCCACCAGGTTTGCTTCGTTAAATAAAAATTTTAAGAGAATTTTGAAAGAAAAAGATGTGTTGAACACCTGAAAGGAATAATAATAATAATAATAATAATAATAATAGCTGGCTTTTTTGTGGTATATCAGATATATTCCATTCAGCTAGCATGATCTTGAACTTGTCTTTGACCAACAACATCATGCTAGCTGAATGGAATATATCTGATATACCACTCAAAGTCAGCCAATATTATTTTAAATATGTCATGGTTTTGGTTCTCAATGTCCCGGATGTAGTTTGTATGAAAAAAATACGAGTGGCATATTTCCCAGTAAAACACTCATGTCCATATATATATATTCTGTACACACACGTGTGTGTGTGTGTGTGTGTATATATATATATATATATATATATATATATATATATATATATATATATATATACACACACAACCCCGATTCCAAAAAAGTTGGGACAAAGTACAAATTGTAAATAAAAACGGAATGCAATGATGTGGAAGTTTCAAAATTCCATATTTTATTCAGAATAGAACATAGATGATATATCAAATGTTTAAACTGAGAAAATGTATAATTTAAAGAGAAAAATTTGGTGATTTTACATTTCATGACAACAACACATCTCAAAAAAGTTGGGACAAGGCCATGTTTACCACTGTGAGACATCCCCTTTTCTCTTTACAACAGTCTGTAAACATCTGGGGACTGAGGAGACAAGTTGCTCAAGTTTAGGGATAGGAATGTTAACCCATTCTTGTCTAATGTAGGATTCTAGTTGCTCAACTGTCTTAGGTCTTTTTTGTCGTATCTTCCGTTTTATGATGCACCAAATGTTTTCTATGGGTGAAAGATCTGGAGTGCAGGCTGGCCAGTTCAGTACCCAGACCCTTCTTCTACGCAACCATGATGCTGTAATTGATGCAATATGTGGTTTGGCGTTGTCATGTTGGAAAATGCAAGGTCTTCCCTGAAAGAGACGTCATCTGGATGGGAGCATATGTTACTCTAGAACCTGGATATGCCTTTCAGCATTGATGGTGTCTTTCCAGATGTGTAAGCTGCCCATGCCACACACACTAATGCAACCCCATACCATCAGAGATGCAGGCTTCTGAACTGAGCGCTGATAACAACTTGGGTCGTCCTTCTCCTCTTTAGTCCGAATGACACAGCATTCCTGATTTCCATAAAGAACTTCAAATTTTGATTCGTCTGACCACAGAACAGTTTTCCACTTTGCCACAGTCCATTTTAAACGAGCCTTGGCCCAGAGAAGACGTCTGCGCTTCTGGATCATGTTTAGATACGGCTTCTTCTTTGAACTATAGAGTTTTAGCTGGCAATGGCGGATGGCACGGTGAATTGTGTTCACAGATAATGTTCTCTGGAAATATTCCTGAGCCCATTTTGTGATTTCCAATACAGAAGCATGCTTGTATGTGATGCAGTGCCGTCTAAGGGCCCGAAGATCACGGGCACCCAGTATGGTTTTCCAGCCTTGACCCTTACGCACAGAGATTCTTCCAGATTCTCTGAATCTTTTGATTATATTATGCACTGTAGATGATGATATGTTCAAACTCTTTGCAATTTTACACTGTCGAACTCCTTTCTGATATTGCTCCACTATTTGTGGGTGCAGAATTAGGGGGATTGGTAATCCTCTTCCCATCTTTACTTCTGAGAGCCGCTGCCAAAAGATGCTCTTTTTATACCCAGTCATGTTAATGACCTATTGCCAATTGTCCTAATGAGTTGCAATTTGGTCCTCCAGCTGTTCCTTTTTTGTACCTTTAACTTTTCCAGCCTCTTATTGCCCCTGTCCCAACTTTTTTGAGATGTGTTGCTGTCATGAAATTTCATATGAGCCAATATTTGGCATGAAATTTCAAAATGTTTCACTTTCGACATTTGATATGTTGTCTAGGTTCTATTGTGAATACAATATCAGTTTTTGAGATTTGTAAATTATTGCATTCCGTTTTTATTTACAATTTGTACTTTGTCCCAACTTTTTTGGAATCGGGGTTGTATTTTGTATGAAAAAATGTGAATTTTTCAATATGCGAAGATAAACTTCATAGCTTCAAGCCAACTTGGGATTTTCTTTTTTATTATATTGACACATTCACAAACAAAAAGTAACCAAATTTCTCATCTCATTATCTCTAGCCGCTTTATCCTGTTCTACAGGGTTGCAGGCAAGCTGGAGCCTATCCCAGCTGACTACGGGCGAAAGGCGGGGTACACCCTGGACAAGTCGCCAGGTCATCACAGGGCTGACGCATAGATACAGACAACCATTCACACTCACACCTATGGTCAATTTAGAGTCACCAGTTAACCTAACCTGCATGTCTTTGGACTGTGGGGGAAACCGGAGCACCCGGAGGAAACCCATGCAGACACGGGGAAAACATGCAAACTCCGCACAGAAAGGCCTTCGCCGGCCACGGGGCTCGAACCCGGACCTTCTTGCTGTGAGGCGACAGCGCTAACGACTACACCACCGTGCCGCCCATAACCACATTTATCAAGACAACTCATCAATGTCCTCACGAGTGACCTAAAGAGAATTATGTCACTGTTTTGGATCACCATATCTAGGATGTAGCTTGAAAAACTAAATATATTGGCATAGATCCTGTATACATAGACTGTATATTTGAATGCAAAACTTTGCATCTTTTGAAGTTTACACGCTCCTGAATGTATCTTGCAAAATCAACAACCCAAGAGCTATCCAGGAATGTCAGAAACAGTGCAGAGTTATAACAGTCTGGAGGGATAAATATTCCACCTAAAAATATCCAAATGCTGCTAAAAGGAGGCTGACAGCTGAAATGGTAAATGCTGAGCATAAAAGCTATTCAGTGTTTTCCCTACCATAAGATTGGGGAGTGCATCACCCCTACATACACACACACACACATTTTAAGGTCTGAAAAAACAACAACAAACAAACCATGAGTGCAGTTATATTGTAAAAATTGTTCTAATTATTGTTCTAAAATAAATGTGAAAACTTAAATATGACTCTTTTGACTGTTTGTTCAGGTCCAAATGGTCTGTGGAGTCGCGGGGAGGGTGACCACCCTCATCCAGCACCCCCCCCCCCCCCACCTTTCTGTTCATCATTCTCTTTATTTGACTATTAATTTACCCTATTTAATATACTCTGTTTGACCAGTTTTGTTAGCTGAGACAGTGAAGGGAAATCTGAAACATAACATTGAATAACTGAATGTTTTGGTTAAAAGGCTATTTCATTTTGATCCAAAAGTTATGCAAGCTTTTTAATCAACTTCAGGCTATACTATATGTACTGTACAACATACTATTAAATAAATGCATTGATATATTAAATAAATATGATGCATTAATTTTTTTTCTTTATTTAGCTTTTGCCATAGGAAGATCTACGGTATATATCTATATGTACATACATCATGGCATGGGAAACCACAACAGCTTGCGCCAATTACAGTGGCCCCATTGTACAGAATCTGCATGTCTTTAAACTGTGGGGGAAACTGGAGCACCTGGAGGAAACCCACACGGACACGGGGAGAACATGCAAACTCCACACAGAAAGGCCCCTGTCGGCCGTGAGGTTTGAACCCGGAACCTTCTTGCTGTGAGGCGACAGCGCTAACCACTACACCACCGTGCGGCCAATTAAGAGTATCTGGGGGAAATTCTGAGAAAATTTGAGATCACACAGTTACACACTTTACCAAATTTAAAAACAAAGTAAGAAAAATTTACCTTGATATCTCAGTGAAGAAATCCTACCTTGCTGTGGAAATATCTGTAAGTGGAAAAATCTCTACATTTATCTCATCATCTCTAGCCGCTTTATCCTTCTACAGGGTCGCAGGCAAGCTGGAGCCTATCCCAGCTGACTACAGGCGAAAGGTGGGGTACACCCTGGACAAGTCACCAGGTCATCACAGGGCTGACACATAGACACAGACAACCATTCACACTCACGGTCAATTTAGAGTCACCAGTTAACCTAACCTGCATGTCTTTAGACTGTGGGGGAAACCGGAGCACCCAGAGGAAACTCACGCAGACACAGGGAGAACATGCAAACTCCGCACAGAAGGGCCCTCGCTGGCCACGGGGCTCGAACCCAGATCTTCTGGCTGTGAGGCGACAGCGCTAACCACTACGCCACCATGCCACCCTCTCTACATTTATATTTATTTATATTTATAATATTTATTTATATCGCGCAAATTCAACTACAGTTTTCAGAAGTGCCTAAATACTAAAACAACTTACTAAATATAACTAACAATAATGTGTTAAAGTAAATATACCTACATTTAAAAATTATAGAAAAATAAGTTCATTCTCTACAGGGTTTAAACACTCCATTCACTGATTCTGTAATTTAGAGTCATTTTGATTCCCTCAGTGACCGTCAGCGATTCGGTTACAATGTTTGTCACGTGCTGTCTTAGTGACAGGGTCCTACAGCTGCAAGCGCACAGTCGCGCGCAAGAAACTAGCGCCGCACACAACGCCATTTCACTCACCTCATTACCTTTCATTAACTACCAACGATCATAAAAGCATTCATTTTGAAATGTAATGAATGCATTACAATGCAATCCCTGAATCCCTGTAAGTCTGTCTGTGCCATGATTTCTGTATCTGTGTCAAGATTTATGCTTGTGGGGATTGGTTATACTGTACTGCATCAGTTCCCACAATCATTCTCTGTGCGTCTCAGTCACATTTATTTTGAGGCCAGTGCTTCTTGTGCAGTAATGATGCATGTAAATCTGCACAGTGATCAAATCTCAAGCTCAATTTCCAGATTTAAACCTTATTTTAAAACTGTCCTCTCAATTCACATGCACAAATCCATGTAGAGGCTTGAAATTCTGAGCAGGGTGGAGTGGTCCAAGAGATCTCTTCAAGTGCACCCAACCTTCCGTTGAGGAAGAGGCTGCCTAATAGTGCTGCTACTTTCGACAGGAAAGTCTTCACTAAGTATTAGATTTTGAAAGAACAATAATATCATGTATTTTTAATTTTCAGTATTAATTTTCATGAAGGGTGCCAATAAATTAAAAGTTGACTATAAACTACATATTGGATCAGGGTTACAAGACAGTCAGTATGGGCATCCTGATTTTGCTGTTTAAGTGCATACAGCTCCAGGCATGCAGCCTGTACCACACTTTGGGATTCAACAACTGCAGGGATGTTGTGGCAGCGACTGGTACATTTTCCCTTTCCATTTGTATGAGTTTTAATGCAATGTATTTTGCCTTATGTTTTGTGAATGCACCATCTTTACCAGAGCACTTATGATGATGGATGACAGTTATTTTAATGTGGACAATGTCAAAATCGCTCAGACAAAACAGTAGCATTTCTTGCAATTACAAGACATTTTAAAATACTTTTTGTGACAGCTCCTGATGTGGGTGGAACACAGAAGCACGGCAGGTGAGAGTTTTTGTTCACATACACGCTTTTTATTGTCCTTATTCTGGCTTTTCAGCTTGCTGAATTCATTCATTCATTTGTTCAGTCACACACATGTGTTGGGGTCGGGGAGCTGCTCTTCTCTGCTCTCCCCCTCCTTTTATGCTTGATCCCTGCAACAAACAAACAAACCCACCCACACACATTAATGGACACCAGGTGTAATGACTTAGCCACTTACCTTCCCCAATCCCACCCTCCATTCACAAACTGCTGCTTGGCCATGCCCCCCTTGCCACATAACCCCACCGCCTGACTCAGGCCGGGGAGCCATCCAGCCTGAAGCAGACTCCCCCCCAATGGGACAGGAAGTCCGCCACCACTATCTGTGCCCCTGGCCTGTGGACCACCTCGAACTGAAACGGCTGGAGGGCGGGATACCAATGGGTGATCCGCGCATTGGCATCCTTCATGCGGTGGAGCCACTGGAGGGGCGCATGGTCCAAACAAAGAGTGAAAGGGTGCCCCAGCAGGTAGTATCGGAGGGCGAGGACCACCCACTTGATGGCAAGGCACTCTTTTTCGATGGTGCTGTATTGCTTTCACACATCGAGAGTTTACAGCTGATGTACAGCATGGGGTGCTCTTTGCCCTCCACCTTCTGGGACAAAACGGCCCCCAGCCCTCTGTCCGATGCATCAGTCTGTAAAATAAAGGGGAGAGAGAAGTTGGGGGGGGCGGCATGGTGGTGTAGTGGTTAGCGCTGTTGCCTCACAGCAAGAAGGTCTGGGTTCGAGCCCCATGGCCGGCAAGGGGCCTTCTGTGCGGAGTTTGCATGTTGTTCGCGTGGGTTTCCTCCGGGTGCTCCAGTTTCCCCCACAGTCCAAAGACATGCAGGTTAGGTTAACTGGTGACTCTAAATTGACCGTAGGTGTGAATGTGAGTGTGAATGGTTGTCTGTGTCTGTGTTGGCCCTGTAATGACCTGGCGACTTGTCCAGGGTGTACCCCGCCTTTCACCCGTAGTCAGCTGGGATAGGCTCCGGCTTGCCTGCGACCCTGTAGAACAGGATAAAGCGGCTAGAGATAATGAGAATGTGATGAGAAACCTACAATAATAGCCACCCAGCCCCAGGAACTGTCTCACCAACTTTTTAGTCTTTGGCCTCGGGCAGGCCGCAATCGCTGCAGTCTTGTTAATTTGGGGACGCACCTGCCCATGACCCAAGTGGAACCCCAGATACCGTACTTCCACCTGCCCAAATTCACACTTTTTCGGGTTAGCTATGAGCTGCCTCAGCGACTTTAGAACAGCCCTGAGATGTTCTAGGTGCCGCGGCCAATCATGGCTGTAGATTATTATATCATCTAGATATGCAGCTGCGTAGGCAGCATGAGGGCAGAGGACCCTGTGCATGAGCCGCTGGTATGTAGCGGGTGCCCCAAATAACCCAAAAGGGAGCATGACAAATTGGTGTAATCCAAACGGTGTGGAAAAGGCCATTTTCTCTCGGGATAGAGGAGTCAAGGGGATCTGCCAATATCCCTTTGTTAGATTCAGTGTCGAATAAAAGCGAGCCATGCCTAACCGATCAAGCAACTAATCAATGCAAGGCATTGGGTATGCATCAAATTTAGACACCGCAGTGACCTTTCTATAGTCCACACAGAACCAAACCAACCCATCGGCCTTGGGAACCAGGACCACTGGGCTGCTCCAGTCACTATGGGACTCCTCGATTATGCCCATCTTGAGCATGGCCTTGAGTTCATCCCGGACCACTTTTTTTTGTGTTTGGGTAGGCGGTAAGGGCAGCTATGCACCACCACCCCCGGGGGCGTCTCAATGTGTTGTTCTATGAGGTGGGTGCGGCCGGGTAGGGGTGAGAACACTTCGGAAAATTTCTTCTGCAACTTGGCTACCTCCATGAGTTGGGTCGGTGAGAGGTGGTCTCCACAGGGGACCGGAGTGTTTTGAGATGTTACCTTTTTTACCTCCGGCCCCAGCTCTGCCTTCTCTGGAACTATCGACACCAATGCCATGGAGACCCCCTCATTCCAGCATTTTAAAAGGTTGAGGTAGTAGATTTGCAATGTGCCACCCCTATCCGCTCGCCTCACCTCATAGTCGACGACTCCGACTCGCCGTGTGACCTCGAAGGGTCCTTGCCACTTGGCAATTAATTTAGAACTCGACGTGGGCAATAATACAAGCACTTTGTTTCCCTGTGTGAGCTCTCTAAGGTGTGTACCCCTGTCATACAGCCGGCTTTAACGTTCTTGTGCCTACCACAAATTCTCCTGGGTTAAGTGCATGAGTGTGTGGAGTTTTGCGCGCAGGTCAAGAACATACTGAATTTCATTCTTGCTAGGTGAAGGTCCCTCCTCCCAGTTTTCTCATAGCACATCTGAAATGCCACGTGTCTTATGCCCATATAATAATTCGAATGGAGAAAACCCCGTGGAGGCTAGCGGGACCTCTCGTACTGCAAATAACAGGGGCTCGAGCCACTTATCCCAATTACGCGTGTCCTCACTTACAAATTTCTGAATTATGTTCTTGAGTGTTTGGTTAAAATGCTCCACTAAGTCATCCATTTGTGGGTGATAGACACTGGTGTGAATAGACTTAATCCCCAGTAACCCATACAGCTCGTGCAGTGTGCATGACGTAAATTACATGCCTTGGTCTGTCAGGATTTCTTTCAGAATCCCGACCCGGGAGATAAAGTGGAAGAGAACTTCTGCAATACTGCATGCTGAGGTATTGCAGAGAGGCACTGCTTCCGGATATCGCGTTGCATAGTCCACCAGAACTAAAATAAAGCGATATCCCCGCGCTGACCAATCTAATGGCCCGACGAGATCCATCCCAATTATTTCAAAAGGGGTCTCGATTAGAGGGAGAGGACACAAAGACGCTTTTGGAGTGGCCGTGGGATTTACTAATTGGCATTCATGGCATGCCGCACATCACCGATGGATGTCCTTGCAAATCCCTGGCCAATAGAACCGGGCCATTATTCGGGCTAGTGTTTTATCTTGCCCCAAGTGTCCAGCCATGGGATTAAAGTGAGCCTCATGGAATACAAGTTCCCTGTGGCTCTTTGGGATCAACAATTGAATTATTTGTTCTCCAGTTTGAGTGTGCTGCATCACTTGGTACAACCTATCCTTAATAATAGCAAAATAATGGAAAGCCGGCGTCGCATTTGGCTGGAGAGTTTGACCATTGATTACTCTCACTTGGTCAAATGCATGCCACAGAATCTCAGCTCATGACTCCTCTAACGGGAAATCTCCAAGGGAATCCCCGAGAGAGGGAGGAGGGGCGGGGTGCTCCTCATTCCTCACATCGCTCTGACACGGTGCTGATGTAGATGGCTCTGTGACCGCTTCCCCAGTCAATGCCACACCAGGAGCTTCCCGTGACGTATTTATGCAGGACCCACCTCTCATTATGTGTTCCATCAATTCTTTAAACCCTGGCCAATCGGTTCCCAAAATTAACGAGTGGGTGAGACAAGGATTAACCGCGGCCTTAATTTTATGCGTTTAGAATATGGATGGAATAGAATATGGACGGGGTGGCACGGTGGTGTAGTGGTTAGCGCTGTCGCCTCACAGCAAGAAGGTTCTGGGTTCGAGCCCTGTGGTCGGCGAGGGCCTTTCTGTGTGGAGTTTGCATGTTCTCCCCATGTCCATGTGGGTTTCCTCCGGGTGCTCTGGTTTCCCCCACAGTCCAAAGACATGCAGGTTAGGTTAACTGGTGACTCTAGATTGACCGTAGGTGTGAATGTGAGTGTGAATGGTTGTCTGTGTCTATGTGTCAGCCCTGTGATGACCTGGCGACTTGTCCAGGGTGTACCCCACCTTTCGCCCGTAGTCAGCTGGGATAGGCTCCAGCTTGCCTGCGACCCTGTAGAACAGGATAAAGCGGCTAGAGATAATGAGATGAAATGAGATGAGAACATGGACGGACACTAGAGGGTAATTGTGAACATCCCCGTGCACGCATAACACCTTCACTGCTTGTGCTCTCCCCAATGCCTCACCTTGCACCAGGCGTTGGTGAATTGAGGTCTGGTTACAACCGGAATCCACCAACACGTGATATGTATCTCCTTGAACACTTACTGGTATGCGATACTTTCCAGCCCGATTGGGGGCGGTCTCTGGTGCATCAGGGATCTGGATCACAGCTCCCACCTCCCTGTTGGAGCTCCGACTCTGGAGATGCTCTGACTCCCCGCCGCACCAGCACACTGGCCCAGGCTTTCCCTCTGCACCGGCGTTATGGGAGTCATGCACCCGAGGAGGAGACAACACAGACACGGAAGAGAGAGATGGGAGGACACCATGGGTGCAATGGGCTAGCTAGGGAGGAGTCAGCTGCCGCCTCCGTGGTAGGGGAACGGGATAGGGAGGGGAAAGAGAGACAGGAGGAGAAGAGAGATCGAGAGGAGAAGCGAGGAGAGACGCCTCATCTGCCTGCTGTTGGAGCCGCCTCCCGATGGTCCTCCGCTAGCTCAATGGCTTGTTCTAACGGTGCTGGGCGATGACACTGGACCCATTACGCTGTTCCTTCTGGAAGTCGAGAGATGAACTATTCCAGTGCCACCAGATTGATGATCTCGTCGTCGTCGTGATCTTCCACCCTCAGCCACTGCTGGCAGGCATCCCGGAGTTGCTGGCCGAATGCAAATGGCTGGCCAACCTCCTCCAATGCCAGCGTCCGGAAGCGCTGGCGATGCTGTTCCGGGGAGTGTCCGACCCGCTGCAGGATGGCTTCCTTCAGGTCAGCATACACCAGTTGGCTGTCAGCAGGGAGCTGCTGCACTGCGAGCTGCGCCTCGCCAGTCAGGAGCAGGAGGAGGCACGCCGCATGCTGCTCCAGTGGCCACCCCAATGCCTCGGCTGCTTTGAAGAGGGCGAGGAATGCTTCTGGATCGTCCTGCGGGCCCATCTTCGTGAGGGTGCCAGCTGCGGTGATGGTCAAAGCCCCTGCTGATGCGAGCAGATGCTGGAATGCCTGGCGGTCTTCCTGCTGGGCCAGCATCAAGGCTTCAAAACGTTGCTCTTGTTCCTTTCGGAGGGCGATCAGTGCTTGATGCTGGTTCTGCTGGGCGGTAGCGAGGGCAAGGATGAGCTCTTCAAATGGGGAAGACTCCATGGGGTGGTTCCCTTCTGTGCGTCCCAGGTTTCGCCACCACTGTGACAGTTCCTGATGTGGGTGGAGCATGGAAGCATGGCAGACAAGAGTTGATGTTCACATACACGCTTTTTATTGTCCTCATTCTGGCTTTTCAGCTTGCTGCATGCATGCATAACCCCAACACGTGTGTGGATGAATGAATGGATGAATGAATGAATGAATGAATGAATTCATTCATTCACACACACATGCGTTGGGGTCGGGGAGCTGCTCTTTTCTGCTCTCCCCCTCCTTTTATGCTCAATCCCTGCAACAAACAAACACACCCACACACATTAATGGACACCAGCCATTTACCTTCCCCGACCCCGCCCTCCATTCACTAACTGCTGCTTGGCCACGTGCCCGTTGCCACAACTGTATTTCCCCCAACAATTAGCTTACATTTATTTTGTTTTGATTCTTAACACGCATGCCTCTGAAAATAAAACATATTAAAAACTTCTTACGACATTTTTTTGTTAGAGGTAAGGTCAAAGTGAAAAACTTTATACGTTTAGCACTGGGAACTTGCAGCAACTATTCATTTTTTCAGTTATCACAATAGTGGAATAAAAGTAAAAATCTGATTGCCTCAGTAGTGAGTTAACAAAAGTTGATGATTTTCCCTGGAGTTGTAGAACATACTAAATCGAGAGCTGTACAGTTTTGTATGTGCAAAGCCAGGGAGTAGTGAAGCCATGTCTTGCTTTGATAAATCTTCTGAAGACGTCAGAAAGCTCATGGGGTGTCAGTAAAAGTGCTAAAATCCCTTACAACCAAACACTTGTTTAAAAGTGTTCCATTATAGAGACCATGCAGAAAAGACACCTTTGAAGGAAATGAGAAATAGGAAAGATATTCAGGCATTTCTGACTGCAGTCATATTGATTTTGTGTTTTCTTGTAATAGATTCCTGTGAGGATTGTACTGCAGAGTAACAAACAAAACAAATACATTCAGTTCTTGTTCACTCAATCAAGCAAACAGCAGTGAGTGTCTGCACACCAATCACACTGCGACTATTCAATCTGCTCACCCACACACAAATACAAGTGTTCACAGGATCCATGCAGCTGGGCCACAGTGCAGTGGTGTATGAGGGAGAAATGAGAAGCAACTGTGGGTGCGTATGTGTGGGTGTTCAGCATGCTGCATGGACAGCAACGGGTCTGAGACAGGCACAGAACTGGAGACCAGCAGTAGCAATTGCTCTGCTGGCTGACATGCAGAGCTGAACTAAGGGAATTAGAAAGAGAGAGAGAGAGAGAGAGAGAGAGAGAGAGAGAGCTCTATTTCTCCCCAGGGATTTCTGAACGGATGGGCATTCATCCATTCAATTCAGGCAAAGCCCCAGGCTGCACTGTGTTTCTTTAGTTTCCCTGGTTTCAATCACTATTGCCCACCCCCACTCTCTTGCTCCATGTGGCAGCAACTCATGTTTTCATCACTCACTGTGAAAAATAACTGGATAAATAATATAAACCCTGGCCACTCAAACCTAAGAAAATCATACATGATTATTCTGAGAGTAGACAGAACAAAGAAGCACTACAGCACCTTCAGTATTAATGAAGGTGACATGACATTGCAGGAATGCCAACCAGACAGTACATGCAATTGTGTATGCATTTGATCTAGCATGTTCTTGTCTGTATCTGTCTGTCTCTTCAGTAAACATGTGTACTTGCACATCTAGCTGTCTACAAGTGTGTGAATACACAGGAACAAGATTTGGGAAGCGAATTGCAGTTCCTATAGCAACCATGAGGTAAGCTAAGAGGGGCAAATGCACCCCATCAACCCCCACCCATCTCTTTCTCTTCCTCTCCCCCTCTAAAAGAGACACAATCCCGCTCATAGGAAAACTGGGTGTGTGAAAATGGCAAGTGCACCAAGCTTTGCTGGATTATAAAGATCTCTTTTATCTTATATTCTGTTGTTTTTTTTTTTTTTACATTACGGAAGAAGATAAGCAAGCTGGGAACCTCTGCTAAATAACAAACACGTTTGGGTGTCAGGCAAGAAAGGTGTGTGTATTGTCTGCCTAGGAATTCATTCAGTCTGTAATTGGGCTTTGGGGTCTGAGGCTATTCAGAGCAAAAACAGCCCAGTGCAGCCAGTGCTTGTGTGAACCTCAATAGCTGTTACCTGAATATCTAAAGTTGTTGTAGGGATTATGCTCTATGAAAACGTAATTTTCCGTGTACCTATCATATTTAGGCTCTGTCATCTTTAATTATAATTCAAATTATGGTAAATAATTTTATGCGCAAAATAGCATAAATCCTGCATTCTTTTGGAATTTTTTCACTTGTCAAACTTTGTAGGGCCTTTCTTTGTGCATCTTGCCAGCTCTAACTAGGATCCATGACCTAATTTTGTTGCTAGCACAGCAAACTATTTCAAAAGAATAAGCTAATTATTGTAATTTATGCAAACTGACTGGAGGTACATGATAAATGACTCTCCATATTCATGCAAGTTTTAAGTCTATCTTCCAGTATGTTTGCCAATAAAACAATTTTATAATTACATTAAATAAAATGTTGATCACATATTTAAACTCACAAATCACCATTAACACCTTAAAACCAGTTTGATTAACCGAGTTAATATGACAACAGGCCATTACACCAATTTCCCTATTACACCAAATTTAACTGATCATCCAAGGCATAATTGATGTCTGAAGTTTTCTTATGTTTTGTATAAGAGCTATGAGGGATTTTTTTATGGCCTCCAGTTTATGCAAACTGCATGTCCAAATGATCACTTGATCTCATAAACATTCAAAACATATCATTTGACTCAATAATGACATTTGAACATTTGCAAAAAAATACCATATTTCTGAAATCTTTATCATCCTAATCTGAAAGCCGCATGTGATTCTTATTTAGAGTAAAACCAAACTATGTGATGAAAAAGAAAACAATTTGGTTTCAAAATGTTCATCACTGTTGTCTTTAGCTATATGACTTCCTTTTGTCATTTTTTAAATGACAAATAGCATGCCATATATTGTCAGAAAGGACAATCTATCTGAGATACTGAATACCTTGGTGCAGTTTAAGGCAACCATGTTATGATTTAGAAATGCAGTTTACAGAACTGGTGTCTGGTCCCTTACTTCTAATCTACACAGGGGAAAAAAATGGTACGAAACTGTACCTTTCATTGTCACTGGGGTGGTACCTCAAAAGGTACATATTTTGTACTTTTAGTGTGTAAACTTATTGCAGTCCATTTATGTGAGCAAGTTTTGAGATTATATATTAGCCGTGTGGCTCCTACTAAACAAGCTAAACTACTAAACTGAGCAACAAACATACCATGGCTGACTATCTACAGTGGTGCTTGAAAGTTTGTGAACCCTTTAGAATTTTCTATATTTCTGCATAAATATGACCTAAAACATCATCAGATTTTCACACAAGTCCTAAAAGTAGATAAAGGGAACCCAGTTAAACAAATGAGACAAAAATATTATACTTGGTCATTTATTTATTGAGGAAAATGATCCAATATTACATATCTGTGAGTGGCAAAAGTATGTGAACCTTTGCTTTCAGTATCTGGCGTGACCCCCTTGTGCAGCAATAACTGTAACTAAACGTTTGCAGTAACTGTTGATCAGTCCTGCACACCGGCTTGGAGGAATTTTAGCCCGTTCCTCCGTACAGAACAGCTTCAACTCTGGGATGTTGGTGGGTTTCCTCACATGAACTGCTCGCTTCAGGTCCTTCCACAACATTTCCATTGGATTAAGGTCAGGACTTTGACTTGGCCATTCCAAAACATTAACTTTATTCTTCTTTAACCATTCTTTGGTAGAACGACTTGTGTGCTTAGGGTCGTTGTCTTGCTGCATGACCCACCTTCTCTTGAGATTCAGTTCATGGACAGATGTCCTGACATTTTCCTTTAGAATTCGCTGGTATAATTCAGAATTCATTGTTCCATCAATGATGGCAAGCCGTCCTGGCCCAGATGCAGCAAAACAGGCCCAAACTATGATACTACCACCACCATGTTTCACAGATGGGATAAGGTTCTTATGCTGGAATGCAGTGTTTTCCTTTCTCCAAACATAACGCTTCTCATTTAAACCAAAAAGTTCTATTTTGTTCTCATCCGTCCACAAAATTTTTCCAATAGCCTTCTGGCTTGTCCACGTGATCTTTAGCAAACTGCAGATGAGCAGCAATATTCTTTTTGGAGAGCAGTGGCTTTCTCCTTGCAACCCTGCCATGCACAGCATTGTTGTTCAGTGTTCTCCTGATGGTGGACTCACGAATATTAACATTAGCCAATGTGAGAGCGGCCTTCAGTTGCTTAGAAGTTACCCTGGGGTCCTTTGTGACCTCGCTGACTATTACACGCCTCGCTCTTGGAGTGATCTTTGTTGGTCGCCCACTCCTGGGGAGGGTAACAATGGTCTTGAATCTCCTCCATTTATACACAATCTGTCTGACTGTGGATTGGTGAAGTCCAAACTCTTTAGAGATGGTTTTGTAACCTTTTCCAACCTGATGAGCATCAACAACGCTTTTTCTGAGGTCCTCAGAAATCTCCTTTGTTCATGCCATGATACACTTCCACAAACATGTGTTGTGAAGATCAGACTTTGATAGATCCCTGTTCTTTAAATAAAACAGGGTGCCCACTCACACCTGATTATCATCCCATTGACTGAAAACACCTGACTCTAATTTCACCTTCAAATTAACTGCTAATCCAAGAGGTTCACATACTTTTGCCACTCACAGATATGTAATAGTGGATCATTTTCCTCAATAAATAAATGACAAAGGATAATATTGTTGTCTCATATTTGTTTAACTTGGTTCTCTTTATCTACTTTTAGGACTTGTGTGAAAATCTGATGATGTTTTAGGTCATATTTATGCAGAAATATAGAAAATTCTAAAGGGTTCACAAACTTTCAAGCACCACTGTATATTTTGGGTGAGAGAGAAATTGTGTATCTTTTATTTGATTTATTTGTTTGTTTTTAGCAAAATGCATTAATTCCTTTAAAAATGATTGCAGGTAATGGGATATATACATCAGATGAAGTAAAATTCACCGGTTCTGTTTGACTATGCTACATGACTTATACAACCCCGATTCCAGAAAAGTTAGGACAAAGTACAAATTGTAAATAAAAATGGAATGCAGTAATTTACAAGTCTCAAAAACTGTATTCACAATAAAACATAGACAACATATCAAATGTCGAAAGTGAGACATTTTTAAATTTCATGCCAAATATTGGCTCATTTGAAATTTCATGACAGCAACACATCTCAAAAAAGTTGGGACAGGGGCAATAAGAGGCTGGAAAAGTTAAAGGTACAAAAAAGGAACAGCTGGAGGACCAAATTGCAACTCATTAGGTCAATTGGCAATAGCTGGGTATTAACATGACTGGGTATAAAAAGAGCATCTTGGAGTGGCAGCAGCTCTCAGAAGTAAAGATGGGAAGAGGATCACCAATCCCCTTAATTCTGTGCCGACAAATAGTGGCACAATATCAGAAAGGAGTTCGACAGTGTAAAATTGCAAAGAGTTTGAACATATCATCATCTACAGTGCATAATATCATCAAAAGATTCAGAGAATCTGGAAGAATCTCTGTGTGTAAGGGTTAAGGCCGGAAAACCATACTGGGTGCCCGTGATCTTCGGGCCCTTAGATGGCACTGCATCACATACAGGCATGCTTCTGTATTGGAAATCACAAAATGGGCTCAGGAATATTTCCAGAGAACATTATCTGTGAACACAATTCACCGTGCCATCCGCCATTGCCAGCTAAAACTCTATAGTTCAAAGAAGAAGCCGTATCTAAACATGATCCAGAAGTGCAGACATCTTCTCTGGGCCAAGGCTCATTTAAAATGGACTGTGGCAAAGTGGAAAACTGTTCTGTGGTCAGACGAATCAAAATTTGAAGTTCTTTATGGAAATCAGGGACGCCGTGTCATTCGGACTAAAGAGGAGAAGGACGACCCAAGTTGTTATCAGCGCTCAGTTCAGAAGCCTGCATCTCTGATGGTATGGGGTTGCATTAGTGCGTGTGGCATGGGTAGCTTACATATCTGGAAAGACACCATCAATGCTGAAAGGTATATCCAGGTCCTAGAGCAACATATGCTCCCATCCAGATGACATCTCTTTCAGGGAAGACCTTGCATTTTCCAACATGACAATGCCAAACCACATACTGCATCAATTACAGCATCATGGCTGCGTAGAAGAAGGGTCCGGGTACTGAACTGGCCAGCCTGCAGTCCAGATCTTTCACCCATAGAAAACATTTGGCGCATCATAAAATGGAAGATACGACAAAAAAGACCTAAGACAGTTGAGCAACTAGAATCCTACATTAGACAAGAATGGGTTAACATTCCTATCCCTAAACTTGAGCAACTTGTCTCCTCAGTCCCCAGACGTTTACAGACTGTTGTAAAGAGAAAAGGGGATGTCTCACAGTGGTAAACATGGCCTTGTCCCAACTTTTTTGAGATGTGTTGTTGTCATGAAATTTAAAATCACCTAATTTTTCTCTTTAAATGATACATTTTCTCAGTTTAAACATTTGATATGTCATCTATGTTCTATTCTGAATAAAATATGGAATTTTGAAACTTCCACATCATTGCATTCCATTTTTATTTACAATTTGTACTTTGTCCCAACTTTTTTGGAATCGGGGTTGTAGTTTTAGCACCAATTCACAAACTGGCTGAGTATGTCATCGCTCTAGTCTGCAAATTTTTGGAGCAAAAGTCTGCAAGGGGTACAGACTCAAATTTCTTACCGTGAGTTTCCTTTTGATTTGCCTACAAACATTCTTTCCAAGGCTCAGTCCTAAGTAGTTACAGTAGGCCACCTGTCTGTGGAGTTGTCTCATATTATTTATCATATTCTTCTCTTCTAAAAGACAAGGCCAGGGCTTCCCCAATGAGGACTCCCTCTTCACAGTCCTCTGCGATTATACAAAGCAGCCACATGGAAAACCAGCACTGTCAGCATCTTCCACAAATCAACGGCCAGGCAGGAGAGGTCCCAGCTGGAGCCCAATTGTCTGAATATGAGTCCCCACTGCTCTCTGGAGCCACCTCACTCATCTCCCTCACCCAAACAGAGGAGCTCTTTGATCTGATAGCCAGCTCACAGAGCCGCCGACTGGATGACCAGAGGGCCAGTATTGGAGATCGGCTGGGTATCACAATAGCACAGAACAACAATGGCCATCTTTGTGAGGCCTGTAATCCACAGGAGCTTAGTGAGGAATTCTTTAACATGCTCATAAAATATCAGGTAAAATCTCACTGAGTGTATAGAAATAGTAAATTGTACAAAAATATTTTGTTCAGTAAACTACTCATACCAATGTATTATTCAACGACACAGAATATACAATATATGGCCAAATGTATGTGGCCACCTGACCATCATATCCATATGTGGTTGTTGAACATCCCATTCCATGGGCATTAATATGGAGTTTCCACTACATTTTGGATTTAGACCATTAGTGAGGTCAGAAACTGATTTTAGGCAAAACATTCTGGTTCAACCCAAAGGTATTCAATGAAGTTGAGTTCACGGTTCTGTGCAGGCCACTTCCATGCCAACCTTGGTGAGCCATATCTTTATGGACTTCACTTTGTTCACAGGGGCACTGTCATGCTGGAACAAGTTTGGGGCCCTTGTTTCCAGGGAAGGAAAATCTTTATGGTACAACATGCAAAGATATTCCAGATAATTGTGTGCTTCCAACTTTATGACAACAGTTGGGGAAGAGCCACATATAGGTGTCCACACAGTTTTGGCCATGTAGTGTATTGTCCTGCATTATTATGAATAGAAATTGATTCAATTATGGAGTCTCTTTCTGAATTTGTCCCAATGTGTCTGTCAGTCCTGCCGGATCAATGACCAGAGGTGCTCACTGCCTCCAGTTCCAGACCCAGATGAAGACTTTTTCAGTCTCATTCAAAGAGTACAGGCTAAACGAATGGATGAACAGCGAGTCTCCTTCCATTCTGATGAAAATGATACCACAGACTCTGAACCCAAGTCCAAGCCAACCAGTTAGAGTTTGTAGCATTTAAGAGTGACTTCTGCTGCCAAGTTTAAGCACCAACATTGATGAATTGATGAACTTGCTTTGGTATAGATCTCTATTCCAAAGTCTGGGTGGACTTTGGTGGAACTAGTTGACCTCCCAACTTGGCCCAGATTTGTGGCATAAAGTCTGGAATACAGTTTCTCAATCCTTGAGCATCACTCACTGCAAAGAACATTTTAGTGTCTTCTCTCCTCCCAGCACACCTGAATGAACTGATTAACTCATTAACAGGTCCTTTGTGTTCTAACATAGTCAGTTTGATGAGTTAAAGAAAGTGTGTTACAGTAGGAAACATATTCAATTGTGTATGGAACAGGTACCTTGAAAACACTTCTAGGAAACAGGCCTAAATGTTATTAGACCATTAAACTATGTTGTCTGAGGGAAGGGGGAAAATGAAGCTGCTCTACATGTACAGTATGTTTGTTCAGATTCCAATTCAACAAACCACCATGTAAAATTAAATGTGGTAATATTTTAATGGTAATTCTGTAAAACTGGCAGTGTCAAATCAACTGTTAGACATGTTTTAATTTTCAAGTCAAGTGGAAAATCATGTCCCATCACACCCAGAATATGAATCTGTTGCTTCCTAGCAGATGAGAGTGAGGGATTTTGTAAATGGTAACCTATCATGGGACCCCAGGGTAGTTTGGCTTCAATGAACTAATTCAAAAGAAATATAGAAAAATACAAATTAACTACAGAATGTACACTCCAGTCCAAAACCTATTAAAGCTATATAGCCTTTCGATTTCATAAAATTGGTGAAATTTAGTTCCCTTTGAAATTTGGTCTTTGTGATATATGTTTATTTCTGGAGAATCTAAAAAACAAACAAACAACCCCCCCCCCCCCCCCCCCCCCCCACACACACACACACACACACACACACACAAAACCCCTGAAACCCAGGCCATTCTGTGGCTGGGAAATTATTTCATTTGAGGGTATTCCCTAGCAAATAATATGTGTGAAAATCACTCGCTTCGCGCAGTCAAGCAGACAGAGGAAGTCCGCTGTGTGCATGTGCAGGTTTACCTGCTTTTCTTCTTTTCCTTCTTCTTTTGGGTTTTATGGCAGCTGGCATCCAGTATTGCATTACTGCCATCTACAGGTTTACCTTGACTGTGCACGAACTGTTACATCATTCTGTCGCTAAATGAATAGCTGATCACACTGAGGTGCTTGCTGAGCGCTGATATTTATTAGTTTGGTCCTGCGTTTCCTTTCTTTCACAACATAACATCTTTTCTTCTCGCTTTCCGTTACTCTAGTCAGTCTTTTACGTTTCATTTGCATCCTCCATTTCCCCCTCCTGTTTCGAAGTTGTATCCCATGATGCCTTGCGCAAACGGGGAAAGCCCACCATGCGATGCATGACATAATATCTTGAATTGGGTCATGGTGAAACAAGAAAAAATAGCAGAGAATTTAGAGCCTTCTGGCCCTAAATTCATTAATTGTTCTATTAAGAAAAAAGAAAAAAACTAATAAAATTAGAAGTCTGTGATTCAAATTCAGTAGCTTTTGATCCACTAAACAAAAATAATTGGGTGTCAGGGAAAATTCTTTTTTATTACCTAAACTTGTATAATCTGAAAGGCAGTCGACCTTTAAGTTTGAATGATGTTTATGAGTAAAGATTTTGCATATAGTGATCATTATTCAAACATGTTAATAGTCTCTTAAAAATAATCATATAACATTTACTAGGTTTCAGTAGTAAAAAAAATGAATGTTTTAGTATGTCTGCTCATACTATATCTATGTACATCCTTTAAAGGGCTGATGACACGAACATGACTCTATGCAATTTCTTAAATAAACTATACAACATGGCAAACATGTTAGATTTCTGTTATAATTACATGAAAAGAAGCTGTCGTTACGCGAATATCCAACTTTTAATTGCACAGCGCAAGAAAACTGGGTCCGTGGCTCGCGGCCATGTTGTGACGTCAGTGGAAGAACACGCTGCGGTTCACTGGCTGTTCTACTCTGGTTCTACTCAATGGAAATGGCGCATGAAAACACCGGTGAACTCTCTAGTGCTAGCTCTTCCTCTTCTGGGAGTCTAGAATTGTGTTGATCTCTTCCAAATAGAATCTATGATAGCCTACCCTCTTTACCCTTTGCCTCTCGTTGCTAGGCGGCAGTTACATGAAAGCCGCAAGCTTTCACAAGCAAATACATGACTGATATCACGCCGACTTTATGATTACATTTATGATTATCATGTAGAATCTATAGCTCTACGTACCTTTATCTTATGTCGTTTCACAACACATGTTCTGACAGGAGGACTGTCTTTGGATCCTGCATAGCTACTAGTAGACCCCCTCCGGAATACTGGCAGTGTTGCCAGATTGGGAGGTTTCCCGCCCAGTTGGGCAGTTTCAAGTGCATTTTGTTGGGTTTTGAACATATTTTGGGCTGGAAAACTTCAGCAGTATAGATACTGCTGACGTTTTCCATCCCAAAATATGTTCAAAACCCAACAAAATGCACTTGAAACTGCCCAACTGGGTGGTTTCAAGTGCATTTTGTTGGGTTTTGAACATATTTTGGGCTGGAAAACTTCAGCAGTATAGATACTGCTGACGTTTTCCAGCCCAAAATATGTTCAAAACCCAACAAAATGCACTTGAAACTGCCCAACTGGGCGGGAAACCTCCCAATCTGGCAACACTGTGTAGGCACTGCTGATGGTAGTAACACACGTTTGTGCTGAACTGAACACCCAAGAGATTCTTTTAAGCTGGGAAGGGTGTCAAAACAATCCAAATCGAAGTGTTCAGAGCACAGGACGGATGTTGGTGAGGGCTCCCACTTGTCACGAGTGCGCCTGACTTGCTTCACCCACTTCGCATGCAGCTCGGGATCTCTGGGAAACTTGAATAAACTTACCCCATCCTTGTGGGTTTTGGAGCAAAATCCGGCAACACAACGCGAAGGCATAATAACTATATATATATATATATATATATATATATATATATATATATATTGTATAAGGGGCGGCACGGTGGTGTAGTGGTTAGCGCTGTCGCCTCACAGCAAGAAGGTCCTGGGTTCGAGCCCCGGGGCCGGCGAGGGCCTTTCTGTGTGGAGTTTGCATGTTCTCCCCGTGTCCGCGTGGGTTTCCTCCGGGTGCTCCGGTTTCCCCCACAGTCCAAAGACATGCAGGTTAGGTTAACTGGTGACTCTAAATTGACCATAGGTGTGAATGTGAGTGTGAATGGTTGTCTGTGTCTATGTGTCAGCCCTGTGATGACCTGGCGACTTGTCCAGGGTGTACCCTGCCTTTCGCCCGTAGTCAGCTGGGATAGGCTCCAGCTTGCCTGCGACCCTGTAGAAGGATAAAGCGGCTAGAGATAATGAGATGAGATATAATGTATAATAAAAATACTAATAATGATAAACTGAACACCTGCCGCATCAACAACAAACTGGTAAGTTAGGAGGAAGGTTCTTTTGCTGACGTCATATAGCTCCTCCTCCTTCGTCTCCTGGGTGCTGCAGCCCTGTCAAATTTGCCCAAATAGCCGCGTTTTTTATCATAACTTGTAAAATAGGCGCCTTCGTGAATTAATATATGGATCATCGGGAATTACTTTTTATGTTATAAAACATCGCCAAAGATGTCAAAAACGTGTCATCAGCACTTTAAGTTAATCAGTCAATCAAGGAGATAAACCTACTTCACATTACATTTCAGTTATAGCCTAAACCTTAAAATGAAATCATTTTTCATTCTGGCTCATAGCTAAAGGTCTTCTCTCGATTTGTAACGTGGAATACACTAATGTTGATGCGCAGGGATTTTCTCCATTATCAGAGTTAAAGCTTTAAGTAGAGAATGTATCCAAAACAGCGCGCGGGCGCGCGCACTTACACACACGGGCTCTGTCGAATCTTGTGGAGCGCGTTGCCAGATTTATTTGTGCTATTTGGTGTGGATAAATGGCATTGCGCGAAGCATATAGGTGGAATTTTCTAATCATTCATGATATTTCAAATCCTTAGATATTATTATTATTATTATTATTATTATTATTATTATTATTATAACCAAATATTACAACAATCATATTATAAAGGTTTGGCTTGTTGCAAATTGGGCTAGGATTGTGTGGGAGGAACCGATCTCAATCTGGCAACCCTGGACAGAGAGGAACGCGCCACCAGACGCTCATATCACCACCAGCGGATTTGATTGACTTACAATACAAGAAGATGAACGCCAACAACGCTAAAGAGTATCTCTCCAAACGACAGATTCCTCTTCTGTTTGAGGTATGGCTAAAGAAAACAAAACAAACAACAAAAACAACTTATCCGAAGTATTTTATGGGATTTTTTTTTGCGTTGAGTACTGAAGAGGTAGGCGCGAACACCGCTCTAAACATCTGTGATATAAAAAGTTATTTATAGAAAGATTTCTGTGAGACTTTGTTGCAGTTGTGTACTCGCACATAAAAGTTCCAGCCTGTTTACTTTGACTAAGGCCATTTGTCAGGCTAATTGCTTTAAATACATTGTGTTATGAGCAGTTTTTTTTTTTAATTGATTTTGCTGGGTGTTTCTTGGCTTTTCAGTCCGCCTACATAGTGCATTTTACCTCTAGTGTAATGTACTTGTAGAGTGATTACTCATTAATGATTCGTTAGTGTTGTCCTGGAATTATGTACACATTCAATATCTTGAAACTGAAACTTACTATTTATTATTATTATTATTATTATTATTATTATTATTATATCATCAAATGCAGGTTCACTAAGAAATCAGTTTCTTGCTGAATGAATGATCTAAATGATAATTCAGATAATTATTGAAAAAATGAGGAGGGAAACCCTAATTTTTTGTTGTTGGTAAAGTGGCAACGGGTTTTTTTTTTTTTAAATACAGGAAACATCTCATCTCATTATCTCTAGCCGCTTTATCCTTCTACAGGGTCGCAGGCAAGCTGGAGCCTATCCCAGCTGACTACGGGCGAAAGGCGGGGTACACCCTGGACAAATCACCAGGTCATCACAGGGCTGACACATAGACACAGACAACCATTCACACTCACATTCACACCTACGGTCAATTTAGAGTCACCAGTTAACCTAACCTGCATGTCTTTGGACTGTGGGGGAAACCGGAGCACCCGGAGGAAACCCACGCGGACACGGGGAGAACATGCAAACTCCGCACAGAAAGGCCCTCGCCGGCCCCGGGGCTCAAACCCAGGACCTTCTTGCTGTGAGGCGACAGCGCTAACCACTACACCACCGTGCCGCCTACAGGAAACATGGAATAGATTATGTCCCTTTTGATTTTGACTGTTCTGAAGCAAATTAGATACTTGAGATGTGTCACTATGGTGATCCTCGAGTGGGACACTCTGGTTGCAGAGCTGTGAGCCACAAGTTTGCATGCAAGTGGCAAGTTTCTCCTCTGAGAATGTCAAGGAGGTTGAACTCTGAGAGGTCTCTTGCAGATGCATACAAATCTCACAAAATGAATGTAGAGGTTGATAAACACATGCTAGTCTAAAGTGCACTCAGTAAAAAAAATCGTATGCTTATTTTATAAGGTTATAACATTTTCACTGGAGAAAGGGATGGAATTTTTGCTTACACATGCTGGACCAGGCAGGTCAATATTTCTGTGCAATATCTGTGACTGACAGGAATATTAATTAATTAATTTCCATAGGTGAAGATTGAACTCTCCACATGTAGTGTCTCCAAGGAAACAAGCTGCCTATTTACCTCATGTGAATCATCATACTTTGAGACCAAAGAATGAGAGGAAGAGTGAGTGAGTGTGTGTGTGAGTGAGTATGTTAGTCACAATAATCTGGCATTTACCATGGGTTTCAGACATGTATAAGTGTGCCTACGTTAATTTAGGTAGACAACACATTCTATTAGTCATTGTTAATCACATCTACACTTTATTTTCCCACTTGTAAAAGACAACACAATGTTCAATATCTTCAGTCTATGTGATAACTCTTTGAACGTTTAAAGATGCATTATAATCCAAAAGTCCAGCTTCTTGAAACTTAAAGGAAAAACACTCCATATGAATGACAGAGCTGCACCTTTTGTAATCCTCACTGGTGTTTCTGCTGAAAACTGCCTTTCTGGACAATAACTTCATTCATAAATTCACTGTCATGTACTTATCCTGAAAATGATAAAAATAAGGGGGGGGGGGGTTAAAAAGAAAACTGATTATTATTTATGTATTGTCACTCACTGTTTTTGTCGGTGGTGGTAATAATTTCATGGAATTTGGTATCAACAAGATTCCTCAAATTTCAAGGACTTTATAGCAGACCCTTGCAGTGTGGATGCTAAGTTTTCTGCAACTCAACAATTCTTATACCCAGGTCATCTAATCTCTTTTGAGAATTGTCTTGGTATTGTGCTGAGTGCTCCTATTGGAATGACTTTATTTTGTTCTCCTATTCCATAGCTTTTTTAGTTCTCTTGCTAGGTCTTGGTACTTTGTTATTATTACTATTTAATTTTTCATTTATTCTACTGTCATATGGTATGGCAAAGTCTATTATTTTTGCATTCCTCCTTTTATCAATCAATACGGTATCAGGTCATCTGGCTTCTATGGCATGATCAGTCTGGATGTTGAAATCCCACAGTAACTTACAGCTGTCATTTTCTGTTACTGTTTCCAGTTGGTGTTCATACCATCTTTCTGTTAAAGGTACTTTATACCTTTTGGCACAGTTCCCAATTAATTTTTCTTCCCACCCAATTATGCCTATATTTATACTTTTGAGCATGTTACATTCACTTGCAGTGTGATTCACTCTTTCGTCTACCTCTCCAGACAACTGACACTTGCTCTCTTCCTGTGTTTTAACAATCTTTGCCTTGATAACATTGGTTCTTATTGCTTGTTCTTGGGCTGCTAAAATTAATGATTCAGTTTGACATTTTATTCCAGTTCCTTTATTATTAACAGTGAGTTATTACTAGATACACAGTCAGCTCTTTTTCATCTACCTGAATGTCTTTAGTAACTGATTATTTCTCAAGCTGTATGCTCTGTGGATTTACATATAAATGCATAGCATCTGTTTTTGCATGATAATAAGAAAATGCCTGATTAGCACAAGGTTTTTCCAGTCCTCCTTTCTGAGCAGTCCACAGCACAGCCGTGTGGGCTGAACAGAATCGCAATTTGCACTGATCACGTTCTCTACTATGCTTTTAAGTTCTCTTTCTTTTCATTTCTCCTGTCTGTCTATATAGAGCTGTCAGAAATCCATATATATGGGCTTGTTTAAGCATGATCTGTTCACTATGACATTTGGCCTTGTGTTGTGAAACATAATGCAAAAGCAATAAAAATAAATTTAAGATTGTGGCTAGGATTGAGTATATTACCTGAATAACTTTAAATAATAAACCTTATAACAGTGGTCTGGATTTTATCCTTCATGGTTATTGTATAAGGTATTTTATGTTAATACTATCTAATACTGTGTTACTCTTTCCAAGAGCATGTTGACTGGCTTGATGTATCACCGCCCTGAGGACCCTTTGGGTTTCCTGGAAAACTGCCTGCAGAAAGCAAGAGAGCTTGGCGGTCCTGAATGTGTGGCCTGGGACACCTTCATTATGTCTGATCGTAAACCACTACCACCCATTACCACTGCCCAGGGAAAGAAAGCCCCCTGTAAGCTGGGTATTTCTGCTAACTATAATCATGGATGGTTAATTTGTCTGTTAACTACTCAGTAAAATGTATAGTCAAAGATCCTAAAACCATCAAGTATCTGTTGATGTCAGTATTCAAAGGCAAAAGAATCAAGATTCAAGAAAGCTTTATTATCAGTACGTCCATTTACAAGTATACAGTGCATTGAAATACTATTTCTCTCAGGTTCCCTCTGGTGTATTTATAGAGAAAATGGAAGATTATAAAACAAGTATATAAATAACTATAGTTATCTAGGTAATATTTAGCTATCTAAACGTATAACTATATGTACAATAAACAACAAAAATGACAAGATAAATACAGATGCATGTGTGCAAAAGCAGTGGGATGTAAGTACAGTGAGGCTTTATTAAGGCTTTTCTGTAAATCTGGGTGAAAACAGGCAGTAAGGTGGAAAATAAGGGAAACAATGAAGACAATCTGATTGCAAAAACTGGCAACAGCCAGAAGAACTAATTCTTAGATTATGTAAACAATTAGAAACCAGGAGACACAGCTAAGTGATCCAATATGCAAGGAAATAACCAGAAAGCATCTGTGTCTTTGATCAGTGCCTATGCAGGTGATTTAGCAAATCAGTATGGACCAATCAGGAACAGAGAAAACGTACAACCCCTGAAGTAACTTATGGTTTCGTGAATCATGGTCCATCAGGACCCACAGTTTCAAGACAATTCATCAGCGTCCCCCCCCCATGTCAATCAATGAAATGTCAATTTCACCCTGTTAGTGAATGACCTAAGACCACCATCCATCTCTGACCAGATATTATTCAGCTGGTGGAATCTTCTCAGCAAACACCTCAAGGGCATGGAAATATGGGTTGGGTGCAGCAGCATTGCTGGGATTTCTAAATACCTCAGTGTTACTGCTGGGTTAAGAAATGGTTCATAATCAAAACATAAATTACATTAATGGCAAAGCAGACACTCTTATCCAGAATGACATACAACATGCCCAGAACAGTTGGGGGTTAGGTTAGGTGCCTTGCTCACAGGCACTTCAGCCATTCCTGCTGGTCCGGAGAATCAAACCGGTGGTGTGTGTGTGTGTGTGTGGTTTTTATTTTTTTGGGGGGAGGGGTCCCAGAACTGCTTCTCGAACTGCTTCTCGAACTATTAGGCCATGGCTTCTCATCCACCAGTAATGCTATAGTCAGAATTTGAACACTAATTTATAATGTAATATTGTAATGTATTCTAGTGACTTAACACCAATAACCTAGGCTAACAGAAATTATTCACCTGTATGCACTATAGAGGCTGTTCACTGACTTCACAGATTTATCACACAGCATCTGTCATATTGCCAGGCAAACAAAGCCATGACAATTAATAATGAAAATCGAGACAACTTCAGTCAGTACAATGTCTCTGAAATTATAAAAAATTTAGATTACAGCAGCAGATTGCATTACATCCAAAGCTGAAACTTGCAGGCATCATGGATCCATATAATTTACCCACAAATCCATCCATTATCCATAACTGCTTATCCTGTACAGGGTTGCGAGTAAGCTGGAGCCTGTCCCAGCTGACTATGGGTGAGGGGTGGGGTACACCGTGGACAAGTCGCCAGGTCATTACAGGGCTGACACATGGAGACAAACAACCATTCACACTCACGGTCAACTTGGAGCTACCAATTAGCCTAACCTGCATGTCTTTGACTGTGGGGGGAAATTGGAGCACCCAGAGGAAACCCACACAGACACAGGGAGAACAAGCAAACTCCACACAGAAAGGCCCCTGTCAGCTGCTGGGCTCGAACCCAGAACCTTCTTGCTGTGAGGTGACAGTGCTAACCATTACACCACTGTGCCGCCGTACCCACAGATGTATTTATTTATTCTGCTCACTGCTCTGGGTATGTGTGTGTGTTCCCTGCTTCAGATGGGTTAAATGCAGAGGAGGAAGTTTGCTGTGCTTAAGTACATAAGTGACAAAAATAAAGGCGACTTCTTAATTTACCCACAAATGTATTTCTTCCACTTGAAAAGTGTATAGCAAACCAGCTACCGGATCTGGGATACAATGACATCCTGAACTATTTAGTATTTCGGACTTCTAAATACACTGGGGAGATGCTAAAGGCTTACAAAAGTACAGATGCCTACCAATATTTCAAGGCAGGTTTTGTGCATGCTGGAATGTTATGGAAAAGTCCCAATAAAGAAAACATCTTTTGATAAAGGTAAGCTCAAACATGGACTTCTAACAGTAATAAGCCAGGGCCTAGATCTAGCATATTTTTATGGTGTTTAGCTGAGTCTACATTATTGGTACATAACAAACATGCTGCAAGTCTGGCCAAGAATTAGGTATAATAAAATATATCGCATCCAAAGCCCACATCCAGATATATACGTTTTAACGTTTAGACATTTGGTATGGGTGTTTTTTTTTTTTTTTGTGTAGTGTAGTAGAGTTGCTAAGTATGACACGCTTGTGTATGTATCAGTCGACTGTACTGAGTAGTTCCAGGCCATGCAACTTGTTAAAAGCTTTACTATCTCGACCAAATTTCTGTCCATGTTTCACCAGCTTACAGACTTGTTGGATGTTAACTTGTGCATGTCTAGGCAAAATAGATCTATGGGATTTTTATAACTGAATGGCCTTGAGCTCAAAAAAGTGTTAGGAGAAATAACGGGTGCACAGAGTCCTCATACTAACCTGATATAAAATGTTCTCTACACATATGGGAATGCTCTGTTGGCATCCAGTCTTCCCATTTAACTGCAGCTTGCCATTTTTCTCATCATTCTGGGTTTGCTGGGAAGCAGTGAAAAGTTAAACCAGGCTTATCTCAGTGTTATTACATCAAAAAGCACTACAGGTCTCTGGCAGTGTTCTTTTAGATGCAACTTCCACAAGTTTATCTGTAAATGTTTTACTGAATTGGGCTGACAATCACTCGTACACTTGCTCCGTTACTGTACCGGTCATTGTTAAGCACAAAGCTTGTCTGGCAATATGGCTGCATAAACAAATCCGCAGTTATGATGATGTCATATGAAGGGCCCCTAAAGGTGTTACTATTCATCATAAATATTCAATTTTTTTTAAACATGCACAGCATCTGTTTTCCAAATATCAAACATGTATAAAGTTAAGAAAGGGATTTAAGAAGAGCCCACATGGGCCTATCTCTGCTAAGGACATACATGTCTTTAGTCCAGAATTTATTATTATTATTATTATTATTATTATTATTATTATTTTCCCCCTTTGTAGGCCTTAGTTGGTTGTTTTGTTTTTCTCTTTTAAACACCTTTGCTGGTCTATACACTGGGTGATTTTGTTATATGGAGCCAATCATTGAATTATACTAAAGTTGCAATACCCAATGCATATCTGAATTCTTTTTAGATGCTTGTTAGTCTTGCATCAGATTCAGCAGATGGGTGTCTCATTTAAACAGTTTTTTAGACCTATGAGGTGCAAACCCAGGCATGCTGTACTGTGGCATGTATGGAATGCAGATCTAGTGAAAATGTTAAGCAAATTTGCATTTGACACCTACAGGCTAGAGAGTGATAAATTACTTCTGAAGAAAGATGAGCTATTCTATTTATGCCTTTATGCCTACATGGTAGACCAACAAGGCAGATTTGTATCATAAAACAGCATTTTCAATCACTGCTGTGCCAGCCTCACACATACTTCCATGTTTCTGCTGTGCTAAGAATGGTCCCTCCACACAAAAAAACATCTGGTTATCTCTGGGCAATTTATTGTGTGTTATTTCATTTTCCACAGATAGTGGTTCTGGGCCTTACCGACGCTATGACAGATTGCCTCCCATTCAGGCTCAGTTCTCCATTGAGAGTGATTCTGATATGACCGAATCCTCTGGTCTTATACAGGAGTATGATGTCTTTGACCCATTGAAACCAAGGCCACACATCATATTCATCATAGGTGAGGGGTTTTGGGTGACATTTCAGGGTAATACATTATATAATTTGTATAGCATCTGTGCTACAACCTATTGCTTTTCACAGAATTAAATCTCAATGTCTTATTTTATTGAAGAGTTTTATTTTTGACATTTCATTGTACCTTTTTAGTTCTCATCATTTTCTCTCCATAGGTGGTCCGGGTAGTGGAAAGGGTACTCAGACAGCTAAGATCGCAGCTCATTATGACTTTGAGTGTATATCTGTTGGAGAGATTTTAAGAAACCAGCTGCTTCAACATGCTCCCAGTGACAGGAAATGGGAACTGATTGCTCAAATCATTGCCAATGGAGAACTGGCACCTCAGGTATGGTGCTGTGTCAGTTCTGTTCCAACATAGAACTGTCATCAGAACTGCGCATAATAATAATAATAATAATAAAAAATTATATATAAAAAGTGCTTAATTACATCAGCAAATGGATGATACAGTAATATGTGAAATACATTAGGACAAGATTAACCATGCACAAATATAGTAGGTAGTGTGTCATTTGTTTATTACAAGCAGCACCTTCAGTCACTGTAATCATATGTTTAACTCCTTAACGTTAAGTCAGTACAACTTCTTGAGGGCTTTATCAGTAAATTATAATCAAGCGCTACAGCTTTGTCTGTATTTGTTTAGGATTAGTGTTGTTTAAGATTTTTCAGCACAATTTCTGTAGGTCTGTGAAATTCAAATTATTGTTAATATATTGCCATTTCCAGTACAGTGCTAATTAGTGCTGTGCTAACTGTAGCATCGTCAGTCATCTTGGGTCAGTATCAGCATATTGTCTAATACCCCATAACAAAATGCAAATGGGTTTGTTTGTTTTTCATTAAACATATTAAAAGTAGGCAATTAATCATGCACAAATTGTTTATTATATTACAGTACAACACATAATACACATGGACTGATTGCCTTGATCTCCCTCTGAGATTAAATTCTCTAGGAGACAACAATTGAGGAGCTCAAACATCAGTTCATCAAGAAGCAGGATGCCAAAGGTTTCATTGTGGATGGATTCCCACGGGAAATATCTCAGGTGTTCACCTTTGAAGAACAAGTGAGCAATTTACTAAGACTGGCAATAAGGCAATCTAATCCTACACTGCAGTAATAATTTTCGTTACTGTTATCTTCAAAGAACTTTAAATTGCGGATTAAATCATTACCTACAGTAATGCTTAGAACCTGACTGAACTTTCATTTAAAGATACATACAGCATTGCTTTAAAACATATGTTTGACCTCTTCATGTTATTTGAGCTATGACATTTTCTTTTTCTTACAATATTTTTCATAGAACAGCAGATGCAATGACAATGATGTACTTAGTGACAATATTTTGACATTTTACCTAATTTTAACCAGTGTCAAATTATTTCACTGTATATAGAAATGGTGCTAATAGGTAGTGATGCTAATTGCAGATTTATATTGCTTTTGAAACCTTAAAATCCACTTTCATTCTGCAGTATGTTGCTGGACAGCAAAACATAGTTTTAAAAAAGACAAGGGTACATTAAAAAAAATCCTTTAATACAACATGTCCTCCTGTCAGATTGGCTCTCCAGATGTAGTGATCCTACTAGCTTGCTCTAATCAGCAGCTGCGCCAGCGCCTGGAGAAACGTGCCCTGCAGCAGGGTCGCCCTGATGATAACGCCCATGCCATTGAGAAGCGGCTCGAAACCTTCAAGCACAACACAACCCTCATAGCCAAGTATTACCAGGAGAGAGGACTAATTATTAGGGTGAGAGCTCAGACTGTCATAGTCCATACAGTGGGGCAAAAAAGTATTTAGTCAGCCACCAATTGTGCAAGTTCTCCCACTTAAAAAGATGAGAGAGGCCTGTAATTTTCATCATAGGTACACTTCAACTATGAGAGACAAAATGGGGGGAAAGAATCCAGGAAATCACATTTTAGGATTTTTAATGAATTAATTGGTAAATTCCTCGGTAAAATAAGTATTTGATCACCTACAAACAAGCAAGATTTCTGGCTCTCACAGACCTGTAACAACTTCTTTAAGAGCTCCTCTGTCCTCCACTCGTTACCTGTATTAATGGCACCTGTTTGAACTTATCAGTATAAAAGACACCTGTCCACAACCTCAAACAGTCACACTCCGAACTCCACTATGGCCAAGACCAAAGAGCTGTCAAAGGACACCAGAAACAAAATTGTAGACCTGCACCAGGCTGGGAAGACTGAATCTGCAATAGGTAAGCAGCTTGGTGTGAAGAAATCAACTGTGGGAGCAATTATTAGAAAATGGAAGGCATACAAGACCACTGATAATCTCCCTCGATCTGGGACTCCATGCAAGATCTCACCCCGTGGGGTCAAAATGATCACAAGAACGGTGAGCAAAAATCCCAGAACCACACGGGGGGACCTAGTGAATGACCTGCAGAGAGCTGGGACCAAAGTAACAAAGGCTACCATCAGTAACACACTACGCCGCCAGGGACTCAAATCCTGCAGTGCCTGCTTAACCCAGTACATGTCCAGGCCCGTCTGAAGTTTGCTAGAGAGCATTTGGATGATCCAGAAGAGGATTGGGAGAGTGTCATATGGTCAGATGAAACCAAAATTGACCTTTTTCGTAAAAACTCAACTTGTCATGTTTGGAGGAGAAAGAATGCTGAGTTGCATCCAAAGAACACCATACCTACTGTGAAGCATGGGGGTGGAAACATCATGCTTTGGGGCTGTTTTTCTGCAAAGGGACCAGGATGACTGATCCGTGTAAAGGAAAGAATGAATGGGGCCATGTATCGTGAGATTTTGAGTGAAAACCTCCTTCCATCAGCAAGGGCATTGAAGATGAAACATGGCTGGGTCTTTCAGCATGACAATGATCCCAAACACACTGCCCGGGCAACGAAGGAGTGGCTTCGTAAGAAGCATTTCAAGGTCCTGGAGTGGCCTAGCCAGTCTCCAGATCTCAACCCCATAGAAAATCTTTGGAGGGAGTTGAAAGTCCGTGTTGCCCAGCGACAGCCCCAAAACATCACTGCTCTAGAGGAGATCTGCATGGAGGAATGGGCCAAAATACCAGCAACAGTGTGTGAAAACCTTGTGAAGACTTACAGAAAATGTTTGACCTCTGTCATTGCCAACAAAGGGTATATAACAAAGTATTGAGATGAACTTTTGTTTTTGACCAAATACTTATTTTCCACCATAATTTGCAAATAAATTCTTTAAAAATCAGACAATGTGATTTTCTGGATTTTTTTTTCTCATTTTGTCTCTCATAGTTGAGGTATACCTATGATGAAAATTACAGGCCTCTCTCATCTTTTTAAGTGGGAGAACTTGCACAATTGGTGACTGACTAAATACTTTTTTGCCCCACTGTATCCCCGTGTTTTATGTAAATGCTTTACATTTCCAGGACCCGTTGTAGGATCTGGACTGGCATTCCTTATTCTCAAAACTGTGTGCTTTTCCTATTAGTTTTATTGTAGTCAGCAAATTATTCAAAGTAGGTCATGATTAATACTCTTAAAGACTAATAACTGAATAATATGCAAAGATTAAGTGTAAAAGATGGTTAATTGTCAGCTTTTAAATACTGATAGATTTGTTTACATAAACAAAGCTCTTTTAGAAGTAGTCATGGCAGGAAAGCCATGATAAAAGCCATGACAGCCATTGTAGACTTTTAGCATGGAATTTTATAATAGCAAATTATTTTGTCATCAGGTTGATGCAGATCGAGAAGATGATGACATCTTCACTGATATCAAAGCCATAGTGAAAGATAAACTGTTCTCAAAGGAAAAAGGTAATGGCTTTACATTTTGTTACAATACCATTTATTTGAGATAAAGCTCCTAAATTTTACTTCATGCTTCCTTTGCAGAACCAAAGGATTTATAAGTATTATGACTATCACAAAACCTTTAAAGGCTTATCTGCGATGGAGCTTTTTTTTTAAAATTATATTTTAAGATGGTTAAAGAAATTTCTTCTTACGGTCAGCTTGTTGCATACTCTTTTAAAGACATGATCAAGAAGTTGTTTTTGAAAACCACTGTACTTGTTAGGACCATGCAAGATGCTTTGAATATTTCACAAGACTTTTGAGAAGATATGCTTTCTCTCCTTGTGTCTGCTCTGCTTTAACCTCTTTTTTTTTCTACTTTTCTAATGATTTATATATGCAACTTTCATATGAGGAATTGTTGACTGTGTAAGAGATGATTTAAAAAAATACAATTTCTGTCATCTTTGAATAATTTCTTAAAGATAACTTAAAAAGTGATTTGTTGGATTATAAGTGGGTTTATTTTGTATAAAGGACAATCAATAAAGGTTTGACCATGTCATGACAAACACCCAGAAGAAGATACCCCATGCCACTCCTCTCATTAATGGTCCCCTATCCAGCGGAGTCTCTTGCATTCAATAATCACTCTTCATGAAACATTCTCTCACTCAGCACTTCATTAAGAACACTATATTAGTACTGGGTAGGGTCTCCCTTTGCTCTCAAAACAGCCTCACTTCTTGGTGGCATGGAATCTACAAGATGTTGGAAATATTCCTGTGAGATTCTGGTCCATGTTGACATGATTGCATCACACAATTCCTGCAGATTTTTTCAGGTGAACCTTAATGCACTTGTTATATGTCACTCTGGATAAGAGCATCTGCTAAATGCCATGTAATGTAATATAATGCTGTGAATCTCTCGTTCTACCACATTCCAAAGGTGTTCTATTGGATTCAGATCCTGTGACTGGGAAGGGCACTGAAGAATATTGAACTCATTGTCATGTTCATGAAACCAGTTTCAGATGACTTTTGCTTTGTGACTTGATGCATTATCATACTATCCATTAGAAGATGGATAAATTATGGCCATGAAGGGATGCACATGGTCAACAACAGTACTCAAACAATGATCGACTGGGCCTAAAGAATACCAAGAAAACATTTCCCACAACATTATACCACCTTCACCAGCCTGGACTGTTGTCACAAGGCAGGATGGGTCCATGAATTCATGCTGTTGGTGCCAAATTATGAGGCTACCATCTATGTGCCACAGATTCATCAGAATAGGCTATGGCTTCAAATGCGTAGTTTTGGTGAGTCTGTGCCTGCTGCAGTCTCGCCTTTCTATTCTTGGCTGGATTCAGTCTACTGACATAAAACAACAAACTGGTGTGTTTTTTTGTGATTTATCTAGAGCTTTTGAAACGCTTGACCATGATATAATGTTGCTTAAACTCCGAGCCTATGGTGTGAATGACTTAGCCTGTAAATGGTTAAAGTCTTACCTGACTGAAAGATTACAATTCACATGCCTTAACTCTGTTTTATCTACATCATCAGCTGTAACTTGTGGTGTACCGCAGGGATCAATTCTTGGTCCACTTCTTTTAATTTTATATATCCATGATCTACCAAACTGTATCCAGGCATGCAAGGTGGCAATGTATGCAGATGATACCATTATTTACTTTTCAGATCGCAACATCCAGACAATCAAACGGACCATTCAGCAAGAATCTGTTAGACTTGTGCAGTGGTTCACTGCAAACAAGCTTTCATTGAATCCGTCTAAGTGTAAAGCCATGCTAGTAGGGTCACCTAGGGCCAAGGCCGTAAAAAGCCACTTACACCTCATACTAGCAGACACTGAACTTGAGCAAGTGGACACTTTTAAGTACTTAGGAGTTGTTCTGAACAGTGGTCTGTGGTGGACCTATCACTATCTCCATGTTGCTAAGAAATTGTCACAGGCCATTGGTATCATGAAATGTATAAAGCCATACCTGAATAGATAGGCACTGCTCGCAATCTACACAGCACTGTTCCTCTCTCACATTCAGTACTGTAGCAGAGTATGGGACCAGGGAGGTAAGGGGTACCTTGAGAAACTGCAGAAACTTCAAAACGGGGCTGGCAGAGTAATACTAGGATGTGATTACTACACCCTCTTTTCCATTGTCCTCAGCATTTTAGGCTAGGCATTGATAGCTGATATACAAAAAAAGGAATAAGGCAGTACTAGTATACAAGGCCCTTAATGGTTTGTCCCCTCCACACATTTCAGATCTGTTCACCCAGCTAGCTAACACACACACACAAAACACTCGCCTCAGAACACAAGGAGGTCTTCAATTGCCCAAAGCTCATCTTCAGCAGACACAGAGAGCTTTCTCTGGAGCGGCACTATGGAACACACTGCCATCCCAGTTAACATCCACCAGCTCTCTCTCAGCCTTTAAACGCATATATAAACAAGAGTTCTGATGTCTCATCTCATTATCTCTAGCCGCTTTATCCTTCTACAGGGTCGCAGGCAAGCTGGAGCCTATCCCAGCTGACTACGGGCGAAAGGCGGGGTACACCCTGGACAAGTCGCCAGGTCATCACAGGGCTGACACATAGACACAGACAACCATTCACACTCACATTCACACCTACAGTCAATTTAGAGTCACCAGTTAACCTAACCTGCATGTCTTTGGACTGTGGGGGAAACCGGAGCACCCGGAGGAAACCCACGCGGACACGGGGAGAACATGCAAACTCCACACAGAAAGGCCCTCGCCGGCCCCGGGGCTCGAACCCAGGACCTTCTTGCTGTGAGGCGACAGCGCTAACCACTACACCACCGTGCCGCCGAGTTCTGATGTAAATATTGTAAATAACAATATGCAAACTCCTTCAAGCTTTGTTCATATTCTTTGGGATAGCTTTACTTTGTGCTGTTTACCTGTTTAGTTAATTATGATTTATTTATTTATTGTAACATTATATTGTTATTATTTTATGTATGCAGTATGTTTTATGATTTTTATTTATTATTGTATATTTTCTTATTTCTTACTGGTTGCCCCCCAGGGCTGATTGAAAAATGCCTACAGGTGATATGTACCCTCTGGTAAAATAAATAAACTGAAACTGAAATAGAAATGGAGCCCAATTGGGGGGGGTTCTGCTGTTGTAGTCCATCCGCCTCAAGGTTCGACATGATGTGTGTTCTGAGATGCTTTTCTGCTCACCACAATTGTGCAGAGTGATTGAGTTACTGTAGCCTTTCTGTCCTTTGTGTAACGAAAAAGTGAGGAAAACCTTTGCCATCCTCGATAAAAATGGAAACACCCTAAGTGGCAAGGAAGAGATCTTAGCTAGATGGACTGAGCATTTTGAGGAAGTACTTGATCGAGGGGAACCGCCCAACCCAATAACAGTAGAAGAAGAGAACGGATTCGATTTCTCTGATGTCATCAGTGAAATAGGAATAGAAGAACCAACAAAGGAAGAAGTACAGTCAGCGATAGGAGCTTTAAAAAATGGAAAGACACCAGGCATTGACTCAATAACGGCTGAGATGCTGAAAGCAGGCAGAGAATTTTCAATCAACAAAGTCCATCAGTTGCTCCAGAATGTATGGAGACAGGAAGAGCTCCCATCAAAGTGGAAGCAGGGGATCATCATCAAATTACCGAAGAAAGGAAACCTCAAAGAATGCAAGAACTCTAGAGGGATAACCTTACTGTCCGTAGTGGGGAAAATACTTGGTAGGATAATTATTGATCGTGTGCGGAATGGTGTGGACAAAAGGTTGAGAGATGAACAAGCAGGATATAGGAGGGGAAGAGGAACGACAGAGCAAGTATTTGTACTAAGAAACATCCTTGAGCAAGTAAATGAATGGCAAGTGACGATATATGTAGGATTTGTAGATTTCGAGAAAGCGTTCGACTTGATCCATCGGAATAGTTTGTGGATAATATTGAGAAGATATGGTATCCCAGAGAAGATCATTAAGATGGTAAGGCTATTTTACGAAGGCTTTAAATGCGCTGTAGAAGATCAAGGAGAAAGAGGAGAGTGGTTTGATGTCAAAACAGGTGTTAAGCAAGGATGTAACATGTCGGGTTTCCTATTTCTAATTGTGCTGGACTGGGTAATGAGAAGAACAGTTGGATGTGGTGAAAATGGTATACGGTGGAAGTTCACGTCGAAATTAGACGATCTCAATTTTGCAGACGACTTAGCACTGCTGTCCTCTACTCGACAACAAATGCAGGACAAATTGAACAGGTTATATCAAGAAGCCAGACACGTGGGACTCAAGATCAATGCAGAAAAGACCAACATGATGAGAATTAACCCTCATAACCAAGAAAAGATAGCTGTTGCAGGGCATGATATTGAGAATGTGGAACAGTTCAACTACCTAGGAGCAATAGTATGCAAGGAAGGAGGAGGAATGAAAGATCTAAAGAATAGAGTATCGAAGGCGAGAGGCTCATTTGTAAGATTAAAAAAGATCTGGAAGTCAAGCCACATATCAAGAAGAACAAAGTTTAAACTTTTCAAGACAATGATCGTACCAGTCCTTCTATATGGATGCGAGACATGGAAAATGAATAAAGGGGATAACAAGATCATAGACACGTTCCAGAACAAATGTCTCCGGCAAATACTAAGGATCCGTTGGGAAGATCATGTGAGCACAGATGAGCTACTACAAAGAACAACCATGAAGCCTATGAGCATAGAGGTGAAACGGCGCAAATGGATGATGATTGGCCACTTTCTAAGATAAGATCGCGGAAATAACAACAACACAGCACTAACATGGGCACCAGAAGGGAGACGAAAACGAGGGCGCCCTAAAACAACATGGAGGCGCACCGTAGAGAAGGAGATGAAAACAGCAGGATGGAGGTCATGGGATCATGTTCGTAGGAGCACTGGCAACAAGAAAGAGTGGAGGAACTCTGTGGAGGCCTTATGTGCCACAGGGCGCGCAGGAGATAGGTAACAGGTAACAGCCTTTCTGTCAGCTTGAACCAGGCTGTGCAGAGTTTTCCAAAAGCATTGTAGCATAAAGATCATTAAATGGTACAGCGAGCAGCACAATTAACACTCTCTTTCCTAGTTAAAATGCTCTTAGTGTTAAGAGGCTTTTGGGAAACCCACCCCTGGCTATCAGGCAAGTGCACAGAGAGACTCCAGGTGGTGCTCAATAAACTGACCTTTTAGCCTCTGACTAGATAAGGTGCCCTTTTTGCAAGACATACTTCAAATTTATTTTTCTAATTTTATATTTTAGTTTTTAAATTTGGCCCATGACATCAATTCTCATTAAAAGCATGCTATAATGTCTGACATCTGCATTTAAGTACTAATTATGTGAGACTGCACAAGCCCCTGCCCCTCCCTCTTCGAGTTCCCTTGTCACAGCCAACAGTTAAGTGTTAATTGAGCAGCCTGTGGAGCATGATGGTGAACATCATCAAAACACCAAATAAGGAAATATCGTTTGTGAGAATGGTGTTCATTCTTCAAGATTAGTTCCAGAGACTTGTAGAAGCTATATTCTCTAATGGCCCTTTTCCACTACCCTTTTTCAGCTCACTTCAGCTCGCTTCAGCTCACTTCAGCCTGACACGGCTCGTGTTTCGACTACCAAAAACCAGCACGACTCAGCTCGTTTCAGCCCTGCTTAGCCCCTAAAACTCGCACCGTTTTGGAGTGGGGCTGAAGCGAGCCAAAGCGAGCCGAGTGAGGTTGGGGGCGTGAGCAGACACTCCCCTGTGCACTGATTGGTGAGGAGGAGTGTCCTCACATGCCCACACACGCCCCGCGAACACGCTGGGATCTGTAAACACCGTAAACCCGGAAGAAGGAGAATTACGAATTACGAGAATTATGAAGCCTTATCCGCCTCGCCTCATCTATACGCTCTTGCCAGTATCTGTCCGCGTTGTCGGTGACTACAAGCCACAGCACCAAGACCAGCAACACTAACGACTCCATGTCCTCCATGTTTATTGTTTACTATTCGGGTCGTGAGACTACCGCTTAAAAGCTCACTGATGTCACTGTTTGCGCTGCTTAACGACATCACCTGACGTCCACCCACTTTCGCTAACTCCACCCAATGTGTCCACCCACTTCCAGCCAGCACGGTTCAGCGTGGTTGTAGTCGAAATGCAACTCCAACAGCCCCGCTCAGCTCGACTCAGCACAGCACGGCTCAGCCCGACTCAGCCGCATTTGTAGTGGAAAAGCGGCATAAGTCTCTGGAACTAATCTAGAAGGAAGAACACCATTCTCACAAAAGATATTCCCTTAGTCATCAATGAAGGCAGGTCAGGGAGATGTAGACCAAGGCATATTGAAGATGTTCTGGTAGCATTCGCACTGAAAGACTACAGTGGACAGAGCATCGAGTGCTTAGGCACATGCAAGCTGAAAGTCACAGTCAAGGATCAAGTGCATCACCTGCTCTTCTCAGTTGTTCCTGAAGGACTTGATTCACTGCTGGGGGACAAAGCCTGCGAAAGTCTGGAGCTTGTGAAAAGAGTGTATCGGATCAACACCAGCATAACTGACGTACCTGACTCTGCTGACGCGATTGTGCAGAACTTCTCCGACGTCTTCAGAGGTTTTGGTGTGCTGCCATTCACATACAAAATTCAGCTGAAAGACAACGCACAGCCAGTTGTACATGCCGCAAGAAGAGTTCCACTGGCACTCAGGGACAGTTTGAAAAAAAGAACTGGAGCGGATGACAGCGCTTGGTGTGATAAAGAAAATAGAAGAGCCAACAGAGTGGGTCAATTCCATGGTCTGTGTGAAGAAAAAGAGTGAAGAGTTGAGGATATGCATGGATCCGAAAGACCTCAATGAAAATATCAAGCGTGAACACTATCAAATACCCAAGCGAGAGGAGATCACCAGCGAGATGGCAGGCGCCAGATACTTCTCCAAACTTGATGCGTCACAAGGTTTTTGGCAACTTAGGCTGGATGAGAGCAGTACCAAGCTGTGTACGTTCAATACACCCTTTGGACGATATTGCTTTCAGAGGCTGCCCTTTGGAATTATATCCGCCTCTGAGATCTTTCATAGGGCAATGGAACACATAATCGAAGGCCTGGATGGAGTAAGAGCCTATGTGGATGACATAATCATATGGGGGTCCACAATCCAGCAGCACAATCAGAGACTGACCAATGTCCTGGAGCGAATACAGAAGAATGGATTAAAGCTCAACAAAAACAAATGCCAGTTCGCTGCTCAAGAGATCGTGTTCCTGGGAGACAAGCTCTCAGCTCAGGGCATACAGCCGGATGAAGAAAAGATCAACGCCATACTGAACATGTCAAAACCCACAGACAAAGCAGGCGTCCTATGCATCATGGGAATGGTAAACTTCATCAGGAAATTCATACCCAACCTCTCAGCAAAGACAACTTACCTGCGTGAACTCCTCCACAAAGACAACAACTTCGACTGGACAGTCAACCATGAGCGCGAGTGGCAAAAGCTCAAAGATGCACTCACTGCCACACCTGTGCTGACATTCTTTGACCCAACCAAGAGAATCAAGATGTCTACAGATGCTTCGAAAGATGGAGTCAGTGCAGTACTACTACAAGCTGAAGGTGAGCACTGGAAACCTGTAGCATATGCATCCAGGTCTATGACAGAGACTGAGTGCAAATACGCACAAATTGAGAGAGTGTCTTGGATTAGTGTTTGGCCTTGAGAAGTTTCACAGCTACATATATGGCCTACCCACCTTCACTGTAGAGACTGACCATCATCCACTCGTAGCAATCATGAAGAAGAACTTAAATGAAATGTCACCAAGGATACAGCGCATGATGATGAAGATGCAGAGGTATGACATTGAACTCATCTACACACTTGGCAAACGCCTCATTCTCGCTGATGCATTGTCAAGAGCACCTGTAAAGGGTTGTGCAAGTATGACCGAAGAGGATGTCCAGGTGCACGTCAACACGGTGTCTGCAACGCTTCCTGTGTCCAACACCAAGACCAGGCAGATCATCGATGAGACAGCGAGAGATCCAGAACTACAGCGCGTGATGGAGAACATGCGGAATGGATGGGCTGCAGGATCATGTCCACAGTTCTACCACGTCAGAGGTGAGCTGAGTGTAGTTCATGGACTTTTGTTAAAGCAAAACAGAATAGTCATTCCAAGTACGCTCAGACAAGAGCTACTGCAGAGAATTCATGAAGGACACCTAGGTGTCGAAAAATGTAAAAGAAGGGCGAGAGAGACGGTGTTCTGGCCTGGACTTAACAAAGACATTGACAACATGATAAGCAGATGCGAGACATGCCAGAAATATAGAAACAAACAAACAAAAGAACCAATGACTGTAACTGATGTGCCAACAGCACCGTAGCACAAAGTGGGAATGGACTTGTTCCACCTGAAAGGAAAGGACTACTTAGTAGTCATTGACTATTTCTCAAATTACCCCGAGATGGCATTACTCTCAAGTACATCGTCTAACTGTGTCATTACACATGCCAAATCCACCTTCGCCAGACATGGCATTCCACATACAGTAATGAGTGACAATGGACCATGCTTCAGTAGCAAAGAGTGGCAAGACTTCGCAAAAGTCTATGATTTCAAGCATGTCACATCTAGCCCTCTGTATGCACAGTCTAATGGCAAAAGGCTTCAGGTAGTGACTCCAATCCTTACCTGGCTCTACTGAGCTACAGAGCATCACCTCTGGAGTGCGGGCTGTCACCTGCTGAGCTGCTGATGAAAAGAAAGCTCCGAACAACACTTCCAACCTGTTCAAAGCAAAAGAAACACCTTAAGCTGGAACAAAAGTTGAAACATCAGAAAATGAAACAAAAGACTTTCTATGACAGAACAGCAAAGCAGCTTCCACCACTGTCCAGGGATGACGCAGTCAGGATTGAAAATCCTGAAGGATGGACGACGAAAGCCACTGTTCTTCAAGAGGTCGCTCCACAATCCTACACCGTGAGAACGGCAGAAGGACAGATCATCAGACAAAATCGGCACAGTCTCCTGAAGACACCAGCGACACCAGAGACTGTTCCAGACCAAGAGCTCAGTCAAGCACAAGCTGAGTCTGAGTCCAACTCTACACATACTACACACTGCAACACAGACACACACACTGAAAATCTAACCAGTGCATTTATTCCAGGTGAAACTACGACAAGAAGATCCACAAGAACAATCAAGAAACCTGAGAGACTTGACCTGTAAAAAAAAAAAAAAAAGAGTTAATAAGCTTTGTTATAGGGAGGCACAGTGGTGTAGTGGTTAGCACTGTCGCCTCACAGCAAGAAGGTCCAGGTTTGAGCCCCGTGGCCAGTAAGGGCCTTTCTGTGCGGAGTTTGCATGTTCTCCCCGTGTCCGCGTGGGTTTCCTCCGGGTGCTCCGGTTTCCCCCACAGTCCAAAGACATGCAGGTTAGGTTAACTGGTGACTCTAAATTGACCGTAGGTGTGAATGTGAGTGTGAATGGTTGTCTGTGTCTATGTGTCAGCCCTGTGATGACCTGGCGACTTGTCCAGGGTGTACCCTGCCTTTCGCCCGTAGTCAGCTGGGATAGGCTCCAGCTTGCCTGCGACCCTGTAGAAGGATAAAGCGGCTAGAGATAATGAGATGAGATGAGATGAGCTTTGTTATATGTTGTGTGTTATGGTTACATTAATGCTCAAGTTAGTCACAGTAATTTGCCATTGTGATTTACAGTAGCTGAGTACTGAGAAGTGAGTTATGCAAGTTAAATGAAAAGTTATCTAAGGTAAATGGTTAAAAAAAACCCTGACACCTGTAATGCATTTAATTTGGTGAGTATCTTCTTTAAAGAAAGGGGAATGTCATGATATGTGTAATTCTACCTCCTACCACAAGGTGTCAGTAGCGTTCCTTATTAGTGAATGGTTAACATTGTACACAGAGGAGATTTAGCACAGACATGATTCAGTGAAGACGCATGTAAATATGTTCCGTGTTTAATAAAATACAAAATGCTAAACAACGTTCTTTTATTTCAAAATGAAGAACAAAACAAATCTCAAGTCTTTTGCAGCCTCCAACAGGTTTTCTTCCAGGATTGCTCTGTATTTAGCTCCATCCATCTTCCCATCAACTCTGACCAGCTTCCCTGTCCCTGCTGAAGAAAAGCATCCCCATAACATGATGCTGCCACCACCATGTTTCACAGTGGGGATGGTGTGTGCAGGGTGATGAGGAGTGTTAGTTTTCTGCCACACAGCGCTTTGCATTTAGGCCAAAAAGTTAAACTTTGGTCTCATCTGACCAAAGCATCTTCTTCCACATGTTTGCTGTGTCCCCTACATGGCTTCTGGCAAACTGCAAACGGGACTTCTTATGCCTGTCTTTCAACAATGGCTTTCTTCTTGCCACTCTTCCAAAAAGGCCAGACTTGTGGAGTGTACAACTTATAGTTGTCCTGTGCACAGATTCTCCCACCTGAGCTGTGGATTTCTGCAGCTCCTCCCGAGTGATCATGGGCCTCTTGGCTGCTTCTCTGACCAGTGCTCTCCTTGCTCGCTCTGTCAGTTTAGGTGAACGGCCATGTCTTGGTAGGTTTGCAGTTGTGCCATACTTTTTCCATTTTTGAATGATGGATTGAACAGTACTTCTTGAGATGTTCAGAGCTTGGGATATTTTTTTATAACCTAACCGTGCTTTAAACTTCTCCAGAACTTTATCCCTGACCTGTCTGGTGAGTTCTTTGGTCTTCATGATGCTGTTTGTTCTTCAGTGTTCTCTAACAAACCACTGAGGCCTTCACAGAACATGTGTATTTATGCTGAGAGTAAATTACACACAGTAGGACTCTATTAACTAATTAGATGACTTCTGAAGACAATTGATTGCACTGGATTGTATTTAGAGGTATCAGAGTACAGGGGGCTGAATACTAATGCACACCACATTTTTCAGATTTTTGTTTAAAATTTTGAAGACCATGTATCATTTTTGTTTCACGTCACAATTATGTGCTACTCTGTGTTGGTCTATAACATAAAATCTCAATAAAAAACTTTTAAGTTCGTGGTTGTAAGGTGGAAAAATGTGAAAAAGTTCAAGGAGTATGAATACTTTTTCAAGGCACTGTATATCTCCTGTATCAACATAAAGCACACTTAAGGGGTTTATTGCATTTCCTTAAAAGGATCCTTTGTCTCTGTTTCTGGTTTAAGTCTGTTAAGTTATTTTTAGATTGTAATATGTAATTACATTAATTTACTCAATAATTTTTACCAATGTGCACAGATTTGTGCCAGGCTTATGAAAGTTATGCAGTTCCATAACTTAAAGGTTCTCTGTGTTTTGGTATGTGTTCCATTAGATGGCAGACTTTTGCTTTGCTAAAAGAACTGCTGATCATAGTCACACTGTCTGAAGAATCAATAGGCAAGTCTGTATTGAATGGCATAAGGTTTATATCAAGAGATCGTCACTTGGATTTTCATGACGTTTATCAACCCTGAGAATAGAAATTGTACACCTTGTAATTCAGACAAAACAAAACATCCCCTACTGAGATTTTATTAAAATTATTCAATACATCTTGCTCTGGCTTGATGTAGAGGGTCATTGTTCACAGGGGCTGAAATAAACCTATCAGAGCTGTTATCTCGGTGAACAATTCTGTGCCTCTCAGAATAGCATCCTACTTATCCTCATCCCCCTTATCAGTATGGCTGCGTGTGAACTGACAAACTGACACAAATCATGCCACAGGGAAATCAAATATCAAACTACAACAGTACTAACTAATAATTATGTTAAAAATTACATACACAGTTGCTTGTTTATTAAGTGCACCACCTTTACCTGCTCTAACTGACAATATATATGTCCACATTGTACAATTACTGATGGTAGCCCATTTGTTGCTGTGCACAATTTGTCAGCCCCCCCAGCTCATCAGCCATTGTAGTGGAAAGAACCTCTATAGGACTACCACTGACTAGATATTAATTTGGGTGTTGGACCATTTGCAGTAGAACTAATGACACTGATATGATGTTTAAAGCACACACACCAGGCCAATATTTCACACAACATTTTTTTTATATGAAATTCTCATCTCATCTCATTATCTCTAGCCGCTTTATCCTTCTACAGGGTCGCAGGCAAGCTGGAGCCTATCCCAGCTGACTACGGGCGAAAGGCGGGGTACACCCTGGACAAATCGCCAGGTCATCACAGGGCTGACACATAGACACAGACAACCATTCACACTCACATTCACACCTACGGTCAATTTAGAGTCACCAGTTAACCTAACCTGCATGTCTTTGGACTGTGGGGGAAACCGGAGCACCCGGAGGAAACCCACGCGGACACGGGGAGAACATGCAAACTCCACACAAAAAGGCCCTCGCCGGCCCCGGGGCTCGAACCCAGGACCTTCTTGCTGTGAGGCGACAGCGCTAACCACTACACCACCGTGCCGCCCCTATATGAAATTCTTTCTACATTTTTTTAGGGTCCGCCGTGAGGGATGGTACATGGGATACCAAAAAACAAACAAACAAATAAACAAACATACAAACAAAAAAGCCTTCAAATGTTGTTTGGTTAGTTCCTAAAAGTATTCTATTTGTAAAAGCTTTCTGATAGCAAAATATATAAGGGCTTGTCTCCCCCAGAAGAACCACCAATGAATCATTCTTCTGTCTTATATTACACTTAAAAAAAAAAATTATTATTAAATGTATAAGGTCACATGAACAAAATGGCACTTTAATGGCATCATGGTGTCTCTTGTAGGAAAGTCTGCTGCTCTTTCACTTCTCATTATCCATGCTTCATTATCCTTGATCTCATATTATGTCTCAGTGCTTGATCCTTTGTTTCAATCTTAGTCTTCTCCTACAATCAACTATACATTTTAACCACTTTATCCATTTTTTGGCTACTGACATACTGGAATGTGCAATAAATCTCCAAATGGTCAACATGTATTTGATGTCAGTAATGGCATTGAAAACACAAGCTCGGAACAGCCTCCAAACATGGCTGCTCCGGACTACAACACCTAAGAGTCACAGTGCCCTCTGTCACCTGATTACTAATTGCACCTGTCTCTCGTTCCTCAGCAATCACCTCGCCTACTTAAGCCCAGCTCTCACACACTCACGTCGCGAAGTATCATTTAGTGTTTCCATGCCTATCTTTACCAAGCTGTTTACTTTCTGCCTGACTTCCCGTGTTTAGACCGTTATCTACGTGCAGTCCCCAACCTTACACTATTGTTTTCTTTGTGTTATCCTGTTTGCTGATCGATCAACCCCTGCCTGTTACTCTGACTATGATTCCTGCTCTTCATTTTGGCTCAGTCTGCAGTTTGCTTCTACATGCTCTCTCCTGTGTCTGCACCCTGACAGGATACTTCACCACCAATGGATGCAGCAGAGGAGGCGAAGCAGACCACACTCAATGCTCAGAGGTGCTTATTAGGTGAACATCAGCAGATGCTCAACAATCTCAACACTAGGATGGTGCAACTCGCTGCTGTTATGCCGTAGCCCTCCTAATGCACCTCGCATTTTCTGCCAGCACCATTCAGCTTATTCTGCTACCAGAGAAGTTCTCGGGTGAAGCATCAAACTGTAAAGGATTTCTTCTCCAATGTTCCGTATATTTCTTCTCACTCACCGGAATCTCCGACAAACAGAAACTCACTAAATTTCTCATGTTACTCCCAGGCAAGGCTCTCCAGTAGGCTAGTGTGGTATGGGAGCACGGCGGTGAACACACCACAACCTACGGCTGTTTCTTGGATCTGTTTAAGTGAGTCTTTGATCACAAACCCAAAGGAATAGCGGTCAAAGAGAGTCTCTTGTCAATCAAGCAGGGAAATAGTCATAGAGTACACCCTGGACTTCTGTACGTTGGCTGCTGGTCGTGGTTGGAATGAGCCTGCACTAAAAGCCACTTTTCACTAAGGGTTACGTCCAGAGGTGCTGAGTGAATTGGCCTGTCACGACAAACATCTATCCCTTGACTCACTCATTGATTTGGCCATTTGTCTGGACCACCTTATCATAAATAGACTCTCTCTGCAACCTACCACTACTGTCACCTGCCACTAGCATGCCCACTCTTATGGAGGTTTCTCATGCTCGGCTAAAATGACCAAAGAGAGAGAAGATAGCGAGAGGGCTTGTGCTTTTACTGTGGCGAGTCCAGCCATCTCATTGCTAAACATCCTGTCCATCTGCCTCGGGGTGCTCTGGCTCGTCCAGGTAACAGTCCACCCAGCCCAGTTAGTTCCATATTTAGTCATAAAGCACAATCCTTCAAGTTGCCTATACTCTTGAAGCTGCCAGACTCAACCCATATTCTCTCTGCATTTATAGACTCTGGGGCAGAGGGGAACTTCATTGACTGTTCAATCATCCAGAGATTTATCCTCCCCACAGACACCTTGCAAAGCCCACTTAACATAAGGACCACTGAAGGGGGTCCCCATTGGGGATTGGACTAATCTCTACCCGTACAATCCCTCTACAGATTCAGGCGGGAGCTCTCCATTCTGAACTCCTTTATTTGTCACCCAAACTGCTCATCATGATGACATCCTAGGTTACCCCTGGCTTCAACTCCATGACCCGTTAATCTCTTGGCAAAATAAAGACATTCTTCAATGGTCACCGGCATGTTTTCAAAACTGTCTTCATCATCCTAAACTAATTGTCTCGTCCACCTCTGTGGAGAGCCCACAGCCTGATTCTCTAGACAATGCTCCTGCATGCTATCTGGACTTGAAAGAAGTATTCAGCAGAGGTAAGGCATGTGGCCTGCACCCTCACCCTCCCTATGACTGTGCCATTGACCTCCTTCCAGGCACTATTCCTCCATGCAATCATATCAATCCATTGTCCCTAACTGAACAATCAGCTATGGAGGAATATGTGCAAGAAACCCTGAACCAAGGGTACATCAGACCATCCACCTCACCAGCTTCAGTAGGCTGCTTCTTTGTCAAAAATAAGGGAGGAAGTCTTCGGCCATGTATAGACTATAGGGGTCTGAACCAAATCACTGTGAAATACCCCTACTTGCTTCCACTAGTGCCCTCTGCCTTAGAGCAACTATGTTCTGCCAGAATCTTTTTTTTAGATTGGACCTATGCAGTGCCTATAACTTGGTCAGAATTTGAGAAGGGGATGAGTGGAAGATGGCCTTTAGCACCACCACTGGCCACTTTGAGTACCTGATGCCTTATGGCCTTTTTTCGGCACCAGGTGTCTTCCAGTGCCTGATCAATAATGTCTTAAGGGATATGCTGGGGAAATTTGTGATAGCTTATATTAATCTACTCTTCAGATGAAGACAGTCACCACAAGCATGTCAGATCTGTACTTTCCCGCTTACTTGAAAACCATCTCTATGTCAAGGCAGAGAAATGTGAATTTCACATCTGTCAGATCTCATTCCTTGGGTACATTATCAATTCTGAAGTGGTAAGCATGGACCAGTCTAAGGTCTCCGCATTCACATCTTTGCCCACTTCTACATCCAAGAAAGAGTTGCAATGTTTCCTGGGCTTTGTGAACTTTTACCGGCACTTCGTTCGGGGCTTCAGCACAATCACTGCTCATCTACCCTCACTGTTAAAGAATGGGCCATGGGAACCCAGCAGCTGAAGAAGCCTTCAACCAGCTCAAGGCAGCCTTCACCTCTGCTCCCATACTACATCTAGACCCTACTAAACCATTTGTGGTGGAGGTAGACTCCTCTGAAACGGGAGTAAGAGGGGGCGCTCTCACAACAATTCGGGGAGAGGCCCAAGCTGCACCCAGTAGCTTTCTTTTCAAAGAAGCTTACACCCACTGAGAGGAACTAATGACATTGGCAGTTGAGAACTCTTTGCTTTCAAGCTGGCCCTGGAGGAATGGAGACATTGGCTGGAGGGTGCTGCACACCCATTTATGATTTTATTTTTTATTTTTAATTTTTATTTGTATACAGTACATTTTATACAAAATCACAATACAACTACACAAAAAACAGAATTCAAACACAACACCGAATTTAAAATTGAGTGAAAAACCAAAATTAACAGTGAGGAATAATGTGTATATGGAGATGTCTGTGTGTGTGTGTGTGTGTGTGTGTGTGTGTGTGTAAGGAGTAGTATTGACTTACTGTTGGACCAGGGAGATGGAGGCTAGATCGCAGAGAAGGAGGGTTTCAAAGGAAATGAGTATTATTATCTTTATGTAGGATAATAATAAGAAAAATAAGAATAGGGATAAGAATAGGAATAATTTGATTAACTGACTGATTATACAGATTGCCTGGGCACCCAAGTATGACCATGGTGTCGTCCCGCCCCCGCACAAGATATACCACAATGAGACGGCAGAGGGAAGGCCCTGCATGCATCCCCTGCCACTGGTCATCCCAGCAGTCACTGCACATACCAACTGATAAAGAACAAGTCCTGGTGGGAGAACATGATTTCAGATATCAGTCACTTTGTCTCCTCATGCTTAGCCTGTGCCCAAGCCAAAGTACCACGTGCTCCACCTGCTGGGAAATTGTGTCCTCTCCCGGTACCTCAGAGACCCTGGTCACACATCGCCATCAACTTCATCACAGACCTACCACAATCCCAAGGTAACACAGTCATTATGGTAATCATAGACTGATTCAATAAAGCAATCACACTTGCCCCATTATCAGGACTACCCACTGCATTCCAAACTAATCTTTAACCATGTCTTCCATTATTTTGGTATCCCCAAGGACATAGGGAGTGACCAGGGTCCCCAATTTGTTTCCAGACTATGGCCCAGTTTCATGGAAAGACTTAGGAGTTTCAGTAAGCCTCATGTCTGGTTACCACCCTCAATCCAACTGCCAGGTAGAGTGCACCAATCAGGAGGTGGGATGTTTTCTGTGCATATTTTGCATGTGAGGGCGGCACGGTGGTGTAGTGGTTAGTGCTGTCGCCTCACAGCAAGAAGGTCCGGGTTCGAGCCCCGTGGCCAGCGAGGGCCTTTCTGTGTGGAGTTTGCATGTTCTCCCCGTGTCCGCGTGGGTTTCCTCTGGGTGCTCCGGTTTCCCCCACAGTCCAAAGACATGCAGGTTAGGTTAACTGGTGACTCTAAATTGACCGTAGGTGTGAATGTGAGTGTGAATGGTTGTCTGTGTCTATGTGTCAGCCCTGTGATGACCTGGCGACTTGTCCAGGGTGTGCCCCACCTTTCGCCTGTAGTCAGCTGGGATAGGCTCCAGCTTGCCTGCGACCCTGTAGAACAGGATAAAGCGGCTAGAGATAATGAGATGAGATGAGATTTTGCATGTGAAACCAGGGGGATTGGGCACAATTCCTCCCATGGGCCGAGTATGCACAAAATTCACTCAAACATTCTGCCACATGGGGGGCGCTGTTGAGCATGCCTTGTGAGTAGACGTGTCTACCGGAGCTCCTGCAAAATCTTATTAAATTCATATATTGTGAACCTTACAATAATTTAGTCATACGGCCACCTCGGGTATAAAGTGTTCAATAGCATTTCTACAATGTCAAAGCCTTCTAAAGAGCTGAGAGAATGCCGATCGATGGCGAGAAACACTGCTAACTCTATGGCTAACTCTGAAGCGGATGCTAATACTAAGAATATGGTGACGCTTACAAAAGCAGTTGCTGCAATACAAGCTTCAGTCGACTCGTTTCGTGAGGAAAATCGTGCATCCATTGCCTCTCTACAAACAACGCTAAATGCACTTGGCCAGAGAATCGCGAGTGTGGAGGAGGGAGTGAATGAACTTGATAAAAGAATGGACTGTGTCAAGCTAGCACAAGCCACCCTAGCTAAAGAGAACGGTGTGCTGAGAGACAAGGTAATGTACTTGGAAAATTACACAAGAAGACAGAACGTTCGAATTGTAGGGATTAAAGAAAATGTGGAAGGACCAAAGCCAACAGAGTTCATTACTAAACTTCTTCTGGAATTGTTGGGAGAAGACAATTTTCAACCGCAATTGTGCCTGGATAGAGCCCACAGGAGCTTAGCCCCCAAGCCTGGGGAGGGTGACAGACCACGACCATTCATTGTAAAGCTACATCACTTCCAGACCAAAGAGCGGATACTGCGGCTTGCCCGGGAGAAAGGTACGCTTACCTACAATGGATCGAGAGTCCACATTTTCCCTGACTTCAGCCCAGATGTCAACAAGCGACGCGACGCCTTCTCCGAATCCAAACAGATGCTTCACACAGCCAAGATCAGGTTCGCTATGTACTACCCGGCCACACTGCAGTTCAGCCACAACAATAAGAATATGAGGTTCACTGATCCCCGGGAGGCTCTTGCTTTCATCAGTAACAACATCACTGGGTCTTCTCAATCCCCAGCTTCAGGTCTTCCCGAGAACAATTAAAGTGACGGGTCAAATGTAAGATTGATACGCTAGGCTACTCCTACCTAGCTTGACCGGGGGAAAGGAAATATTTCGTTCTATGTTATTATGTTCCATGAACTGCGACCGGCCCTCATGCAACTGATTAAGACATTAATGTTATGAGCATATGGTCAAAGACTTTCTCCTCTCCACTGTAATCACTAGATTTGTACGATGGCGATTTAGTAGGCTTCATTGACAGATGTCAGACGGCGTTCGAGGTTCACAATGTTAAATGCTTGTTAAACAGCAGGAGGGATGCAAATGAGAGTTTGTGAAAATTCAAGTGTTTAAGGGGGGGTTGCCATTTTATGGCACTAGGGTTTTGTTCACTACATGCGCATTGTTACTATGCGTGTTTTCTGTATGTTTTTAATTTCTTTTGTGCATCCATTAATATCTTAAATCATTCAAGATGGATCAACATTGATATATTTCAAATGTTTAGCCCTAATGGTATTTCCAATTCAATCTCAGGTAACAGGGATGTGAATATTATAAGTTGGAATGTTAAGGGTCTCAATCATATGGTAAAAAGGAAAAAGGTTCTCTCACATCTACAACATCTTGGTGTGGGCATAGCAATGCTACAGGAAACTCATCTTCCAAATAGAGATCATCTTAGGATTCATAAAGTTTGGGTTGGCCAGATGTTTCATTCAAAATTTGACAGTAAAAGTAGAGGAGCAGCCATCCTTATTCATAAAAATATTCAATTTAATGTTACTAACACTATTTCTGATCCAGATGGTAGTAGGAAAGCTATTTCAACTCCCTGTCATATTAGTTAATATTTATGCCCCTAACAGTGATGATGAGTGTTTTTTTAAGAGGATGCTAAGCTCTATTCCTAACCTAGACACTCACCATCTTGTGTTATCTGGGGATTACAATCTGGTAATGGACCCAGATTGGGATCGTTCACCTCACTCAGTCTCTAGACCAACTAAATCAGTAAAAGTAGTGCAAGCATTTATGGATGTACATAAATTGATAGACCCATGGATATTTAAAAATCCCACCAAGAGGGAGTATTCTTTTTTCTCTAATGTACACAAATCTTTTTCCAGAATAGATTTTTTTTAGTGGATCCTTTTCTCCTAAATGCCATTTCTGATTGTAAATATAATCCAATTATGATTTCCGATCATGCCCCTGTGAGTATGACCATAAAACTCCCATCTCAAAGGCCAAGACGGATATGGCGACTTGATCCTCTGCTGCTTGCTGACGATGTTTTTGTGCAGTTTGTTTCAGAACAAATAGATTTCTACTTGGATATAAACATGACTGATGACATTTCAGCATCAACTTTATGGGAGGCACTTAAGGCATATCTTAGAGGACAGATCATTGCCCACAGTGCATATACTAGGATAGTCCACCAAAATAACATCACAGATCTGTCCTCTAGAATTAAAGCTTTGGATAGCCTTATATCTAGCTCTCCAACCCCCGATAGGATGAAAGCGAGAGTTAGCTTACAGACTGAAGCTGATCTTCTATTAACTACTGAGGCAGAAAGGCTAATCTTTAAGTCCCGTAGTCGATTTTATGAAGAGGGTGATAAACCTTCCAAACTATTGGCTAGTCAGCTTCGTCAAAAAGCAGCATCCCATGTCATTTCACAAATTAGATTACCTGATGGTGTATTAAGTGATGATCATCAAACCATCAACAATAATTTTAAAGAGTTCTACTCCAAATTATATTCGTCAGATTTAGATCTAGATCAGTAACAATTTGACACTTTTTTCTGTAACTTAAACATCCCCACTATTGACTCTGACACAGAGGAAAAATTAGAACAACCTATCACTATAGAAGAAATCATCATTGCAATAATGTCTCTACAAAGTGGTAAAGCCCCTGGTCCTGACAGATTCCCCAACGAATTTTATAAAAAATTTAAGGAACAATTGGCCCTACTTCTTCTTTCAGTTTATAAAGAATCGGTAAGAAAAAAAGTTCTCCCACCCACACTCCATCAATCATCCATCACACTACTACTGAAGAAAAACAAGGATCCACTTGATTGCGCATCATACAGACCCATCAGTTTAACAAACTGTGATGGTAAAATATTTTCTAAAGTCATTGCACTTCGCCTTGAGTCAGTCCTTCCTTATTTAATATCTGAGGACCAGACTGGATTTATCCAGGATAGGCAGTCCTATTTTAACTTGAGGCGCCTGTTCAATATTATATATACTAAGCCCAATAAACCAACCCCAGAAGCCATTATATCACTTGATGCCGAAAAGGCATTTGATAGGGTCAAGTGGGATTATCTCTTCCATACACTACAAAGATTTGGATTTGGCCGTAAGTTTATTAAATTGATTAAGTTGATATTTACAGATCCAACTGCATCAGTTTGCACCAATTCAATCTCTTCTGATTATTTTTCTCTTCACAGAGGTACCAAACAAGGTGACCCATTAAGTCCATTACTTTTTGTTTTAGCTATAGAGCCATTGTCAATAGCTTTAAAGGAACAGTCCACCGTACTTCCATAATGAAATATGCTCTTATCTGAATTGAGACGAGCTGCTCCGTACCTCTCCGAGCTTTGCGCGACCTCCCAGTCAGTCAGACGCAGTCAGATGCGCTGTCACTCCTGTTAGCAATGTAGCTAGGCTCAGTATGGCCAATGGTATTTTTTGGGGCTGTAGTTAGATGCGACCAAAGTCTTCCGCATTTTTCCTGTTTACATAGGTTTATATGACCAGTGATATGAAACAAGTTCAGTTAAAAAAATTGAAACGTAGCGATTTTCTATGCTATGGAAAGTCCGCACTATAATGACAGGCGTACCAACACCTTCTGCACGCTTCGACAGCGCATTGATACGGAGCTCAGATATCAATGCGCTGCCGAAGCGCGCAGAAGGTGTTAGTACGCCTGTCATTATAGTGCGGACTTTCCATAGCATAGAAAATCGCTACGTTTCAATTTTTTTAACTGAACTTGTTTCATATCACTGGTCATATAAACCTATGTAAACAGGAAAAACGCGGAAGACTTTGGTCGCATCTAACTACAGCCCCAAAAAAATACCATTGGCCATACTGAGCCTAGCTACATTGCTAACAGGAGTGACAGCGCGTCTGACTGCGTCTGACTGACTGGGAGGTCGCGCAAAGCTCGGAGAGGTACGGAGCAGCTCGTCTCAATTCAGATAAGAGCATATTTCATTATGGAAGTACGGTGGACTGTTCCTTTAAGAAACAATGGTAACATAAAAGGTATAGAACGTGGGGGCCTAACCCACACTGTCTCGCTATATGCTGATGACCTATTATTGTATATCACCAATCCCATCACAGGTATACCTGAGGTCCTAACTGTCCTGGAAAACTTTGGAAAAATATCTGGCTACAAACTCAATTATAGTAAAAGCGAGTACTTTCCCATTAACAAAGGTGCTGAAACATATCCAAACCTACCATTTAAGCTCTCAATTCACTCCTTTACATATCTGGGGGTAAAGGTTACCAAATCATACCATCATCTTTTTAGGAATAATTTTGCTGCTCTTCTAGAACATACCAAAACAGACATCAAACTCTGGCCCACCCTACCGTTATCTCTCATCGGGAGAATAAATTCTGTAAAGATGAATGTAATACCTAAATATCTTTATCTTTTTCAAACTATACCTATTTTCATACCACTTTCATTTTTTAAATTGTTCAATCAGGCTGTTTCCCATTTTATTTGGCATAATAAATCAGTACGCATACGGAAAGAATTTTTGGAGAGACGAAAAACCTGCGGTGGACTCTCTTTACCAAATCTTCGTTCATATTATTGGGCTGCAAACCTGAATACTATCTCCCTATGGTTAAAGGACTGGAATGGCAGGTACCCAGCATGGCTTCAGATTGAACAAGCCACAAGTCGTCCTTACTCACTTCCCGCTTTACTCTGCGCATCTTTGCCATCAGTTGTTAATAATGTGAATGGAAATGTAATTGTTACCCAATCATTATGTATCTTGAAGCAATTTAAGAAATGCTTGGGTGCCCAAAACATGTCCTTTTATTCACCTATAGCGAATAATCACCTTTTCCGCCCATCTTTGTTAGACAGGGGCTTCCAGACCTGGCATGATAAAGGTATCCATAGCAATAGCGATTTGTATATTGATAATACTTTTGCAAGTTTTGAACAACTGTCCACAAAATATGAACTGACTAATGCCGCTTTTCCACTACAAACGCGGCTGTGCCGTGCTGAGTCGAGCTGAGTCGAGCTGAGCGGGGCTGTTGGAGTTGCATTTCGACTACAACCGCGCTGAACCGTGCTGGCTGGAAGTGGGTGGACACATTGGGTGGAGTTAGCGAAAGTGGGTGGACGTCACGTGATGTCGTTAAGCAGCGCAAACAGTGACATCAGTGACAGTGGCGGAACAAGTCAGAGCCGGGCCGGGGGCGGGGCAAATGACCGGGCCCTTTATTAAAGCTTATCATAACATCATTTTAGGCTACAAAATGTCCGCAACTGCGGTGTTTACCAATTTCAACACTACCGGGTGCAACTATGTTATTTAGTACATCAAGTCCTTCAAATGAACATGTAATTCAGAAACAAAAAACATTAGGATACTGTACATGGCTCATAATAAAACATCAATAGCCTATACTGCGCACATTATTTGAAGGGCATACGAATGAGCGCTCAGAGGTTGCAACGGTGACAGGAAGAGTCAGAAATAAAAGGAGGGCGGTGCAAACCTCACTGAATGCACTGTGTTTACCAATTTCAACACTACGGGGTGCAACTATGTTATTTTGTACATTAAGTCCTTCAAACGAACATGTAACTCAGAAACAAAAAAACATTAGGCGACATACTGTACATGGCTCATAATAAAACATCAATAGCCTACTGCGCGCATTATTTGAAGGGCATACGACGAGCCTTGCGCTCCGCGAACTCGTCCACGATGCTCTGTATGTCACTGATTCAGTGATCTTTTAAGCAGTAGTCTCACGACCGGAATAGTAAACAATAAACATGGAGGACATGGAGTCGTTAGTGTTGCTGGTCTTGGTGCTGTGGCTTGTTGTTACCGACAACGCGGACAGATACTGGCAAGAGCGTATAGATGAGGCGAGGCGCATAAGGCTTCAGAAATTCTCGTAATTCGTAATTATTCTTCTTCCGGGTTTGCGGTGTTTACAGATCCCAGCGCGCTCGCGGGGCGTGTGTGGGCATGTGAGGACACTCCTCCTCACCAATCAGTGCACAGGGGAGTGCCTGCTCACGCCCCCAGCCTCACTCGGCATGGTTTGGCTCGCTTCAGCCCCACTCCAAAACGGTGCGAGTTTTAGGGGCTAAGCAGGGCTGAAACGAGCTGAGTCGTGCTGGTTTTTGGTAGTCGAAACGCGAGCCGTGTCGGGCTGAAGTGAGCTGAAGCGAGCTGAACTGAGCTGAAAAAGGGTAGTGGAAAAGGGCCATTATACTCATTTCTTTCGCTATTTCCAAATCAGGGATTTTGTAAGCAAGAAATTTGCCAATTTTCCAAATACCCCTCCTTTGTCCTGTTTCAACCATCCTTTAAAGGTCAATCTGTTTAAGAAAGGTAGGGTGTCAATAATTTATTCTGCAATAATGGATACACTTAGTTCCTTTGTTTCCCACATCCAGGAACAATGGGGATATGACATGGGGATCCCACTTTCAGATGAAGAATGGGATATGGCTTTGCTAAGGATCCATTCGTCTTCTATCTGTTCAAGACATGCCTTGATCCAGTTTAAGGTCTTACATAGGCTACACTTTTCTAAAGTTAGACTAGCCAAAATATTTCCAGATATAAACACTACTTGTGACAGGTGCAAACAGGCCCCAGCCACCAACTACCATATGCTATGGTCTTGTCCAAAACTGTCATCTTTCTGGGATTCCTTTTTTGACACAATCTCTAAGGCATATAATTGTAATTTTCAGCCCTGTCCTAAAATTGGCATCTTTGGTGTTGCATCATGTACAGATGGGTCTATTCTTCCAGCTTACCTTCAGAGGGTTATTGCCTTTTTTTCTTTGTTAGCTAGGCGTGCCATTCTCTTTAAATGGAAGGATTCAAATCCTCCAACAAATAATCAATGGATCAGAGATGTTATGTTAAATATAAAGCTGGAAAAGATTAGATGCACTCTGAATGGCTCTGTTAATAAGTTTTACAAAATGTGGGACCCTTTCATACAATATGTGAATTTGTTACCTGGCCTGGAACTGTGAGTGTATATCACTTGTTTATACTTATTGTATTTACTATCCATCTTGCTGATATGTCAAATTATACAATGGAGCACCAATCTTTTTTTCTCTTCTGTAGTTGATTTTTGTTTGTGTATGTGTTTTGTTGTTGTTTTTTCTTTCTTCTTGTCTGTCCTGAGTAACATCTTTTGGTGTGATCATCATTTTGGCCACAAAGCATTGTAAAATCTTTAATTGCATTGTGAATTTAATGACAAAACCACCATAAATAAAGTGTTAAAAAAATATTCTGCCACACAGTTGACCACATTCCAGTGCATACTCAGCTATCAACCCCCCCCCCCACACACACACACACACACACACACTCCCACGGGATGACACACCCACCCAGGTATCGGCAATTGACTCCTGGTTCAAGCATAGCCAGCAGGTATGGGAAGAGGTGCACCAAAGGCTAGTACTAGTAAACACAAAGTGTAAATAATATGCAGACAAACGCAGAAGTAAAAATCCAGAGTATTCTCCAGGAGATCGGGTATCAGCCCATACAAAGTTCTATGCAATATCAATGAAGTATCCTACAAACTAGAGCTCCCACCTCATAGCAGAATGGCACCAACTTTCCACATTTCCTGCCTGAAACCAGCCATCCAAGGTCCCCTAGCCATGAATGCACCTACCCAAGAACTCCTCTCCCCAGACATTGAAGGTGAACCCATCTACCAGGTAAGCAAGATCCTGAACTCCCAGTGCAGACAAGGCCAGCTGGAGTACCTGGTACAAGCCTGCACATAGCGGGAGAGGGTGACCAAAAAAGATGGCTGCTCCCAGATGGAGCTCCTTGGGGGTTCTGTCAGTAGCAGTGTTGAAAACACAAGCTTGGAACAGCCTCCAAACATGGTTGCTCCAGACTACAACACCCTAGAGTCACAGCGTCCTCTGTCACCTGATTACTAATTGCACCTGTCTCTCATTCCTCAGCAATCACCTCACCTACTTAAGCCCAGCTCTCACACACTTGCGTCGCAAAGTATCATTTAACATTTCCATGCCTAACTTTACAGAGCCGTTTACTTTCTGCCTGACTTCCCTTGTGTACGTTCAGTCCCCGACCTCGCTCTATTTTTTTTTTCTCTGCGTTATCCTGTTCGCTGATTAACTGACCTCTGGCTGTTACTTTGACTATGATTCCTGCTCTTCATTTTGGCTCAGTCTGCAGTTTGCTTCTCCCCACTCTCCCCTGCATCTGTAAGTGCCTCCACCCTGACAATGGATAATTGTCCAACATACAGTGGCATGCAAAAGTTTGGGCACCCTTGCTGAAAATGTCTGTTACTGTGAATAGTTAAGTGAGCAGAAGATGAACTGATTTCTTTAATATTTTCCACAAGATTACATTTTTATTTCCATCGTTTACAGGTGTAAAATACCAAAAAACGAAAAGGACCTGAAGCAAAAGTTTGGGCACCTGACATGGTCAGTACTTAGTAACACCCCCTTTGATAAGTATCACAGCTTGTAAACACTTTTTGTAGCCAGCTAATAATCTTTCAGTTCTTACCTGGGGGATTTTCGCGCATTTGTCCTTGCAAAAGGCTTCCAGTTCTACAAGTTTCTTGGGCTGTCTTGCATGCACTGCTCTTTTGAGATCTATCCACAGATTTTCAATGATGTTTAGGTCAGGGGACTGTGAGGGCCATGGCAAAACCTTCAGCTTGTGCCTCTTGAGGTATTCCATTGTAGATTTTGAGGTGTGTTTTGGATCATCATCTTATTGTAGGACCCATCCTCTTTTTAACTTCAACTTTTTTACAGATAGTGTGATGTTTGCTTCCAGAGTTTGCTGGTATTTATTTGAATCCATGCTTCCCTCGACCAATGAAATGTGCCCTGTGCCACTGGCTGCAACACAACCCCAAAGCATGATCAATCCACACCCATGCTTAAGAGTTGGAGAGGTGTTCTTTTCCTGAAATTTGGCACCTTTTTTCTCCAAACATACCTTTGCACATTGTGGCCAAAAAGTTCTATTTTGATTTCATCAGTCCACAGGACTTGTTTCCAAAATGCATCAGGGTTATTTAGATGTTTATTTGCAAACTTCAGACACTGAATTTTGTGGCTAGGACACAGGAAAGGTTTTCTTCTGATGACTGTCTCATGAAGGTCATATTTGTTCAGGTGTTGCTGCATAGTAGAACAGTGTACCACCACTCCAGGGTCTGCTAAATCTTTCTGAAGGTCTTTTGCAGTCAAACAGGGTTTTTTTTATTTGCCTTTCTAGCAATCCAATGAGCAGTTCTTTCAGAAAGTTTTCTTCATCTTCCAGACCTCACCTTGATCTCCATTGTTTCTGTTAACTGCCATTTGTTAATAACATTACGATCTGAGGAAACAGCTACCTGAAAACACTTTGATATGTTCTTGTAGCCTTCTCCTGCTTTGTGAGCATCAATTATTTTATTTTTTCAGAATGCTAGGGAGTTGCTTAGAGGAGCCCATGGCTGTTGATTTTAGGGACAAGTTTGAGAAGTCAGAGAATTTATACAGCTTTGAAATCTGCATCATCTGACCTTTCCTAATGAAGAATTTGAACAAGCCACAGCTCAATAAGCTAATTAAGGTCTGGAACCTTGGTAAAAGTTACCTGAGAACTCTCATGTATTGGGGTGGTGCCCAAACTTTTGCATGGTGTTCCTTTTCTTTTTTCACTCTCCAATTGTACAAAACAAAAATAATACACACATCCTGCATAAAACACTGAAAAGAAATGTCTTGTCTTTACCTTTATGCCTTTTGGTGATCAGTTCATCTTCTGCTCACTTAACTATTCACAGTAACAGACATTTTCAGCAAGGGTGCCCAAACTTTTGCATGCCACTGTAAATATTTATCAGCTTACCTGCTGCCATCTGTCCTTTACATTAAACCAGACAGGGATATTGAACATTTAAAACACTAGGACAGTACATATACATCATATAAAAAAGACCAAAATTCAACAGGCTCTTATGCTAGTTTTAATAAGGGTAATTAAATAGTTTGAGCCTGCAATCTAATGGATCATAGCAAGCATTCCAGTGTGACCTAAGAGCCACTCCAGTCTATTTAAATTCATCTCCATTTATAGTCAGCCACTGCTCTGGTTCTGATAAAACTTATCTCATATGCTCTGAGGCCTGTATAAAAACACGACTGGCTTATATAGATTGCTCTTCATTCCCATCTCCTGGCTGCAAGTGTGAGCAATATGGCACCGAAAAAAATTGAACCCAAGAAATCAGAACCCAAAAAACCTGAGGCTAAGAAGGAAGAGACTCCTGTTCCTGCTCCAGTGAAGGAGGAACCCAAAGAGCCTCAGGTTGATCTGAAGAATATTGTATTGGAGTTCACTCCAGATCAGATTGAGGAGTTCAGAGATGCCTTTACTCTATTTGATGAGACACCAACAGGAGAGATGAAAATAAGATTTGCCCAGTGTGGAGACGTGATGAGGGCTTTGGGTTATAACCCTATTAATGCTGATGTGCATGTTGTTCTAGGGAAGCCCAAGGCAGAGGAAATGAACAGCAAGATGCTGGACTTTGAGACCTTCCTCCCTATGTTGCAACACATCTCCAGGGCAAAGGACCAGGGTACATTTGAGGACTTTGTGGAAGGGCTGAGGGTTTTTGACAAGGAAGGCAATGGTACAGTGATGGGTGCCGAGCTCCGCCACGTTCTGGCAACCCTGGGTGAGAGATTGACTGAAGACGAGGTGGAACGCCTCATGACAGGACAAGAGGATGCAAATGGGTGCATCAATTACATCTCATTCGTCAAACACATCCTCTCTGGGTGAGCTGGAGTTTGTCCTTGTGTGACTTCAGCATTCAAATGAAATTAAGAAGGAAGAGTGAAAAGTGGATATTGGTGTCTGTAAAAATAAAGCTGATTTCTCAACTCTATTTTTGTTCTTTTCCGTTTTTGCCGATATCTTTCAGATTATAGTCATGTTAACTACATGTTAGAGTGCATGGTTGTAGCAGTAAATATGCCCAGAGATGCCCTTTTTTCTTTTCTTTCCTTCAGTTCATTTACTGTACTTCTGGGAAGCAAATGCATTTCACACCAGGTAAGAAATTTAATAGACTGAGAACCTGTGCTCTAAATCTATGTGTTCTAAATGCTTTATGTATGAAAAACAATTTACAGAAAAGTATTGCATATCTAGAACTAAGTTTAATAACTGGTCAGCAATAGCCACTGAAACAATATTGATTTTTCTGGTGTGTTATGTACTTTCCTTGTGCAGAGAGGGGAAGAGGAAAAAAATAACATTGAAATATTTGAGAGTGAGCTGCATTTATTTTTTTCACCTGCAACATATTCAAAGCAGCCAGGACATGTTATCAAAGGAATGATAAAATGATCCGACCAAAAGCATATAAATTGTATGCCATATTGAGCAAAGAATGCAACGTGCAACTGGAATTATCCTAAAAGCTTGTCAGAAATTAAATCATTAGTATAGCAATTCAACTGGGTGTTGCTTTTCTCTCAGAAAAGAAAAAGAAGAAAAAAGAAAGCACAACTTTATTCATCACACACTTGTGAAATTTCCTCTCTGCATTTAACCCATCTGAAGCAGTGAACACACACATGCGCGCACACACACGTGAGCAATGAGCGCACACACACATACATATCCAGAGCAGTGGGCAGCCATTCTAACAGCACCCGGGGAGCAATTGGGAGTTAGGTGCCTCGCTCAAGGCCGTCCCATATTAACCTAACCGTATGTCTTTGAACTGTGGGGGAAACCGGAGCACCCAGAGGAAACCCACGCAGACACGGGGAGAACATGCAGACTCCACACAAAGGCCTTTGCCGGCCGCTGGGTTTGAACCCAGAACCTTCTTGCTGTGAGGCAATCGTGCTAACCACTACACCACTGCGCCGCCCAAATATATATAAATTTTTTTTTTTTTAGAAAGAAAAATACCAATGAAAATATCAGTCTGATTACATTCAAACTCTGTCAGAACACAACATCCTTATGTGTCAGTGCATGAGTCTGAATGCTTCTAACATCCTAAAGACCAATTCAAGCACTGGGAATTCAGCTGATTCTTATTTACTTTGAGAACACTGTGGATATAGCATTGCCCTCTTAAGTGGGATACATGCAGTACTCAACCTGAATCAATATAGAGCTGCATATTGCACCCTGAGGAGAGGGGAATACTATTTCAGTTATATTATTTTAGAGCTAGAGAATGTAGATTATATAGACAAAACCTGACCACTTTACCAGTGACCTGCATCTTGTCCTTCTAAACAGGCCATTCGTCTATCTTTGATACAACAAATATTTGAGTTGTACTTTTATCTTTTTTCTATTTTCCTTACCAAAAAGGGTCTGACATTAAGATAATGGAATATTCACAACAAAAAGAACAACTTCTTTAACATTTCTACTACTTACCATACAGTGGTGCTTGAAAGTTTGTGAACCCTTTAGAATTTTCTATATTTCTGCATAAATATGACCTAAAACATCAGATTTTCACACAAGTCCTAAAAGTAGATAAAGAGAACCCAGTTAAACAAATGAGACAAAAATATTATACTTGGTCATTTATTTGTTGAGGAAAATGATCCAATATTACATATGTGTGAGTGGCAAAAGTATGTGAACCTTAAGGATTAACAGTTAATTTGAAGGTGAAATTAGAGTCAGGTGTTTCCAATCAATGGGATGACAATCAGGTGTGAGTGGGCACCCTGTTTTATTTAAAGAACAGGGGTCTATCAAAGTCTGATCTTCACAACACATATTTGTGGAAGTGTATCATGGCACAAACAAAGAAGATTTCTGAGGACCTCAGAAAAAGCGTTGATGATGCTCATCAGGCTGGAAAAGGTTACAAAACCATCTCTAAAGAGTTTGGACTCCACCAATCCACAGTCAGACAGATTGTGTACAAATGGAGGAAATTCAAGACCAATATTACCCTCCCCAGGAGTGGTCGACCAACAAAGATCACTCCAAGAGTAAGGCGTGTAATAGTCGGCGAGGTCACAAAGGACCCCTGGGTAACTTCTAAGCAACTAAAGGCCTCTCTCACATTGGCTAATGTTAATGTTCATGAGTCCACCATCAGGAAAACACTGAACAACAATGGTGTGCATGGCAGGGTTTCAAGGAGAAAGCCACTGCTCTCCAAAAAGAACATTGCTGCTTGTCTGCAGTTTGCTAAAGATCACATGGACAAGCCAGAAGGCTATTGGAAAAATATTTTGTGGAAGGATGAGACCAAAATAGAACTTTTTGGTTTAAATGAGAAGTGTTATGTTTGGAGAAAGGAAAACACTGCATTCCAGCATAAGAACCTTATCCCTTCTGTGAATCATGGTGGTGGTAGTATCATGGTTTGGGCCTGTTTTGCTGCATCTGGGCCAGGATGGCTTGCCATCATTGATGGAACAATGAATTCTGAATTATATCAGTGAATTCTAAAGGAAAATGTCAGGACATCTGTCCATGAACTGAATCTCAAGAGAAGGTGGGTCATGCAGCAAGACAACGACTTTAAGCACACAAGTCGTTCTTCCAAAGAATAGTTAAAGAAGAAGAAAGTTAATGTTTTGGAATGGCCAAGTCAAAGTCCTGACCTTAATCCAATCAAAATGTTGTGGAAGGACCTGAAGCGAGCAGTTCATGTGAGGAAACCCACCAACATCCCAGAGTTGAAGCTGTTCTGTATGGAAGAATGGGCTAAAATTCCTCCAAGCCGGTGTGCAGGACTGATCAACAGTTACCGGAAATGTTTAGTTACAGTTATTGCTGCACAAGGGGATCACACCAGATACTGAAAGCAAAGGTTCACATACTTTTGCCACTCACAGATATGTAATTTTGGATCATTTTCCTCAATAAATAAATGACCAAATCTAATATTTTTGTCTCATTTGTTTAACTGGGTTCTCTTCATCTACTTTTAGGACTTGTGTGAAAATCTGATGATATTTTAGGTCATATTTATGCAGAAATATAGAAAATGTTAAAGGGTTCACAAACTTTCAGGCACCACTGTATATGAATGAGCAGATTATGTAGGTGTTCATATTAAAGTGGCCAATGAGTGCATGTATAAAAACAGATACCTTCCCCAACAGATACCAGTTGTACTGCCAAATTCAATACTGTAAACAGTTTCAGTCTTTTGCACCTTTATTTATGAACACTGTAGTTAAGCAGTTTAATGTGATGAGGTTGGTCTTCTGCAATTGGCAACAGAAAATGTACTTATTAACTGAAGCCCTTAAATTGACTCATATATATATATTATTAGGAACATCTGTTTTACACACACACACACACACACACACACACTTTTATGGTCAGAAGTTTACATACACTCATCATGGGCATGAATGTCATGGTAATTTTGGGCTGTTAATTATTTCCTTGAACTGTTCTTTTTCCAGGGTGGAATGATTGTACAGCATACATTTTTAATGACTTCAAAAAACAAGAATTGAGTGCACAAGTTTTAATTTATTTTGGATTTTCTGTAATCCACACAGGGTCAAAATCATACATACAGGCTCAAATATATACATACATTTACTTAAATCTATTAATAAGTGGTGCTGAAGGTTCTACAATGTCTTTTAACTTGACAAGGCCAAAGCCTATTAACTTCTCGTTAATGATCATGATTAACTACAACTGGTAGTTTCTCTTTGCCAGCATAAAAAGGATTTGTTTGACAGCACTCATTGGATTGACCAATACTCAGAACCATGGGAAAGTCCAAGGAATTCAGTGAAGATCTAAGGAGAACTGTAGATTTACATAAGTTGGGAAGGTCTCTTGGTGCCATTTCTAAACAACTGCAGATTCCAAGATCATCTCATTCTCATCTCATTATCTCTAGCCGCTTTATCCTGTTCTACAGGGTCGCAGGCAAGCTGGAGCCTATCCCAGCTGACTACGGGCGAAAGACGGGGTACACCCTGGACAAGTCGCCAGGTCATCACAGGGCTGACACATAGACACAGACAACCATTCACACTCACATTCACATCTACGGTCAATTTAGAGTCACCAGTTAACCTAACCTGCATGTCTTTGGACTGTGGGGGAAACCGGAGCACCCGGAGGAAATCCACGCGGACACGGGGAGAACATGCAAACTCCGCACAGAAAGGCCCTCGTTGGCCACGGGGCTCGAACCCGGACCTTCTTGCTGTGAGGCGACAGCGCTAAACACTACACCACCGTGCCGCCTCCAAGATCATCAATTCAAACAATTGTACATAAGTACAAGTTATTCGGCTGTGTCACCACTTTGCCAAGGTCTGGAAGAAGACCCAAATTGTCACCCTCAGATGAGAGGAAATTGGTTAGGATGTACAGGAACAACCCAGGAACCACCAAGGCTCAAGCCTGTCATGAACTGGAAACTGCTAGAACACCAGCGTCACTGTCCACAGTTAAGCAAGTTTTACATCATCATGGACTGAGAGGGTGCCGATCAAGAAAGAAGCCCCTGCTCCAAAATCGACACCTTCAAGCTTGACCTGAAATTTGCAGCTGCCCACATGGACAAGTCAAATGCCTTCTGAAGAAAAGTTTTATGGTCAGACAAGACAAAGATTGAGCTATTTGGCCACAATGACAAGAGGTATGTTTGGAGGAGTAAAGGTGAGGCTTTCAAACCAACTCTCAAGCATGGTGGTGGTAGCATCATGCTCTGGGGCTGTTTTGCTGCCAGTGGTACTGGTGCATTGCACAAAGTGGATGGAATAATGAAGGACTGCCTCCAAATTCTTCAACTTCACCTCAAATCAACAGCTAGACCAGGGGTGTCCAAACTGATCCATAAAGGGCCGTGTGGCTGCAGGTTTTCATTCCAGCCATGCAGCAGCACACCTGACTTGGCTCATTCAATCAACTGAACTGTCTTCACACAGTCAAATACTTGCAGCCACACCCACCCTTGATTAAAGGGTGGGTGTGTCAGTTGATTGAATAAGCCAAATCAGGTGTGCTGCTGCATGGCTGGAATGAAAACCTGCAGCCACACGGCCCTTTATGGATCAGTTTGGACACCCCTGAGTTAGACGGTTGAAACTTGGACACAATTGGGGGTTCCAATAGGACAATGATCCCAAACACACATCAAAACTGGTTTTGGAATGGATAAAGCAGGCTAACATTAAGCTTCTGGAATGGTCTTCCCAAAGCCCCAACCTCAAACCTATTGAAAATTTATGGACTACTCTTAAAAGCCGGGTCTGTGCCAGGAAACCAACCAATTTAAATGAACTCTACCAATTCTGCTGAAAAGAGTGGTCAAATATCCAGCCAGAATTATGCCAGAAGCTTGTTGATGGCTACCAAAAGCATCTGGTCAAGGTGCAACTTGCTAAGGGACATTTAACCAAATATTAGTAGGGGTGTATGTATATATTTGAGGCTGTATGTATAATTTTTAACCCTATATGAATTAGAGAAAATCCAAAATAAATTCAAACTTGTGTACTCAATTCTTGTTTTTGAAGTTATTAAAGATATATGCTGTATAATCATTCCACCCTGTAAAAAGAACAGTTCAAGGAAATCATTAATAGCCCAAAATTACTATGACATCCATGTTCATGATGTGCATGTAAACCTCTGACCACAACTGTATATAATCTCACACACACTTTATTAGGAACACCTGTACACCTGCACAGCCATGCAATTATCTAATCAGCCAATCATGTGGCAGCAGCACAAAAATAAATAAATAAATAAATAAATAAATAATGCAGATACAGGTCAAGAACTTCAGGTAATGTTCACATTAATCATCAGAATGAAGAAAAAGTGTGGCCTTTGTGACTTTTGATCGTGGCATAAATGTCTGTATTCAAAGGGCTCGTTTGAGTATTTCAGAAACTGCTTATCTCCTGGGATTTTCACAATATACAGTTTCCAGAGTTTACACAGAAAAACATCCTGTGAATGGAGGGTCTGCAGGCTGAAAGGCTTTGCAGCTAAGAGAGATTAGAGGAGAATGACCAGACTGGTTTGAGCTGACCGGAAGTCTATAGTCACTCAAATAAGCACTCTTTACAAGTGTGGTGAACAGAAAAGCATCTTACCCTAGTAACAATTTTATGTTCCCAGAACGTTCTGGGCACGTACGCCTTTGGTTGCCTATACGGTGCATATACGTTAGGTTTGGTTGCCACTTGGTTGCCATGTGGTTGCCATGGAAAGTTTTTCTGACGTTGCCCAAACGTTTCCTGTTGGTTACAACAACAACCTTCCCCTGCCCTTCCCCTAACCTTGCTGGTTGCATGTTTGGTTCCCTGAATGTTAGCCTAACGTCCCCCTGACGTTGTAGAATGTTATGTTTTGGTTAGATTTTGCTTTCAACTAATTAGCAACATCAACACATAACTGCTAGCATATCTACATGAGAAAACTCAGTGATGAATGAACAGGCAAATTTGGCAGGTCTTGAAAGTTTAATGAGATAAAATATCAATAACAAATTTGAATAAAAAAAGTTTGAAAATAAAAAATAAAATAGAAAAGTTTCTGAAAGTGTAACAGTGCATTCAATAAAACAATCATATATACAAAACAGAATAAAATAGAAAAGTTTCTGAAACGGTGCATTCAATAAAACACATTCAAAACAGAATAAAATAGAAATAACAGTTTTTTAAAGTGTAACTGTGCATTCAATAACAAACAAAATAGAATAAAAAAAAATCACTTCACAAAAAAATAGAATAAAAATCACTGTTCACAAAAAAAGAATAAAAATTCACTGTTCACCCGTTGCTGCTGACCAGCTGATCTGAAAAGAAAAAGGAACAAAATGTTTAAAAACAAGAACAATGAGCACATGTCCACAAAAGCATGATAAACCACCCTACTACCAACCACGAAATTTCTGTGATTGCACCAAATTAGAGAGCAGAAGTATACCGTCTGTGTGGTGCAAATTTTAGAGTCTGCCCAAGACATTCCTCCACTTCAGCTTCCATATGGCCGGGAAATTTTTTGACACATGCAGCTAGAAGGCAAAATAAAGGAAAGTTACACATCAAAACCTAGTCAGTCAAGCATGGCATAAAAGTGATGTGATCAATATATAAACACTTACCCTTTATAATCTTGCACAGAATGAGGTCATCAAAGGACATTTTGGCCCGTCTGCCCCGCAAGCTGTACTGGGCGAGTACCTCATTATTTGCCACTCAGCGTAGCATACGGTGAATGGTTGCCCCTAAACCTGCCCCTCCGACAGTTTCAAGAAAATGTTGCTGTAAAAAAATAAAAATTATTATACAATGAAAATTATGATAGATAGATAGATAGATAGATAGATAGATCAAATTACCATCTTGTTCCTCTTGTCTGGTTGTTCCAGACTCCTCTCCAACTCCAGCAGCTCCATCACCATGCTGCATGGTTTAGCCAACACCACATCTTCTTGCTGGAGTTGAGGCGTGTGTGTCGGGGCGTTGGTCTCCACCAATGACTTGATCTTGTCAAACCTAGCCTCGGTCCTGTCAAACCTAGCCTGGAGCCTCCGCATCAAGCGACTCATGTGGGCCTCTGTGACTATGGGGACAAATGTGATGGAAGTTGTAATTTATAATGTACTTTCCTGAATGAGTGAACTAGTTAGTGTGTATAAAAGTACTTACTTCTCTCAAACATGGCTGAGATAGCCGAGACACCCTGTCCGTCATGAAGCGCCCGGCTGCTGGCTGAAGTTTTCAAAAAGAAAATGTTAGTTTTCCTGTTCGTGACTTTGTATTCCAACATCTGTAAATGGGAACTTGAAAGCAACTGTACCTTGAACAGGGTCAACAGGACTTGGGCTAGGGTGGTGAGGACTGGCTCCAGTCCCGGCTGGTGTTGACCCTGAAAAGATGGTGCATATGGATGTTAAGTCATTTATTGGGGGGGGTTCTTATACATGGTATTCACAAAAGAAGAACCTATGATAATACATTAGACATTTACAAATAAATTGAAAAACACTTACATTGTGGTGGTAGGGGCATTGGGTCCTGCTGACCTGAAAAGAGCACACAAACATCAGATCAGTCACGTAATATGCACCGGTTATTCATCATGAATGTTAGCTCCAAGCTATGAATGATGATTTGGGAACTGTTAACTTACACACAGGGCTTCCAGGCACAGTCAGAGTCTTGGGTTGCTTCTTGGTTGCTGCTACCACTGGAGCAGAATCATCTGGAAGGAAAGACCATACAATGTGCAATGTAAATTTCTTGTAAATGACTTGAAAATGAACACTGAATTGAGTAACTAATGTTGTCATTAGTGAAGAGAGCTTACCATCATCAGAGGATTCGGAGACAAACCTCCTTGGGTGCTTACGCTGCCTTGCAAAAGTGTTCACATCATCCTCTGTCTCAACACTTGAGGACTCCATCAATTGCAAACACTTCTGTTCAGCTTTGGCGTATGAATCTATGGAAAATGACTTAGTCAGTAGCACAAAAAAAAGTACTGCCATAGAGAGAACAATTCAGTATATTCTATGTAGTGCATAGCAGCAGCGATAGCTCACCTGTTTCATACCAGGTTTTCTTAACGGGATGTTTGGCCCAAGTTGTATTTGGTGCTCGGCACTTCACAACATGCAATCGCACATTGTGTGTCGTCCAGTAGCAGACCATGCCATGCTAAAAATATATATAATTTAAATATATATATATATATATATATATATATATATATATATATATATATATAACAAGCATATATATTATTTGCTATCAAAAATATATAGGCATATATGTAAGCATACATATTTGCTATGTATCGACAAAAAAAAAAAAAGACTCGTACCTCAGAAGTGTGTCCAAGCCATGAAGATAGCACAACCTCAATAGCATTGTCTGTGAACTCATCTGTGAAAACAAAGGCATCATTAGCAACTTTCCTTGACCACAAACGTTTGAGACATATTTGCAAAACAGACGGAATTCTCCTTTAAGGTATAACCACAACCAGAAAGAAATCACAAATTACCTTTTCGAAAGTAGAGTACTTGAACAGAAGCAGGCTTCAGTACTTCCAACAGAGACGTTTGCTTCCAAATCCAAGTTCCGGGTAGTGACTTTACTACACGCACCTATGTCCTCTTATCCATCTGTCCAGCCAATGAGGAGTGTTCGTTTTGCGTCACATGCCGTTGCGTCAGGCAACCTGACCAATCAACAACTTACAGTGGCTAGGTCTCGTTTTTTCCTGTAGACCCCATGGGAACAAATCCAATGGATAAGGGAATCTGAACTATAAAATAAGTTACTTATTTTATAGTTCAGATTCCCTTATCCATTGGATTTAATACATGATGATTATTAACTTTTATGACAACCCTTCACACCAACAAAGTGTTGTTTTTCAACAGACAGTAAAAGTTACGTTACGTTTTCTGTGCAACCTCTGAACTACAATGCTTGTCTCATGCTATATTCTAAACTCTAAGCAATGTGGTTTGAGTGAGCTAGGCCAACAGAGTACTGCAGTAAACGTGTTGCTGATCTTTGCAGCCTACAAAAGTAGGCCCTCACTTGAGGTTTTATCCACCAACATACTATATTTCGTCAAATAATACATGGGGAAATCCGTACTGCTGTTATGCCGCCGTTCTGAGGCACAAATACACAGACATTTTAACAGAGAACACCATCACCTACACGACATGTATATCGATATGGGGTAATCATGCGTAACCTCGGCGCTATGGCGTTAGCCATGCTAAAGGTATGCTACATAGCATTATATCAGCGTGCTAAATCACAACAAAGGTGAAAGAATTATGTACAAGTTCTTTGTCAGATGGGAGACTGGAAAAGACATGTTTTAGAGATACCAACAACGATTCACTTCGTATAATGTGACCGGAGATGGTTGCATGCATAGCAGCTAACTGCTAGGTGAATACTATTCACATTTATACAGAATAAAATAAAACATTACCTGATCGCACGTACTAATCCAGATAACGTACACTGGCGCTGGTAGTTCTAAATCCAACAAGGAGACTCGGTGAAATTTTCAAATAGCTAAATAAAAGGGCTATCGTAGCATCCATTAAGTCCGCCATTTTGTTATTTGCCTTAGAGCTGTTTGAAAGCACAGAGAATTCTGGGTAATGTGCAGGATGATGATGCATCGAAGCTACCTAGCTGGACTTTTATTTTTAGAAAATAAGAGGAGAAGAGAAGTGGATTTTTGTATTGCAGCAGATTTTGTTAGTGGTACAGGGTGGATTTGGTTGTTGTTGGGACAAAGTACAAATAAGTTGATCAATGGAGCTGGGTGTGAGTGAGTTGGGGCAACAATAGGGATAATGTACCAGAAGTATGTGCATGAGAAAATGTAGTTGGGGCAACAATAGGGATAATGTACCAGAAGTATGTGCATGCCAGGGGCCAGAAGGAATCCTGTTTGGGAACCACAGGATTTCATCTCTGCTTTTTGCGGATGATGTTGTCCTGTTGGCTTCTTCAAACCAGGACCTTCAGCATGCACTGGGGCGGTTTGCAGTCGAGTGTGAAGCGGCTGGGATGAGAATCAGCACCTCCAAGTCCGAGGCCATGGTTCTCGACCGGAAAAGGGTGGCTTGCCCTCTCCAGGTTGGTGGAGAAGTTCTGCCTCAAGTGGAGGAGTTTAAGTATCTCGGGATCTTGTTCACGAGTGAGGGAAGGATGGAGCGTGAGATCGACAGGCGGATCGGTGCAGCCTCCGCAGTGATGCGGTCGCTTTACCGGTCCGTTGTGGTGAAGAAGGAGCTGAGCCAAAAGGCGAAGCTCTCAATTTACCGGTCGATCTACGTTCCAACTCTCACCTATGGTCATGAGCTTTGGGTAATGACCGAAAGGACAAGATCGCGGATACAAGCGGCCGAAATGAGTTTTCCTTCGCAGGGTGGCTGGGCGCTCCCTTAGAGATAGGGTGAGAAGCACAGTCACTCGGGAGGAGCTCGGAGTAGAGCCGCTGCTGCTCCACATCGAGAGGAATCAGCTGAGGTGGCTCGGGCATCTTTTTCGGATGCCTCCTGGACGCCTCCCTGGGGAGGTGTTCCAGGCATGTCCCCCCGGGAGGAGGCCCCGGGGAAGACCCAGGACACGCTGGAGGGACTATGTCTCTCGGCTGGCCTGGGAACGCCTCGGTGTTCTTCCCGAGGAGCTGGCCGAGGTGTCTGGGGAAAGGGAAGTTTGGGCTTCCCTGCTTAGACTGCTGCCTCCGCGACCCGGTCCCGGATAAAGCGGAAGAAGACGAGACGAGACGAGACGTATGTGCATGAGAAAATGTAGGCATTATTGTAATGCAGCATGTTTTGAGGGCGAAATGTGTGACCACAACTTAAAGGTCAAACTTTTGTTGCTGCTCTGCCATATTATCAGGAGCCAATTTGCACCACACAAGACTGTGCACCAAGTCACAACGACCCATGTTCACCCTCTTCATATGATATATGCTGCAGCCTGCTCATTACAGATCACTTGAATTCCACAAAAAACATCACCACTTACAATCCAAACAAATTTAGCCTATAAGTTTATTTCTGCAAATCAGCCACACTCTACCCACATTGCACTAACTAGAAAAACATTTAATCTGTCCATTTTTGCTTTCACCATTCCCTTCTTGCCCAGTAAAATATCTTTTACATAACACTCAAAATGCTTCCTTTCCTTCGTTCTTAACGGGGTCTCCTGGAATTGAATTGGAGTCGCCTGAAATAACCAATAGAAGGAAAATACTGAAAATAAAAATGTTCAACTAATTATGTTATATATTACAAATAAAATGCTATATATCAGCTTTGAAAAGAAAACATCCACATAACTGAAGGCTAGGCTGCTGATCAAAATATAGAATATGTGACACTGTGCAATCTCTATAAAATCTAAAAAATGTGTATGGGGTCATGAGAAATTGGTGATGTAAAAATGGGGTCCCAGGCCAAAAAAGGTTGGCAACCACTGCTTTAGACAGTCAAAACACATTACTCAGGAATGTACATGGGTTTGTCGCCTATTTTTGTGAAAATTTCCTTGCAATATATCTCACAACTCAACATAGACTAGCCTATTTATCTGGCCTAGTATGCACACATTTCTGTTGACCATATGGTGTTTTCAATGTGTGAGGGTTGGATTCCAAACCAAAATGGCACGACATAACACATCACACATCACATTATCTCTAGCCGCTTTATCCTTCTACAGGGTCGCAGGCAAGCTGGAGCCTATCCCAGCTGACTACGGGCGAAAGGCGGGGTACACCCTGGACAAGTCGCCAGGTCATCACAGGGCTGACACATAGACACAGACAACCATTCACACTCACATTCACACCTACGGTCAATTTAGAGTCACCAGTTAACCTAACCTGCATGTCTTTGGACTGTGGGGGAAACCGGAGCACCCGGAGGAAACCCACGCGGACACGGGGAGAACATGCAAACTCCACACAGAAAGGCCCTCGCCGGCCCCGGGGCTCGAACCCAGGACCTTCTTGCTGTGAGGCGACAGCGCTAACCACTACACCACCGTGCCGCCCTGCACGACATAACAATGCATGACAAAAGGAAAGTTATATGTGACAGTTTACTACGGCAAAAAAAATAGGCTACAAGTACAAAAGAGGTTGAAATAAAAGATTAAAAGATAATTTAGCCAGCATCAGGAAAAGCAGATAGTATAGTTCTCAGAACAACAAAAAAACAACCAAACATAACGTTGTGTGGAGGTTATACTGTAACCAAATGATAACGTTTCAGTTGGTTAGTTACCTCAACGTTTCGGGGACGTTTGGCTTCGTTAGGTTTATGCATAACCATGAGGAAACGTTCTCTAAATGTTAGTTGTTGGTTACGTTCTAACAAACCTTTAGAGAACCATAGGCTAACGGTACATTAACGTTCTGTGTTACTAGGGTAGAATGCACAACACATTGAGGTGGATGGGCTACAAAAGCAGAAGATTACATTAGTTTTTGCTCCTGTCAGCCAAGAACAAAAATCTGAGGCAACAGTGGGGACAGACTCACCAAAAATGGAAGTTTAAAGATTAGAAAAAAAAAATTCCCTGGTCTTTTTCCGGTGTTCAGCTGTCTAGTTTTTGGTGAATCTATGCCCATGATAACCTCGGAATCTTGTTCTTGGCCGACAGGAGTAGAACCTGATGTGATCTTCTGCTGTAGTAGTCAATCCACTTCAAGTTTTGGTGTGTTGTGTCTAAGCAAGAAGATAAGGAATAGCCCTCCATGCCACACTCCTGAAAGCCGGCTTGGATGCATCAGGACCCATACATTAAAAGGGGGTGGGGGTGGGGTGTCAGGTTGGTGCCAATAGGGGTGCAGGACTACAGTCACATGATCATGAACACCTGAACCACCTGAGCACCAGTATATAAATCACTTTTGTATAGCACTCTTTGCCTAGTCTTTGTTATGAGTAGTGTTATGTTGTCATATCCATGCCATGCTCATATGTAGTTTGTGCTTATGTAGTTTTCTGCTTATATTTGTGTTTGATACATATGCCTAGTCTTTGTTCATGTATGTTCCACTTTAAACAAAATACTCTGCACTTGCATCCATCTCCAACAAATCCATGACATTTATTTACAATAAATCGTTGAGAAGGATAGAAGATACAATGTAAATAAAACGAACCATGGTTCATAAGCATTTATTTCTATAAAGCAGCAAAAATTTCTGCCAATAGAATAAAGTTTAAAGCTTGAAATTAGTAAAAAGAAATTTAGAAATACATTTAATAATTTTATATTTGACTTAGTGTAGGAAATAGCAGTCAATCAGTACACAAAGAAAATCTTGAGGCACCATGATAGCACTTAATGACACAAAAAGCACTACTGAGGCAGTTAGATGGCTGTATAAGGACAGAAAATGCATGATTCCATTTAAGCTTGTGTAAATATTTTTGAGTATTTTAAGAAATGGGTTATTTCTACTGGCATTAAAAGCATAATATTTGGATGATGTACGTTTGGTGATAGCTGGTGTCCTAGCATACTCTTTTTCACCACATCTCTTTTTCCTGTGCTCTGATGCCTCTGTTACACTCCCAATAGAGCCATCCCAGACAGCATCCATCAACTTAACGGTGAGTATAAGATCACAGCAATGTCTGCCAACTACAAATCCTTATGAAAAGCTTCATGTTTGATAAGGACTCAATACCACATGTACAGTAAGGCGTCTGCTGTCAGGTACTGTACCATGCTTCTGGTTGGTCATCCATAGGGATGATGTTCTAGACACAGATTAAGGGTAGTGGAAATCAGAATCAGAATTACTTTATTAATCCCCAGAGGGAAATTCAAATTTGCAACCAAGCTCCTGAATCAAGGAAGAAGTAAACATGTCTAAAAATAGAAGGTAAAATGGTCTTTAAAAAAGAATAAATAAAATAAATTTAAATGAGTTCAATAACTGAAGTAAAAGCAAAATGAAAGAACTGTGCTGATGGGCAGATGGGGCTGGTAGGCAAACTGAAGGGGGTTATACAGTTATACAGTGGCATTGTACAGCTTGACAGCAACAGGTTCCACACCTACAACATGGCCGGCCTTCCTGATGACCTTATTAAGTCTGTTAGTGTCCTTCACCCTCAAGCAGCTGCCCCAGCAAACAACAGCGTACAGGATGGCACTGGCCACCACAGACTCATAGAACATCCACAGCATCGTTCGGCAGATGTTGAAGGACCTTAGCTGTCTCAGAAAATAGAGATGGCTCTGGCCCTTTTTGTATATAGTGTCCACGTTTTTGGACCAGTCCAGTTTATTGTCCAAGTACACCCCCAGGTACTTATATTCCTCCACCACGTCCACACTGACCCCTTGGATGTTAACAGGGTTCACCGGAGCCCTGATTCTCTTCAGATCAACCACCAGTTCTTTCATCTTTGTCACATTGAGCTGTAGGTGATTCTTCCTGCTCCACGTGACAAAGTTGTCCACCACCATCCTGTACTCGCTCTCATCACTACCGGTAATACGTCCAACCACTGCAGAGTCATCAGAAAATTTCTGGAGGTGGCAGGTCTCTGTGCAGTAGTTGAAATCGGTGGTGTAGAGAGTGAAAAGGAAAGGAGAAAGGACAGTCCCTTGCGGAGCCCTGGTATTGCTGATCACTCTGTCCGACATACAGCCCTGCAAGCATATGTACTGTAGTCTGCTAGTCAAATAATCTACAATCCAGGACACCAGTGGGGCATCCACCTGCATCGCTGTCAACTTCTCACCCAGCAGAGCTGGCTGGATGGTGTCAAAAGCACTGGAGAAATAAAAAAAACATGATCCTCACAGTGCTGGCTGGCTTGTCCAGGTGTCCGTAGACTTTGTTGAGCAGGTAGATGATTGCGTTCTCTACTCCAAGACGGGGCTGGTAGGCAAACTGAAGGGGGTCAAGAAGTGGTTGGACCATAGGCCGGATCTGCTCCAGGATGAGTCTCTCCAGGGTCTTCATAATGTGTGACGTCAATGCCATGGGCCTGTAGTCTTTGAGGTCGCTGGGACGTGGCTTCCTCGGTATAGGGACAAGGCATGACATCTTCCACAGCACGGGGACCCTCTGAAGACCCAGGCTCATGTTGAAGACATGCTGAAGTACTCCACTTAGCTGGAGGGCACAGGTCTTCAGGGCCCTGGGGCTAACACCATCCGGGCCTGCTGATTTTCCTGCATGGAGTCTCTTCAGCTGTCTTCTCACTTGCTCCTCACTGATGATCAGTGTGGGGGTGACGGGTGGGGGAGGGATGAAGGTGTTTCTGGGGGGGTGCTCAGCCAGGGGGTCTGTTGAGGAAGTGCGAGCGAAGTCATGAAATGGGGATGAGGTTGGGCAAGAAGAGGCAGGGGAGGGGAGAGAATGTAAAGTGTGTGGTTGTAGCCATCCCGCAGAAGAGTGGTGGTGGTGGGTTGGGGTCATGCCATCAAATCTGTTAAAGTAGATATTCAGCTTATTTGCCCTTTCCACATTGCCATCCACTCCTTCACTGTTGGTTGGCTTGTAACCAGTGATGGTCTTCATTCCACTCCACACCTCTCTCATGTTGTTCTGTTGGAGTTTCCACTCCAATTTCCTCCTGTACTTATCCTTGGCCTCCCTGATCATTGCTCTCAGTTCACGCTGTACGCCTCGCACCTCCTCCTTTTTGCCAGCTCTGAAAGCCCTCTTCTTCTCATTTAAGAGGGCTTTGATGTCCTTCATTACCCACGGCTTGTTGTTGGGGTAACAGCTGACAGTCCTAGCTGGGACAATGGTGTCCACGCAGAAGTTGATGTATCCCGTGATGCACTCTGTGAGCCCATCAACGTTGTCTCCGTGGAGCTTACACAGTTTGTGCCAGTCTGTCACCTCGAAGCATCTCTGCAGTGTCTCATTGGCCTCATCTGTCCATCTCCTCACTATCTTTGATGTGGTGGGCAGTCTCTTCACCAGAGGCACATAGCAGGGGGAGAGGTAAATCAGGTTGTGGTCTGACCTGCCCAGTGGGGGGAGGGGGGAAGAGCTGTAAGCCTCTTTAACATTAGCATACAGCAGGTCTATTGTTCTTCCCTCTCTGGTAGGACAGTTCACAAATTGGGTGAAAGTGTTTTGTCCAAATTAACATGATTAAAGTCAACTGAGATAGCAATGAATGCACTCGGGTGTTGAGGCTGTAGCCAGGCTATTACAGAGTGAATAATATCACAAGCAGTGTGTGGGTTTGCAGAGGGGGGAACATAAACAGCCACCATGATAACATTGGAAAACTCCCTGAGCAGATAATATGGATGAAGTCCGACAGCATGCAGTTCAACATCCGGGCTGCAGATGCACTCCTTCATGGTGATGTGAGCTGGGTTACACCACCGGTTGTTCACAAGAACGGCGAGCCCTCCCCCTTTGCACTTACTGCTCCTGGCGCAGTCTCTGTCCGCACGCACCATGTGGAAGCCCTTGATTGTAGCATTGTCATCAGGAACATCCTGGTGCAGCCATGTCTCCACGAAGCACATTAAACTGCACTCCCGATACTCAAGACTTAAGGCAAGACTTAACCTGTGTACTGAAAACTCTAAAACCTTTTTGGCAACTGAGAACTAATTTCAGTTATAGCCCACATCTTTTAAGGTATTTCTTCTTTCATCAACAGACAAATGAAATACCACCCATGCTCAAAGAAAGACACAAGTGTTTTTTTTTTTTGTGTGTGTATATATAACAAGGCTGCGTAATCGCACCTACTCTTTTCTCCATCTTCATATCCGCCATTTTCCATCTAATACAAGACAGACTGCCCGACGGTGTAGAGGTCATCTATAAAATGGATGGGGGGCTGTTTAATCTTCAAAGGCTGAAGGCAAGAATTAAGACTGCTATAATCTCACTTATTGAGCTACAGTACGCAGATGATAATTGCGTTTGCGCCACATCAGAAGGTCGTAGTATTGCCCTGATGCAGTGCTGATGTAGATGGCTCTGTGACAGCTTCTCCAGACAATGCCACACTGGGATCTTCCCGTGACATATTTATGCAGAAGCCACTTCTCATTATGTGTTCCATCAATTCTTTAAACCCTGGCCAATCAGTTCCGAAAATTAATGAGTGGGTGAGACGAGGGTTAACTGCTGCCTTAATTCTATACGTTTGGCCCCGGAATAGAATATGGACAGACACTTGAGGGTAATTGTGAACATCCCTGTGCACACAACACCTTCACCATTTGTGCTCTCCCCAATGCCTCACCTAGCACCAGGCGTTGGTGAATTGAGGTCTGGTTACAACCGGAATCCACCAATGTGTGATATGTATCCCCTTGAACACTTACTGGTATGCGATATGTTCCAGCCTGATTGGGGGCGGTTTCTGGCACATTGGGGATCTGGATCACAGCACCCACGTCCCTTGCGGAGCTCCGACTCTGGAGATGCTCCGACTCCCCGCTGCGCCAGCACACCGGCCCAGGCTTTCCCTCTGCACCGGCGTTATGGGAGTCACTCACCTGAGGAGGAGACAACACAGAGATGGAAGAGGAGGATGGGAGGACACCACGGGTGCAACGGGCCGGCTGGGTGGGAGCCAAACACCACCTCCGTGGTAGAGGAACAGGGTGGGGAGGGGAAAGAGAGATGGGGGAGAAGAGAGAGCGAGAGAGAGAGAGAAGCGAGGGGAGACACCTCGTCTGCCTACCATTGGAGCCACCTCCAGATGGTCCTCCGCCAGCTCGATGGCTCGTTCTAGTGACGCAGGGCGATGACACTGGACCCATTCCGCCGTTCCTTCCAGAAGTCGAGAGATGAACTGTTCCAGTGCCACCAGATCGATGAACTTGTTGGTGTCACGGTCTTCCACCCTCGGCCACCACTGGAAGGCATTCCAGAGGTGCTGGCCGAATGCAAACGGCCGACCGATCTTCTCCAATGCCAGCGTCCGGAAGCGCTGGTGGTGTTGTTCCGGGGAGTGGCCAACCCACTGCAGGATGGATTTCTTCAGGTCAGCATACACCAGTCAGCTGTCAGCAGGGAGCTGCTGTGCTGTGAGCTGCGCCTCGCCAGTCAGGAGCGGGAGGAGGCGCGCCGCTCGCTGCTCCAGTGGCCACCCCCACACTTCGGCTGCTTGTTTGAAGAGGGTGAGGAACGCTTCCGGATCTTCCTGCAGGCCCATCTTCATGAGGGTGCTGGCTGCGGTGATGGTTGACGCCCCTGCTGACGCTAGCAGATGCCAGAATGCCTAGCAATCTTCCTGCTGGGCCAGCATCAAGGCTTCGATATGTTGCTCTTGTTCCTTTCGGAAGGTGATCAGCGCTTGATGCTGGTTCTGCTGGGCGGTAGCGAGGGCAAGGATGAGCTCTTTGAATGGGAAGAACTCCATGGGGTGGTTCGCTTCTGTGCATCCCGGGTTTCGGCACCACTGTAGCAGTTCCTGATGTGGGTGGAGTACAGAAGCATGGCAGGTGAGAGTTGATGTTCACATACACACTCTTTATTTGACTTATTTTAGCTTTTCACCTTTACTCACTCACACTATCACACACTACATGCGCATATGCGTTGTGGTCGGGAGAGAGACTCTTCTCTGCTCTTCCCCTCCTTTTATGCTCTGTCCCTACAACACACACATTAATTGACAGCAGGTGTAATGACTTAGTCACTTACCTTCCCCGAACCCACCTTCCATTCACAAACTGCTGCTTGGCCACACCCCTGCTGCCACACACCCAAATGAGGATGGGTTCCATTTTGAGTCTGGTTCCTCTCAAGGTTTCTTCCTCATGTCATATGAGGGAGTTTTTCCTTGCCACCATTGCCACAGGCTTGCTCATCAGGGGTGAATAAATTAGGGATAAAATTAGCTCATATTTTTAAAGTCTTTAATTTTCTGTAAAGCTGCTTTGCGGCAATGTCGGTTCTTCAAAGTGCTATACAAATAAACTTGACTATGACCTAAACATCATCATCAGCTTTTCACACAAGTCCTAAAAGTAGATTAAGATAATCCAGTTAAACAAATGAAACAAAAATATTATAGTTGGTTATAATTAAGGAAAATGATCCAATAAACCGGGCGGCACGGTGGTGTAGTGGTTAGCGCTGTCGCCTCACAGCAAGAAGGTCCTGGGTTCGAGCCCCGAGGCCGGCGAGGGCCTTTCTGTGCGGAGTTTGCATGTTCTCCCCGTGTCCGCGTGGGTTTCCTCCGGGTGCTCCGGTTTCCCCCACAGTCCAAAGACATGCAGGTTAGGTTAACTGGTGACTCTAATTTGACCGTAGGTGTGAATGTGAGTGTGAATGGTTGTCTGTGTCTATGTGTCAGCCCTGTGATGACCTGGCGACTTGTCCAGGGTGTACCCCGCCTTTCGCTCGTAGTCAGCTGGGATAGGCTCCAGCTTGCCTGCGACCCTGTAGAAGGATAAAGCGGCTAGAGATAATGAGATGAGATGAGATCCAATAAACCAATGTGAGTGGCAAAAGTATGTGAACATTGAGGATTAGCAGTGAATTTGAAGGTGAAATTAGAATCAGGTGTTTTCAATCAGTGGGATGACAATCAGGTGTGAGTCATTAATTTAAAGGACTGAGAGCTATCAAAGTCTGATCTTCACAACACAGGATTGTTGAAGTTTATCATGGGATAAACAAATGAGATTTCTGAGGGCATCTTAAAGAGAGTTGTTGATGCTCATCAGGCTGGAAAAGATTACAAAACAATCTCTAAAGAGTTTGGACTCCACCAATCCATAGCAAGACAGATAGAGGAAATTTAAAATCACTGTTACCATCTTTAGGAGTGGTGGAGCAACAAAGATCACTCCAAGAGCAAGGCATGTAATAGTCCATGAGATCTCAAAGGATCCCAGGTTAACTTCTAAGCAACTAAAGGCCCCTCTCTTATGAACCAATGTTCATGTTCATGTGTCCACCATCATGTGCATGGCAGGGTTGCAAGGGGAAAGCTACTGCTCCCCAAAAAGAATATTGCTGCCTAACTACAGTTTGCTAAAGATCACATGGACAAGCCAGAAGACTAATGGAACAATTTTATGGGTGGATGAGACCAAAATAGACTCTCTGGTTGAGAATTTTTGGTTCAAATGAGAAGTATTATGTTTGGACAAAGGGAAAACCCTACATTGCAGTATAAGAACCTTATGATGAAACCTTATCATAGTTTTGGCCTGTTTTGCTGCATCAGTTCACGTACTTTTGTCACTCACTCATATGTAATATTGGAACATTTTCCTTAATAAATACAATAAATGACCAAGTATAAATTTTTTTGTCTCAGTCATTTAACTGGGTTCTCTTTATCTACTTTTAGGACTTGTGTGAAAATCTGATGATGTTTTAGTTCATATTTATGCAGAAATATAGAACATTCTAAAGGGTTCACAAACTTTCACACACCACTGTAGCTGATGTAGTGTCCACATATTTACTGTCTCATCTCATCTCATTATCTCTAGCCGCTTTATCCTTCTACAGGGTCGCAGGCAAGCTGGAGCCTATCCCAGCTGACTACGGGCAAAAGGCGGGGTACACCCTGGACAAGTCGCCAGGTCATCACAGGGCTGCATATTTACTGTATTATCTGTAAATGTAATTTAATGATTGTTAAATGTTGCATTTTAGAATTTACGCATGTTAGTCTGGCTGAGGCCAAAAGCCCAATTTAGATTGAACTAGTTTTATTTGGGAAGCTGGGGTAATGTAATTATTATAGGCATATCTTTAGGATTTTAGTCCTGTTGGAATCTGTCATTTCAGTAATATTTTACAATCTGTGCGTGCATGTGTCTGGGAAAAATTATGTTGTATTTTAATTTATATAAAATGGCCAGTAGAAATAATTCCAGGTAATTATGTCTATCATGTATTAATGTCCAAATTGACATTAAAACACTGAGCTATGAGACTGTCATTAAGTCATCAAGGCAACTGCTATAAGTGACACACCTAAATTTTGAAGTTTAAAGTCGAACTTGAGACAAACTTTGCATGCAAAGTTTTTTCGGGACCAAAAGTCTGTGGCACAAATTTTCTGATCTAGTGATTTCCATTAAGATACAGGTAATTTCCTGTGTAAAAGGTGATGTGGACTTGGCCCACAAGGCATAATTTGCCATCCCTAGAATAGAGCAATCATACTTTCTAATGGTGGTTTCATTAGCATGCAGCATTCAGTACCACTGAAGTCCTTCTTTGGTTGGGGTGCTTCAGGTTATGGGAGAAAGACTGGTTCTGCCAATGCATTTTGTTTTCACAGTGCTGACATGGATAGGACAAGGATCATAATAGACAAGGGCATAGGGGTCAACCCACCAGAAGAACATCACAGCATGGGTGCAAGGAGGAGGCTAGTCCCATGGGAACATGCAAATTAAGATGCAGACATTAAACTTTGGATGCTGGATCCAGGATTGACATATAACTCAGAGGGACAGATTGGAGGGGGGAAGGAAGAGAGAGAAAACACAGGTTGTTAGGTATGCCCAATGTCACCTGAATAAGTAGGTACAGTATACATTTTGCGCTGAGTACAAGCAGGGACTCTGGCAAAACTAACTATGACAGCATAACTAAAAGGAGAGAGCCAGAAGGTAACACAGGCATGAGGGAGCCCTGGGACATAAAGCAGTCAGCCACTACACCATCAACAAACTTGAGTGAGCAAGTGAGTGGGGGACTGACAGCATCCATACATCCCAGTTTACCAAAACACTCTGTCTGAGGACCCTCCAGATCTACACCTTTACCTCATAAGCACCATAAGCACCAAAGACTTGATGAAACAGATACATTTTCAGCCTAGACGTAAATGCTGAGACTGTGTCTGATTGCTGAACATTACTTGGAAGGCTGTTCCATAACTATGGGGCTTTGTAAGAAAAGGCTCTGCCCCCTGATGTAGCCTTCACTATATGAGGTACCAGCAGATAGCCTGCACCTTTTGATCTAAGTAGGTGTAGCAGGTCATAAAGGACCAGAAGTTCACTCAGGTACTGTGGTGCGAGACCATTCAGTGCTTTGAAGGTCAATAGTAGTATTTTATAATCAATATGAAATTTGACTGGGAACCAATGTAGTGTGGATAAGACAGGGGTGATGTGGTCATATTTTCTAGTTCTAGTAAGGACTCTTGCTGCTGCATTTTGAACTAACTGGAGCTTGTTTATGCACTTATTGGAACATCCAGACAGTAAGGCATTACAATAATCCAACCTGGAGGTAACAAAAGCATGAACTAGTTTTTCTGCGTCATGTAGTGACATTAAATTTCTTATCTTAGCAATATTTCTGAGATGAAAGAAAGCTATCCGGGTAATGTTATCAATGTGAGTTTTGATTGAAAGACTGGTGTCAGTAATCACCCCGAGGTCTTTTTACATGAAGAAACAGAAAGGCCATCCAGAGTTACTATGTAAACAGAAAACTTACTTCTAGCTGCACGTGGTCCTAGTACAAGTACTTCAGTCTTGTCAGACTTAAGCAGAAGGAAGTTAATAAGCATCCAGTGTCTAATGTCCTTTACACATTCTTCAATTCTATTAAGCTGGCGTCTTTCATCTGATTTTGCAGAAACATGCAACTGTGTGTTATCAGCATAACAGTGGAAACTAATACAATGTTTATGAATAATATCACCCAGAGGTAACATCTCATCTCCTCTCATTATCTCTAGCCGCTTTATCCTTCTACAGGGTCGCAGGCAAGCTGGAGCCTATCCCAGCTGACTACGGGCGAAAGACGGGGTACACCCTGGACAAGTCACCAGGTCATCACAGGGCTGACACATAGACACAGACAACCATTCACACTCACATTCACACCTACGGTCAATTTAGAGTCACCAGTTAACCTAACCTGCATGTCTTTGGACTGTGGGGGAAACCGGAGCACCCGGAGGAAACCCACGCGGACACGGGGAGAACATGCAAACTCCACACAGAAAGGCCCTCGCCGGCCCCGGGGCTCGAACCCAGGACCTTCTTGCTGTGAGGCGACAGCGCTAACCACTACACCACCGTGCCGCCCCAGAGGTAACATATATAAAGAAAAAAGCAGTGGACCCAGGACAGAACCTGGTGGAACACCAAACTTTACCTCAGTATGTCTAGAAAAATCACCATTTACATCAACATACTGATAGCGATCAGTTAAATAAGACCTGAGCCAGGAGAGGGCCGCTCCCTTAACTCCCACAACATTTTCTAGTCTATCCAGAAGAATGGAATGATCAGTGGTATCAAATGCTGCACTAAGGTCAAGCAACACAAGCAGCAAGACACAGACCTGATCAGATGCCAACAGTAGGTCGTTTACTACTTTAACCAGAGCTGTCTCTGTGCTATGATGAGGTCTAAATCCTGACTGATACATTTCATGGATGTTATTCCTATGTAAATATGAGCATAACTGCTGTGCCACAGCTTTTTCAAGGATCTTGGAGATAAAGGGGAGGTTTGATATTGGCCGATAATTGGACAGCTGACAGGGATCAAGGTCAGGTTTTTTAATCAGGGGTTTGATAACTGCTAGTTTAAAGGATTTGTGTACATAGCTGATCCTAAGAGAAGAATTTATTATTTTTAGAAGCGGTTCAATTACTTCAGGTATTATCTGTTTGAATAGACATGTAGGTAAGGGATCTAGTACGCAAGTTGAGGCTTTTGATGCAGAGATTAATAAAAGTAATTCAATTTCTCTAAGGGGAGTAAAACATTCTAACTGCTGATCTGATACAGTCATATTGTTAACTACAGGGTCACTTACATTGTCTGACCTTAAATTAGTAGTTTGAATTTTTTGTCGGATATTCTCAATTTTGTCATTAAAAAAATTCATGAAGTCATTGCTACTACATACTGCAGGTGTGCATGTGTCTATAGTGGACTTATTCCTGGTTAATTTTGCAACAGTATTAAATAGGAATCTAGGATTATTTTTGTTATCTTCTATTAGGGAGGAGAGATATGTTGATCTAGCAGCACTAAGAGCTTTTCTATACATCAGGAAGCTCTCCTTCCACGCTAATTTGAACACTACCAATTTTGTTTGACGCCATTTATGTTATAATTTTCGAGTGGTCTGTTATAAAGTGTGAGTGTCATAATACCAAGGTGCTAATTTTTTCTTTCTGATCATTTTCCTTTTAAAAAGAGCTACATTATCTAAAGTACAGCGGAACGTTGACTCTAAGCATTAGTTGCCTGATCAAGTTCTGCAGGGTCTGACAGTGACCCAATGAAAGTTGATAATTCTGGGAGATCATTTATAAAGCTCTGTGCAGTAGTTGACGTGAATGTATGTTTAATGCAGTAGCGTGGTGAGGTGCATATATTATTACTCAGACTTATTTTGAATGTGATGAGATAATGATCTGAGAACTTCAGACTGTGGAAGTGTGACGATATTTTCTACGTTTAACACGAATGTTAGTATTAGATCGAGGGTGTGCCCACCATTATGGGTCAGTCCTATGACATTCTGATTAATCCCTACTGAATCTAAATGGACACAAATGCTGTTTTCAAAGGATCTTCTGGGTTATCGAATTGAATATTAAAATCTCCAACAACTAAAGCTTTGTTTAAGGAAATAACCAGGTCTGAGATAAAATCTACAAATTCAGAAAGAAACTCAGAATATGGCCCCGGGGGCCTGTAAATAATAAGTAATGGAATTAACTGGGTAGACTTATTTTTCGAGGCTACATACATTATATTAGTATGAAGAACTTCAAATGTATTAAATTTATAACCAGGTTTTTGTGTTACACCTAGATAATCATTATAAATAACCGCGACGCCTCCTCCTCTGCCAGTTAGATAAGGCTGGTGTATGTAACTGTATCCAGGAGGACTAGCTTCATTTAATGCTATATATTCATTTGGTTTAATCCATGTTTCTGTTAAACACAATACATTAAACTCCTGATCAGTCATAAGTTCATTAACCATTAGCGCTTTAGATGTAAGAGGTCTAATATTTAATAGCCCCACCTTTAGATCAAAGGTGCTGGCAGCAGCTGTACAGTCAGTATGATCTAATTTTATATTGATTAGGTTACTGGAACAAACTCTCTGAGTATTTCTACTTTTTTGTTGAGCTTGGGGAACAGACACAGTTTTGATGTAGTGGACCCTGAGTGACGACTCTGTGCAGCTAGCAGACAGTCAGTTTAGCCTGTTCATCTGCTCCCTGGCCTTGGCTCTGGATTGTCAGAAATTAACTCGGCCTGTTCTGAGACTATGCCCTATGCTGCAGGAAATGAGAGCAGCACCTTCCCGAGTGGAATGGATACTATCCCGCCCTAGCAGGCCAGCAGTGTCCTCAAAATTAGCCCAATTATCTATAAAGCCCACACTGTTTTCAGAGCACCACCTGGACAACCAGCAGTTCAGCAACCATAACCTGCTGTAAGCTACATTGCCATGCCGCATTGGGATGGGGCCAGAGCATTCTACACATCGCCTTCGCTAATTTAAACACCTCTACAAAGTTACTCTTAGTAACCTCAGACTAACGAAGGCATATATCATTAGCTCCTGCATGGATAACTATCTTTGAGAACCTGTGCTTGCCTAAAAACCTAAGATTACCTGCTATGTCCGGCGCCCTGGTATACATCTGACTAAAGCTGCTGGTGCCCCTAAAGGCTGAGCTAATTTCACGTGCCGTATGATAGAGTCCCCTATAACCAGAGCTCTTTCAGGTTTCTCAGTGGGTGCATCACTAAGGAGAGCAAACCTGTTCGACACGTGAAGCGTGGAGGAGTGGTGCTCCTGTGGCCAAGCCTGAACGGTAGCTTTGGCTCTACACTTATGCCGCCGAGTTGTCACCCATTCGCCCCGCTGTAAGGGCTCTAATGCCGGAGTTGGGGGATTACTAACTCCACCTAGGGCATCCAGACTTTCCCCTACAGAAACTACACTGTTCTCATTCTCACTGGCCTTCTCTAAAGCCTGGGTACGTGCTTCTAGAACTGCAATCTTCTCTGTCAGGGAGCTAACTAATCTGTACTTACCACAAATAAAGTTATCACTAGCGAAGGAGGAAGAATGACTAAACATCCTGCACTCAGCACACTGAACAGGCTGAAGGTGTGTAATGATGAAAATATTCACGTACCTTAATCGAAGATCTGTTGATATTAAAGCAGATCCAATGTGGATGGCCTCCGCTTGTGGTCTTTATGCAGGACGAGAAAAAAGAACGCTTCTGTGGCAGTGGGGGCGTGGTCAAGCGCTGGTCTCTGACAGGGGGGCGGAGTCAGGGAAGGTAAGTGGCAGAATCACTACACCTGAGAGCAATTAACCTGTGTTTGTGTGTCTTCCCAGTGACCGCGCCCTACTTAAGGAGGGAGAGCGAGAGCAGAGGGAGCTCTTCCCGAACCAGATGCCGAGTGTGTATGTGTGTGTCTGTAAAGTGCATACTAGGTGTTAGACTGAAAAGTGTGGCAATAAAACGCTCTGTCAACCCGATCTCTGTCCTGCCGTCTTCTGTGCTCCACCCTTCTACACGAACTGTTACAGTGGTGCTGAAACCCGGGACCTGGAGCACAGACACCGAACCACCCCATGGAGTCTTCCCCGTTCACCGACCTGGTCCACGCCCTCACCACGGCCCAGCAAAGCCAGCACCAGGCGCTAGTCACGCTCCATAAGGAGCAGGAGCAGAGTTTCGAGGCCCTGGTGTTGGCCCAGCAAAAGGATCGACAGGCGTTCTGGCACCTCCTCGCGTCGGCGGGGACTACCGACGCTTCCACCGTGGGCCCGTCGCCCCTCACCCTGACAAAGATGGGCCCGCAGGATGACCCCAAGGCTTTCATCACGCCCTTTGAGCAAGTCGTGGAGACCTCGGGGTGGCCGATGGATCAGAGCGCGGCGCACCTCCTCCCCCTGCTAACAGGAGAGGCACAGCTGGCCGTGCTACAGCTCCCCGCCGACCGCCGGCTGGCCTATGCGGACATTCACCGGGCCATCCTCCAGCATGTGGGGCGCACCTTCGAACAGCAGCACCAGCACTTCCGTGCTTTGCGCTTGGAGGAAATCGGCCGACCGTTCGCGTTTGGCCAGCAACTCCGGGACGCCTGCTGGCGGTGGCTGAGGGCTGACAACTGCGACGCCGAGGGGATCGTCGACCAGGTGGTGCTGGAGCAGTTCATCACGCGCTTGCCAACAGGAACCATGGAGTGGGTCCAGTGCCACCACCCGGCGTCGTTGGATCAGGCCATCGAGCTGGCGGAGGACCATTTGGCGGCTGTTCCGGCGGCAGGACAGCAGACAGCTTCTTCTCTTCTCTCCTCTTCTCTCTCTCTCTCTCTCTCTCCGACCTCCTCCTGTGTCCCGTCCTCGCCCCATTCCCCCACCGCGGAGGCGGGGGCCGGCACCACCCCAGCCGGCCTGCCACACCCGCGGTGCCCTCCCATTTCTCTCTTCTGTGTCTGTCTCTTCCCCCCCTCAGGTGAGTGAGCCCCAGAACACCGGTGCAGAGAGGAAGTCCGGGCCGGTTTGCTGGCGCTGCGGGGAGCTGGGCCACCTCCAACAGCAGTGCATGGCAATGGAGGTGGGCATGGTGGTTCGGATCCCCGACACGCCAGAAGCCGCCCATAATTGGGCTGGAGCGTATCGCATACCGGTGAGTATTCAAGGGGATACATATCAGGCATTGGTGGATTCCGGGTGTAATCAAACCTCAATTCACCAAAGCCTGGTGCAAAACGAGGCATTGGAGGGAGCACAAGGGGTGAAGGTGTTGTGTGTGCACAGGGATGTTCACAGCTACCCTTTGGTGTTGGTCCACATTTTTTTCCGAGGGGAAAAATTCATAGTAACGGCGGCAGTTAATCCTCGCCTCACCCACTCGATAATTTTGGGGACTGATTGGCCGGGATTCGGGGAGTTGATGAGCCGTTTAGTGGAGAGTGGGTCCTGCCATACTTCAGCAGGGGGAGGTCCTGGTGTCGCCTTGGCGGGAGCAGCTGTCACAGAGCCGTCTACGTCACCTCCACGTCAGAGTGAGGAGCCACAGGCTCCTCCTCTCTCTCTCGGGGAATCCCTCGCGGATTTCCCGTTAGAACAGTCATGAGACAAGACTCTGCGGCATGCGTTTGACCAAGTGAGAGTAATCGATGGTCAAACACTCCCGCCGAACGCCACCCCATCCTTCCCCTATTTCTCTATTATGAAGGATAGATTATACCGAGTGACGCAGGACACTCAGACGAAAGAGCAAGTCATGCAGCTTTTAATTCCAAAGAGCCGCCGGGAATTGGTATTCCAGGCAGCTCACTTTAATCCCATGGCTGGACACCTAGGGCAGGATAAGACACTAGCCCGAATAATTGCCCGATTCTATTGGCCAGGGATTCGTGGCGACGTTCGTAGGTGGTGTACGGCGTGCCGCGAATGCCAGTTAGTAAATCCAGTGGCCATTCCAAAAGCGCCTTTGCGCCCTCTACCATTAATCGAGACCCCGTTTGAAAGAGTTGGGATGGATCTCGTCGGGCCATTAGATCGGTCGACACGAGGGTACTGCTTTATATTAGTTCTGGTGGACTATGCAACGCGATACCTGGAAGCAGTGCCTCTGCGCAATATCTCAGCACACAGTATTGTGGAGGCGCTCTTCCGCGTTATCTCCCGAGTTGGAATCCCGAAAGAGATTCTGACTGATCAAGGCACCACGTTTATGTCACAGACACTGCGCGAACTGTATGGGTTATTGGGGATTAAGCCGATCCACACCAGAGTGTATCACCCACAAATGGACGGTTTAGTTGAACGGTTCAACCGCACCCTCAAGAATATAATTAAAAAATTCGTAAGTGAGGACGCACGTAATTGGGATAAGTGGCTCGAGCCCTTGCTGTTTTCAGTGCGAGAGGTCCCCCAAGCCTCCACGGGGTTCTCCCTGTTTGAATTATTATATGGGCGTAAGCCGCGTGGCATTCTAGATGTGCTGCGGGAAAATTGGGAGGAGGGACCTTCACAAAGCAAAAACAAAATTCAATACGTTATGGACCTGCACGCAAAACTCCACACCCTCACCCACCTAACCCAGGAGAATTTGCAGCAGGCCCAAGAACGGCAAACCCACCTGTACAACAAGGGTACGCGCCTTAGAGAGTTTGCACTGGGAGATAAAGTATTCATACTGTTGCCCACATCGAGCTCCAAATTGGTCGCCAAGTGGCAAGGACCCTTTGAGGTCACACGGCGAGTCGGGGACGTCGACTACGAGGTGAGGCGAACGGACAGGGGTGGGGTGCTACAGATTTACGCCCTCAATCTGCTTAAACTCTGGAATGAGGAGGTCCCCGTGGCGTTGGTGTCGGTGGTTCTGGAGAAGGCGGAGCTGGGGCCGGAGGTTCAAAAAGGGGCAGTGGCGTCATGTATCCCTCCACTCCCCTGTGGAGACCACCTCTCCCCGACCCAACTCACGGAGGTCGCCCAGTTGCAGACCGAGTTTTCGGATGTGTTCTCGCCACTGCCCAGTCACACTAACCTCATAGAGCACCACATAGAGACGCCCCCAGGGGTGGTAGTGCGTAGCCGCCCTTACAGGCTACCCGAACACAAAAAATAGGTGGTTTGGGAAGAACTCGAGGCCATGTTTGAAATGGGCATCGTCGAGGAGTCCCACAGTGACTGGAGCAGCCCGGTGGTCTTGGTACCCAAGGCCGACGGGTCGGTCCGGTTCTGTATGGACTATAGAAAAGTCAACGCGGTGTCTAAATTTGACGCGTACCCAATGCCTCGGATTGATGAGTTGCTCGATCGACTAGGCATGGCTCGCTTTTGTTCGACACTGGATTTGACAAAGGGATACTGGCAGATCCCCTTGACTCCATTATCCCGAGAAAAAACGGCCTTTACAACACCGTTCGGATTACACCAATTCGTCACACTTCCTTTTGGGCTGTTTGGGGTGCCCGCTACGTTTCAGCAGCTGATGGACAGGGTCCTCCGCCCCCATGCCACTTATGCGGCCGCTTACCTAGATGACATCATCGTCTATAGTAATGACTGGCCGAGGCACCTCGAACATCTGAGGGCTGTCCTTAGGTCGCTGAGGCGAGCGGGGCTCACAGCCAACCCAAAGAAGTGTGCGATTGGGCGGGTGGAAGTACAGTATCTGGGCTTCCACTTGGGCAACGGGCAGGTGCATCCCCAAATTAATAAGACGGCAGCAATTGCGGCCTGCCCGAGGCCCAAGACCAAAAAGGGGGTGAGACAGTTCCTGGGGCTGGCTGGCTATTACCGGAGGTTTATACCTAATTATTCGGATGTCACCAGCCCGCTGACTGATCTGACTAAAAAGGGGGCACCAGATCCGGTCCAGTGGATGGAGCAATGCCAGCGGGCTTTCTCTGAGGTAAAGGCTGCACTGTGTGGGGGGGCCACTTTTACACTCCCCTGACTTTTCTCTCCCCTTTGTGTTGCAGACAGATGCATTGGACAGAGGGCTGGGGGCTGTTTTGTCCCAGGAGGGGGAGGGGGAGGACCGCCCAGTCTTGTACATCAGCAGGAAGCTGTCGGTGCATGAGGGGCGCTACAGCACCATAGAGAAAGAGCGCTTGGCGATCAAGTGGGCGGTCCTCACCCTCCGTTACTACCTGCTGGGACGCCCTTTCACCCTCTGCTCGGACCACGCACCCCTCCAGTGGCTCCACCGCATGAAGGATGTCAACGCGCGGATCACCCGTTGGTATCTGGCACTCCAACCCTCTAATTTCAAGGTGGTCCACAGGCCGGGGGCACAGATGGTCGTGGCGGACTTCCTCTCCCATCGGGGGGGGGGGGGGGGAGTCGGCTGCAGGCCAGACGGCCGCCCGGCCTGAGTCGGGCGGTGGGGGTATGTGGCAGCGGGGGCGTGGTCAAGTCCTGGTCTGTGACAGGGGGGCGGAGTCAGGGAAGGTAAGTGGCAGAATCACTACACCTGAGAGCAATTAACCTGTGTTTGTGTGTCTTCCCAGTGACCGCGCCCTACTTAAGGAGGGAGAGCGAGAGCAGAGGGAGCTCTTCCCGAACCAGACGCCGAGTGTGTGTGTGTCTGTCTGTAAAGTGCATACTAGTTGTTAGACTGAAAAGTGTGGCAATAAAACGCTCTGTCAACCCGATCTCTGTCCTGCCGTCTTCTGTGCTCCACCCTTCTACACGAATCACTACAGCTTCCAATCTTGGTGTTCTTCCGAAAAAAAGGGAGGGAAAAAAATGGAAAAGGAAAGCGAAAGTGGAAAGTACAAAAAGGCAAGCAAAAGTACAATAAAAAATGAAGAGGATACTGGGTAATTATTTGTAGAAAAAATTAAAAAGATTAGTGATTAATGCCAACACTCGTGGAAAAAAGACACATTGCAAACAACTTGGAAACCATGAAGTGCATAACACAGAATGTGCATGCAGCAACTTCACCAAGCAGGCGTTAACTAACGTCCACAACTTTGTAAGTTCTGCTGAAGAAGAAGAAGCCTTCATACATACATTACAGCATAGTGAAATTCTTTTCTTTACATTGCTCAGCTCATTAGGAAATTGGGGTCAGAGTGCAGCATATGTCAAAATCAATCAAAGTTCTTCCCATACCATGTGACACATAGGGCAGCACCGATCTCCGTAGCCCTCAGCCTACAACCCTGATTCCAAAAAAGTTGGGACAAAGTACAAATTGTAAATAAAAATGGAATGCAATGATGTGGAAGTTTCAAAATTCCATATTTTATTCAGAATAGAACATAGATGACATATCAAATGTTTAAACTGAGAAAATGTATCATTTAAAGAGAAAAATTAGGTGATTTTAAATTTCATGACAACAACACATCTCAAAAAAGTTGGGACAAGGCCATGTTTACCACTGTGAGACATCCCCTTTTCTCTTTACAACAGTCTGTAAACGTCTGGGGACTGAGGAGACAAGTTGCTCAAGTTTAGGGATAGGAATGTTAACCCATTCTTGTCTAATGTAGGATTCTAGTTGCTCAACTGTCTTAGGTCTTTTTTGTTGTATCTTCCGTTTTATGATGCGCCAAATGTTTTCTATGGGTGAAAGATCTGGACTGCAGACTGGCCAGTTCAGTACCCGGACCCTTCTTCTACGCAGCCATGATGCTATAATTGATGGAGTATGTGATTTGGCATTGTCATGTTGGAAAATGCAAGGTCTTCCCTGAAAGAGATGTCGTCTGGATGGGAGCATATGTTGCTCTAGAACCTGGATATACCTTTCAGCATTGATGGTGTCTTTCCAGATGTGTAAGCTTCCCATGCCACACGCACTAATGCAACCCCATACCATCAGAGACATATCAGGCTTCTGAACTGAGCGCTGATAACAACTTGGGTCGTCCTTCTCCTCTTTAGTCCGAATGACACGGCGTCCCTGATGTCCATAAAGAACTTCAAATTTTGATTCGTCTGACCACAGAACCACGGTGGTGTAGTGGTTAGCGCTGTCGCCTCACAGCAAGAAGGTCCTGGGTTCGAGCCCCGGGGCCGGCGAGGGCCTTTCTGTGTGGAGTTTGCATGTTCTCCCCGTGTCCGCGTGGGTTTCCTCCGGGTGCTCCGGTTTCCCCCACAGTCCAAAGACATGCAGGTTAGGTTAACTGGTGACTCTAAATTGACCGTAGGTGTGAATGTGAGTGTGAATGGTTGTCTGTGTCTATGTGTCAGCCCTGTGATGACCTGGCGACTTGTCCAGGGTGTACCCCGCCTTTCGCCCGTAGTCAGCTGGGATAGGCTCCAGCTTGCCTGCGACCCTGTAGAAGGATAAAGCGGCTAGAGATAATGAATGAATGAATGACCACAGAACAGTTTTCCACTTTGCCACAGTCCATTTTAAATGAGCCTTGGCGCAGAGAAGACGTCTGCGCTTCTGGATCATGTTTAGATACGGCTTCTTCTTTGAACTATAGAGTTTTAGCTGGCAACGGCGGATGGCATGGTGAATTCTGTTCACAGATAATGTTCTCTGAAAATATTCCTGAGCCCATTTTGTGATTTCCAATACAGAAGCATGCCCGTATGTGATGCAGTGCCATCTAAGGGCCTGAAGATCACAGGCACCCAGTATGGTTTTCTGGCCTTGACCCTTACGCACAGAGATTCTTCCAGATTCTCTGAATCTTTTGATGATATTATGTACTGTAGATGATGATATGTTCAAACTCTTTGCAATTTTACACTGTCAAACTCCTTTCTGATATTGCTCCGCTATTTGTCGGCGCAGAATTAGGGGGATTGGTGATCCTCTTCCCATCTTTACTTCTGAAAGCTGCTGCCACTCCAAGATGCTCTTTTTATACCCAGTCATGTTAATGACCTATTGCCAATTGACCTAATGAATTGCAATTTGTTCCTCCAGCTGTTCCTTTTTTGTACCTTTAACTTTTCCAGCCTCTTACTGCCCCGGCTCAACTTTTTTGAGATGTGGTGTTGTCATGAAATTTCAAAATGTCTCACTTTTGACATTTGATATGTTGTCTATGTTCTATTGTGAATACAATATCAGTATTTGAGATTCATTAATTATTGCATTCCGGTTTTATTTACAATTTGTATTTTGTCCCAACTTTTTTGGAATCTTGGTTGTATTACATAGCTAGGGTTATAGTGTGAGGCTAGTCCTCTGTTAACTGCGAGGGTTTGACTCCCCACTCGTATCTATATTGGAGCATGCCTTGCCAGACGGTAGTAGGTACCATTTTTATGATGATCTTTGGTATGACCTGACCATGAGTAGATCTCGCGATCTCCCGATATATCTCCCCACCAGGCCAACTCGTGGCATATCTACTCATTGCTAAACCATTTAGAATAATAACTTCATGAGACAAGAAGGCTTAGAGATGGTGCATTGAACAAATGTTTGTAATAGAAATAGATAAATAATAATAGGTTGTGCTTAAATGTAGTTTACAGATTCTTTGAATTATAAAATATTGTTAAACAATAGCAGAGGTGGGTAGTAACGCGCTACATTTACTCCGTTACATTTACTTGAGTAACTTTTTGGATGAATTGTACTTGTAAGACTAGTTTTAATGCAGCATACTTTTTACTTTTACTTGAGTATATTTGTGAAGGGGCGGCACGGTGGTGTAGTGGTTAGCGCTGTCGCCTCACAGCAAGAAGGTCCTGGGTTCGAGCCCCGGGGCCGGCGAGGGCCTTTCTGTGCGGAGTTTGCATGTTCTCCCCGTGTCCGCGTGGGTTTCCTCCGGGTGCTCCGGTTTCCCCCACAGTCCAAAGACATGCAGGTTAAGTTAACTGGTGACTCTAAATTGACCGTAGGTGTGAATGTGAGTGTGAATGGTTGTCTGTGTCTATGTGTCAGCCCTGTGATGACCTGGCGACTTGTCTAGGGTGTACTCCGCCTTTCGCCCGGAGTCAGCTGGGATAGGCTCCAGCTTGCCTGCGACCCTGTAGAAGGATAAAGCGGCTACAGATAATGAGATGAGATATGAGATATTTGTGAAGAAGAAGCGGTACTTTTACTCCGTTACATTGGGCTATATTCTGCTTGTTACTCGCTACTTTATTTTTATTGATCCGTGCGATGCGTGGTCTGTTTGTTTATGTTTTGTCGAGACTTCCAGCAGAGGCTCTGTCACATGACCGCATCTCACCGATCAAATGGAGCAGCCAGAGCCATAGTGGGAGGAGCTATGGCTTAACTCCGTTTCGCCAATCAAACAGAGCCAAGCCGCGGTGCGCGCCCGCACACAAAATTCCCGCGGAAAGAGCAGTCCAGGGCCCTGTACTACGAACGGAGGTTAACCTACCCAGAAGTAACCCAGGGTTCCCCCGCTAAACCGGGGTTGACAAAACCTGGTTATCTTGTTTGGGGTTAAATGGTACTACGACGCCAGTTATGAAGTTGATTTGTTGAACCTGGTTTAACCTAATCAGGGTTAATGCGCGTTCACGTTAAAGGGGAGGTTATCAGCGCAAATCACCACTGTTCACAATGGCACGGTCGCCGTACTTCACGGAGGAAGAATGCGCTGTCATAATGCAAAGCTACGAGGAGTTCAAGACAACATTAAGAGCAAAATCTAACACAGCGGCTGCCAATAAGGAGCGGCAAGCATGTTGGCAACGAATTGCCGATCGGGTAAATGCGCAAGTACATTCTCCCTTCTACATGTTCCAGAACAGAAGAGAAATGAGATGAGGATGAGAGAAAGCTTCATGATCAATCACAAGTCACAGAAAATGGTCCTTCGACGTGGCCCCAGTCATATATAGCTTAATGTCCGAAAAATCCTGAATAAAATTTGGTATGGTAAATTCATGGAGTAGCCTACTTAAACTGATATGTGCACAGAGTCACATGAATTAGGATGACTGACTGTTCAGTCCCTTTGACTAAGTTGGTGTATTATGTCCTGTGAACATTTCAGAGGCAACAGCAGTGCCAAACGCACCTGGCAACAGGTGAAAAAGAAATATAAAAACATCATTCATAATAGGGTGTGTGTGTGTGTGTGTGTGTGTGTGTGTGTGTGTGCGTGCAAGCAAGCATTCATTTGCCTTTTATTTATTCAAGTTTTATCTGTTTGCCTAATAGTTCAAATTGTTTTGTATACAGTTTATAATGTTGTTGTGTGATATTAATGATAATATTGTGGGAAAACTACTTTGCACGGACGTTCATTTAATTTATTCTATCGTCATTTTGTTTGTTCTATTTTTGTGTATTTTATTTATCTGTTTGTCTAGTTGTATCTATTTTCTAATAATATATTTTTTGCATTAATAGTTTGTTTTTTCCTATTAAAATAATCTTGTGTTCTTGTTATAACTTTATCTATTTATCTGACTGTTTAGTTGTATCTATTTTTGTTACAATTTCAATATTTTTAATATAGAAAGTTTGTTTTTTTCTATTAAAATGTTCTTGTGTGATAACTAGTTCTTGTGTTATATTTATTGTAGTTGTATCTATTTTGTATTTTTGTAAAACAAGTGTTTTTCTAAATATTCTTGCGTTCTTGATAACTATGTTCTTGAGTGGCTTCTTCTTCTTCTTCTTCTTTTTTTTACAGAAAAGCCGTTATGCATGGACATTCATTGAAGCCCTCATTGTTTTTTAATGGTTATTTATGAGCGTTTAGGGGTTACAATAATGTAAGTCTAGGTTGCTTTATATAAAAGGTATGTCCAGAAATATTGATGTCACTGTCTAAGCAGAGGGATCTGGCTTCTTTAGACGCTGTCTTCTTAAAACTGAATAAATATTTAAAAAGAGCCAAATGAGCCAGTCTTTTGAACGGTTCTTTTCCAAGAACGGATCACAAAGATGCGGATCCCATCAAAGAGCCAAATCCCATCTCTAATCTGCGCTCCGATATCGCACGGGTCATCCAGGTACGCTGGCATTGTCTCTAGAGGAAATGCGGTGGAGAGGTGGTGTTTAAAAAGGGTGTGGTTAATCGGAAACCTCGGGTTAACCAGGGGTGATTCTAGCATCTGATCTTTGGGGGTGCTTAGCCCCCAGAGCTGACAGAGGCACCTGGCTTGAACGACAGTGTCTCATCTCATTATCTCTAGCCGCTTTATCCTTCTACAGGGTCGCATGCAAGCTGGAGCCTATCCCAGCTGACTACGGGCGAAAGGTAGGGTACACCCTGGACAAGTCGCCAGGTCATCACAGGGCTGACACATAGACACAGACAACCATTCACACTCACATTCACACCTACGGTCAATTTAGAGTCACCAGTTAACCTAACCTACATGTCTTTGGACTGTGGGGGAAACCGGAGCACCCGGAGGAAACCCTCGCCGGCCCCGGGGCTCGAACCCAGGACCTTCTTGCTGTGAGGCGACAGCGCTAACCACTACACCACCGTGCCGCCCTGAACGACAGTGTTTCCATGTTTAGTCCGCATTTAGACTAGACTTATGCAATGTTTTAACAGAAGCTGACCCAATAAACTATGATATCTACACATTTACAACCACTGACACAAATATTTACATTATATTTTTAACTAAACAAGACCTACTACTGCATTTGTAATGTTGGAGCTATTCATTTTGAACAGTGGTAATTGTTAATTAATGTGTTATTGTGTATTGTGCAATAATAGTGTGTATTATTATGATTTTACATTAGTTTACATTAGTAAACGCTATGTTACATTAAATAAAATTGACTAACACACGGTGGTCTAGCACCGTAGCACTTGTACAGCTCTGCACAAAAGTATCTCGATATGGATGATAAATGTTGTTTTTATCATTCTGTTCATAGACCAGGGAACATCAATATTGCATTATGCATATTATTGTGTTGTGTTTAACAATTGTAACTCCGGTCCATACCTTCACATCTCGCTATGCCAGTAATACTCAGGTGCTACTTCGAGTTCCTCATCGGCGTGGAATCCAGTTAAAAAAAACACCATGTCGTAGCAAGCACTCGCACGGACAGGCAACCCAATCAGAGGGGACGCAAGGAGGAGAGGTATTTTACTGCTCATAGAACTATCACGTAACAGGTGAATTCAAGAACACATGCCCGCGCACACATTCATTGCGCAGTGCGCAAGGGCACTTATTTCTGAAAATTACGTCCAAAAGCAGTGTTTTTGAGGGTGCTGAGCTCGAAGGTGCTGAGCTCGTTTTTGGGGGTGCTTGAGCACCCCCAAAAATAGGCTAAACACGCCCCTGGGGTTAACCAAGAACATAACCTGAGACGAGCAGGTCTGAGATGCAGCGTAAGTTGCCATGGCAGCATACCTCGGTTTGAACATAGCCAACTTTCGTAGTATGAGTTAATCGGGAAGTTACGCTGCACGTGATCAAGTTACTCTCGAAGTTACCCTGGTAAGCCAGAAAACCCGCTTCGTAGTACAGGGCCCAAGTGGAAAAGAGCAGGGAAGCAGAAGAAAAATGGCAGAGACAGCGGCCAGCGTTTCTCATCAAGCTGAAGAGGCACACCCCTGGCTACACATACAAACCATGTTCACTCTCCAAACAACAAAAAATAATAATGTTATGCGGTGTCACGTGTGTCTCCCCAAACCAGTGGACGTTTCAGCTTATAAAAACTCAACGCCGAATTTGAGGAAACACATTGCGGTAAGTAGGCTATGTGCTTTTGGCTGTCTTCGTAGGCAGATGTAGCCCTGTTGTAACATCATAAATAACTGTAAAATACATTGTTTTGTGGAAATGTATTGACGCACTGTGGCCTCAGACGGCAAGATACACACACACACACACACACCAGAGAACCAAGAAATAAAACTACAAAAAAATCTTCCTAACAATCACTTTTTATTGATGTGAAACCAAAAAATGCTCATGAAAATAAGGTTGCTCGGCTAATGTCAGCTCCTCAATAGCGTTACAGTTGTACACGGCTCTGGTCAAAAACTGGGAATGGAAGACTGGTGAAAACTTATGAAATAACAAAACGCGTAACATATCGTTTGTGAAATCTCCATTTTTCAAGCTACTGTATTTGTTGTGGATTAGAGGGATTTGTGAAGACTTTAGGTGTTTTTTCTGTGAGATTTGTTTTATTATTTGTCTACAAGTGCTTGTTCACAAAAGGAAGGGCATTAGCTTGTTAGCTTGACCGCTTGCTAGCAATCCCCACCACCACCCAGCCAAGCTGGGCACTGGCAGCTAGTTAGCAACCTTTTTGCTGGTTACTTCCACTTGCTAACTCCTCTACGAGATGGATCCAGTAAACAACTTTTTGGGAGATGAAAGGATTAACATCGTTGATCGCATCTTACAGGGTTCCTGCGGGTCCTTAAAAAGTCTTAAATACAACTTTCGGTTTTCAAGGCCTAAAAATGTCTTAAATTGTTTGGAATGACTGGGATTTTCGAAAGGGAGGTATTAAATTTAATATTGGACCTAAAGAGTGAAATGTCTCCATCTGATTTGGGGTATTTTTTTAACCGTAATTTTAAAAGTGACCAGCGTACCTTTTGGGGTCAGCATTGGTTCTGTGCGTTCTGTGCATTCCGTAGATCAAGAACTAACGTTAGGAGGCTACTGGAGGCAGTGTGGTGTGGTGCGGTGGTTGTGAAGAGTGAGAGATGCGCAGGTAGCTTACGCGGGCGCTAGAAAGCGTTGATAATTATGGGAAGATGTCTGTTTAACAAGTGGTTGGGGGATGACAAATACCCCCCCAAATAAGGAGAAGAATCGTTTGCGATAAAAAAAGCGCTGGATCGCACAAATGTCTTTAAAGACGGTACCGCAGCGCTGGGGACACTGCGGACTGGGAAACTGGCTTTTCACAGACACGAGGCGCGCGCGCGTGTTAGAGGTCAAGCGCTCCGGAGTGAAACGCAGGAGGGTTCGCGCATGCGCACAAGAGTCAGGTGGAAAATGGGGCTTCTAGGAAATACTACTACTAATAATGATTAGCATCATTTTTTTTTACATAATTAACATTGTTTATTGTACTAAGTTTAATATAAATATATAAGCAACCTTTATTTCAAAACTCAATTACAAAGAACTCCAGAAAATACAATAATTCTCAATATAGTACAATATAAAAAATTTGTACAAAAAGTTTTAGTTTTATTACTTATCATCTACAACAGTGTTTTTAATATAATAAGAATAATATTAACAACCACTAATAATAATAATTAGTAGTAATAGTAATTATTATTGATTATTAATCATTACTACTTATGAATTAGTGATTAATAAGTACTAGGGATTATTAAATGTTATAAAATTAAGTTTTTAATAATTTGTAATAATTTTTAATAAGTAGTAATTGGTAGAATACAAACAAATACTCATGGATTATAGATAATTTTTTTAAATAGTGAACATTGATATAAAATAACTACTACTATGAATAATAATAAACAATAATACTACAAGTAATACTTGTTGTTAATGTTATTATCAGTTCAGTTGTTATATCAATGTTCACTATTAAAAACAAATTATCTATAATCCATGAATAATTGTTTGTATCACTGCTACTACTAGTACTACTACTACTACTCATCTCATCTCATTATCTCTAGCCGCTTTATCCTTCTACAGGGTCGCATGCAAGCTGGAGCCTATCCCAGCTGACTACGGGCGAAAGGTAGGGTACACCCTGGACAAGTCGCCAGGTCATCACAGGGCTGACACATAGACACAGACAACCATTCACACTCACATTCATACCTACGGTCAATTTAGAGTCACCAGTTAACCTAACCTGCATGTCTTTGGACTGTGGGGGAAACCAGAGTACCCGGAGGAAACCCACGCGGACACGGGGAGAACATGCAAACTCCACACAGAAAGGCCCTCGCCGGCCCCGGGGCTCGAACCCAGGACCTTCTTGCTGTGAGGCGACAGCGCTAACCACTACACCACCGTGCCGCCCCTACTACTACTACTACTAATAATAATAATTACTACTTTTTTAATAATAATTTTAACTAATCTTATAACTCAATTTTATAGCATTTTAATAATCACTACTTATTATTTATTAGTATAATTTAGTAGTTGATGATAATTACTACTTATTATTAAATTACATTTTGATAATCACTGCTTATTAATTAAGTAGTAATTAATAATACTGAATTATAATTGCTACTCTATTAATTATTAATTAATATAGCTAATAAGTAGTGATTATTAAAATGTTATAAAATTGAGTTAATTTTTTTACATTATTATTAAAAAAGTAGTTATTATTATTATTATTATTATTATTATTATTATTAGTAATACAAACAATTATTCATGGATTATAGATAATAATTCATGATTATTTTTGAATAATGAACATTGATATAACAATTGCAGTGATAATTAGTTTCCAGTTATTACAACATATTGATTAATATTGATAATGGTTATGAAAGATGACAGTTGTTTTTCTGTGTTTAATGTAACGCTCTGATGATTGTATGACTGCATAAACAGGTTTATGCTGTTACCTGCTATAATGCAGAAGATACTCGAGAACTTCCTCAGCCAGCTGTATACTGTACGACACTCAGACTGATTTTGCTGTCGGACACAAAATCACACATCATCAAAGATAATCTTTGGGGATTGAAATAATGCCGGCTAAGGTTGTTCAGCTGGTTCTATTTGCCGTTTATTGTTTTCGTTTTTGAAATGATTCATGGTGTTTTCTCCAGTAAACACCAGTCTTCTTGCAACTACAGTAGTTCTGCAGGCCCAAAACACACGACTTTGCTTCAGCTGTTTGCATGTCTAACAATTGCCATTGATGCACCCTGTTGTTCACCAATTGGGTGCATTCTTCTTAAAGTTAGTAAAAAAAAAACTATTGGAGAAAACAGTTTTAAGTTGTCGTATTTATCATTTTCTTTGCCATGGTACAGTCTTAATTTTTCCATTTAGAGGTCTTGAAAAGGTCTTAAAAATCTTTAAATTTGTACTTGAAAAATGTGCAGATACCCTGATCTTACAGGATTATTTCCAGTCTTTTTCGTACGAGGAGATATTAAGTGTGATGTTCAGTTGCTGTTAAAGCTGAACAGTCACTTCACGGAGTGAACATGCACGCGCGCACACACACACACAGTGTTATGGTTTATGTGCAGACTGCCTTGAGCTTCTTGTTGTTATGGTTAATACACAGAACTACACATACACAGTTTGTGTGAAATATATATGAAATCTCTGCCTGTTATGACATCCTGATCAATAAACAAAAGTTACTCAGCAGTTACTCAGTACTTGAGTAGTTTTTTCACTTAGTACTTTTTACTCTTAATTGGACGACTACTTTTTACTTTTACTTGAGTAATATTATTCTAAAGTAACAATACTCTTACTTGAGTAAAATTTTTGGCTACTCTACCCACCTCTGAACAATAGGAGAAAAGGGATCAGAGGTAAACTCTTGATAGAGAGAAGTCACTAATGCAATGGAACAGATCCGAGTGATGGGGTAACTTTTGAGAGATTCTCAGCAAAAGCTTATGGAAAATAACTTGACCTATTGCATAAATTCCAGGTTCCTTGTTATTTGGTTGATGAATGGAGTTATTGTCTCACATAGTTATTGACACACAACCCCTTCACAACCTCAATAGCATCTGAACATGATATAACTGATTAAAATTGCAGAATATGGACAAAGAAAGTAGAAATAGGAAACTTGAAGAGACAAAGAATTTGTTGTGGCAAACACTACAGTTTGGCAAGAACCCACAGAGAGTATATGTGACTCCAAATGTGATTTGTGGTGAAATTTATATAAATTCATTTATTGATGTGAGGCTCAATGCACGGTCTTCTCCATCTTTACACACAATACCTTAGGGAGGGGAGAGTGTAGCATTGATTGACCTCACTGTGTCTATAATCTCTAGTCTAAATCATCTCATGCACATCTTTCAGATGTCATCTCTCACTGTTTCTATGATGGGAATTTAACATTCCATTGGAAAAACATGGGTGCTAAATTGAAATTGATCAAAACACACAAATTATATATATATATGTCTCTGTGATGAACAGCTAAAATCCAGATTAATATACCATTTAATATCACTTGCAAAATATCTGCACACTCATACTGTCATTCTGTGCTCACTGTTACTTATATTATATTTATACTATTTATATTTACTATTTCATTTTTGCACTATGCACCATATTGCACCAAAAGGGAAAATCCTTTCTGTGATGAACAGCTAAAATCCAGATTCACATATCAGTAATATCACTTGTAAAATATCTGCACACTCATACCGTCATTCTGTGCACACTGTATACTTTATATTTATTTATCTATTTCATACTTGACTTACCTGATTACTTTGCACTATGCACCTATTGCACCATTTTTGTTTGTTTGTTTTGTGTATACGCTTTTTATCTGTTTTGTACTATGAGAGCTAAGTGAAACCGGAGTCAAATTCCTTGTGTGTGTCCACATACCTGGCAATAAAAGTGTTTCTGATTTCTGTTTCTGATTCTAAACTTCATATCTTCGTGCCACTGTGTAATGTTATTTATATTATATGGATACATCCACAAAAAAAATGCAAGTTAATTAAAAAAAATTGAACCAGTTCGCCATCTTGATAACGTGCATCTAGTCAGTGGGAAAACAGTGGGAAAAATATCAGTGAAATATTTGAAAATGCCACTCAGAGCTGTGATATATTTTGTATGCAAAATGTGAGGTTTTCAACATGAGAAGATAAACTTCATATCTTCAAGCCAGTGTGTGATGTTCTTTTTATTTTATAGACACATTCACAAACAAAAAAGTACCCACATTTATCAAAACAATTCATCGATTTCCTCAGGAGTAACAGAGGTTTATGTCACGGTTTTGGTTCTCCATGTCCTGGATGTAGCGCATATGAAAAATACAAGTGGTATATTATATACAGTATATATATGGCTTGCTCATTGGGGATAGATTAGGGATAAAATTAGCTCATGTTAAAGTCATTAAAATTCTGTAAAGCTGCTTTTTCGACAATGTCTATTGTTAAAAGCACTATAAAAATAAACTTGACTTGATACACACACACACACACACACACACACACACACATCTATGAAAAAGGAATCAGTCAACTCAAATCATTTCAAGAAAATTATTTATTTTATGCCATTTTATAGCACATGTAGCCTTTGTGCCTAATTTTGCAATGCTCAGTCCTGATTAGCATGGTGTAGTAAATTGGTAATGGCTGTCCCAACCTCAGAAGCTAACCTTTACATGTACATAGTGAGCATGTGTAAACTTTAGACAGGGTTCTCCAGAAAATCTGAAGTAGGTAGCTAATGCTAATGCTGGGGGGGTCTAGGGGCATGCCCCACCAGAAAATTTTGAAACTTACATGCCTTCTGTTGGCTTCTGGTGCATTTTCAGCTCATAAATTACTCACTATTTCCCTGTAAAATACTTGTAAAATATGTATGAAATTTCCATCCAGATGTACGTGTGCTTGGCTTTCTCAGTTATCCTCGGTAGTACGCTGCCTGGCTCTGTAACCTAACTACATATGCTATGGCATGGTCATGTGGTCCATCTCAGCCAATCAGAGTGCAAGAATCGATCAACAAATATGGCATCGCTTCCAGTCATGTTAGACCTGAATTGAAGACAATTTCATGGTGAAATACTTAAATTGACAGCAAATTATGGGCAGTGGAAATGATATAAATCACTTGAACATTGAAAGGCAAGTTTTTATTTTTTTCTGGGCTCGAGTAGCTGGCGCAGACCGTCTGTGTAGCCGGAGAAAACCGCCGGACGCTGGCTCTTCTGGACAGCTCTGATTAGACATTTCACACATGCCTCAGATGAGGTTGCATGAAAAGTTCTGTGGCTTCCTCAAATGGGAAGTCCTCAATGGCTATCTTGGCATTGCTTAGACGAACAAGGTGGTCCAATGTACAGATGCCAAGTTGGTTGCAGAGAGCAACCTTTATTCTGTTGCTACAGCTGAACCTAGGACTATGGTTGGTTGCTGTGCCGCACATTGGCCAATGGGAGCGCACTATTGGTTCTGAGCAGCAAATCACATCCCACTTCAGAAATAAGGGAGAGCAAACATTGTACCAGAGAAACACACATGTGGGATTCAGATTTATTGTGTTGTTTGGAGGCCCCACTTGTCCACTGGCATTTATTTTGATCTGCCAGTGCAACTAATGTTGCTTGTTTTTATTTCATCATAATTTTCTCTTATAGGAATTTTGAAGCGTGTTGTTGCAGAAGATTACCTGTTGGCTTCAAGTATTGGCTGTCAAAAAGACTGGTTGATAACACAGGAGTGGTGGCTCTTGATGGACTAACACCAGCCTCAGTCCACTCCTCATGAAGTTCTCCCAACTCCTTGAATCAAATTTTCTTGACAATCCTCTCAAGTCTGTGGTCATCCCTGTTGCTTGTGTACCTTTTCCAGCCAGCCTTTTCAGCAATGACCTTCTGTGGTTTACCCTCCTTGTGGAGGGTGTCGATCATCTTCTGGACAACTGTCAAGTCAGCAGTCTTCATGATTTGTGGTTGCATGTATTGAACTAGACTAAGAGATACAGTGGTGCTTGAAAGTTTGTGAACCCTTTAGAATTTTCTATATTTCTGCATAAATATGACCTAAAACATCATCAGATTTTCACACAAGTCCGAAAAGTAGATAAAGAGAACCCAGTTAAACAAATGAGACAAAAATATTATACTTGGTCATTTATTTATTGAGGAAAATGATCCACTATTACATATCTGTGAGTGGCAAAAGTATGTGAACCTCTAGGATTAGCAGTTAATTTGAAGGTGAAATTAGAGTCAGGTGTTTTCAATCAATGGGATGACAATCAGGTGTGAGTGGGCACCCTGTTTTATTTAAAGAACAGGGATCTATCAAAGTCTGATCTTCATTACACATGTTTGTGGAAGTGTATCATGGCACAAACAAAGGAGATTTCTGAGGACCTCAGAAAAAGTGTTGTTGATGCTCATCAGACTGGAAAAGGTTACAAAACCATCTCTAAAGAGTTTGGACTCCACCAATCCACAGTCAGACAGATTGTGTACAAACGGAGGAAATTCAAGACCATTGTTACCCTCCCACAAGTGGCCGACCAACAAAGACCACTCCAACAGCAAGGCGTGTAATAGTCGGCGAGGTCACAAAGGACCCCAGGGTAACTTCTAAGCAACTGAAGGCCTCTCTCAAATTGGCTAATGTTGATGTTCATGAGTCCACCATCAGGAGAATACTGAACAACAATGGTGTGCATGGCAGGGTTGCAAGGAGAAAGCCACTGCTCTCCAAAAAGAACATTGCTGCTAATCTGCAGTTTGCTAAAGATCACGTGGACAAGCCAGAAGGCTATTGGAAAAATATTTTGTGGACGGATGAGACCAAAATAGAACTTTTTGGTTTAAATGAGAAGCGTCATGTTTGGAGAAAGGAAAACACTGCATTCCAGCATAAGAACCTTATCCCATCTGTGAAACATGGTGGTGGTAGTATCATGGTTTGGGCCTGTTTTGCTGCATCTGGGCCAGGACACGGCTTGCCATCATTGATGGAACAATGAATTCTGAATTATACCAGCGAATTCTAAAGGAAAATGTCAGGACATCTGTCCATGAACTGAATCTCAAGAGAAGGTGGGTCATGCAGCAAGACAACCCTAAGCATACAAGTCGTTCTTCCAAAGAATGGTTAAAGAAGAATAAAGTTAACGTTTTGGAATGGCCAAGTCAAAGTCCTGACCTTAATCCAATGGAAATGTTGTGGAAGGACCTGAAGCGAGCAGTTCATGTGAGGAACCCCACCAACATCCCAGAGTTGAAGCTGTTCTGTATGGAGGAATGGGCTAAAATTCCTCCAAGCCGGTGTGCAGGACTGATCAACAGTTACCGCAAACGTTTAGTTGCAGTTATTGCTGCACAAGGGGGTCACACCAGATACTGAAAGCAAAGGTTCACATACTTTTGCCACTCACAGATATGTAATATTGGATCATTTTCCTCAATAAATAAATGACCAAGTATAATATTTTTTGTCTTATTTGTTTAACTGGGTTCTCTTTATCTACTTTTAGGACTTGCGTGAAAATCTGATGATGTTTTAGGTCATATTTATGCAGAAATATAGAAAATTCTAAAGGGTTCACAAACTTTCAAGCACCACTGTACCTGGTATTTATACTGTTTTACTCAAACTCAAAATGAAATATTCTAAAATTGAGATACTGGATTTCTGATTTTCATGATCTATAAGCCATAATCATCAAAATTAAAACAAAAAAGCCTTGAAATATTTAACTTTGCGTCTAATGAATATAGAATATATGAAGCCTTAACTTTTTGAATTAAATTACAAAAAATGAACTTTTTCACAATATTACAATATTTTGAGATACACTAGTGTGTGTGTGTATATATATATATATATATATATATATATATATATATATATATATATATATATATATATATATATACACACACACACACACACACACACACACACACAGATCTGTGTTAACATATGGGCCTGTAGCAGTCCATGTAGGTGGGTGGAGCACAGAAGGACGGCAGGACAGAACTGTTTTAACAAAACTCTCTTTTATTTGCACTTTTCAGTTGCAAACACACACGCAGACACACGCACACGCAGCAGCCATCTGGTTGTGGAGAGAGCCCCTCTGCTCTCACTCTCTCTCCTTAAGAAGGGCGCGGTCACTGGGAAGACACACAAACATCAATTAACAACAGGTGTAGTGATTCTGCCACTTAACTTCCCCGACTCCACCCTCCTGTCACAGACCGATGCTAGACCACGCCCCTGCTGCCACATACCCCCACCGCCCGACTCAGGCCGGGCAGCCGTCCGGCCCGCAGCCGACTCCCCCCCCCCCCCCGACGGGAGAGGAAGTCCGCCACGACCATCTGCACCCCTGGCCTGTGGATCACCTTGAAGTTAAAGAGTTGGAGTGCCAGATACCAATGGGTGATCCGCGCATTGGCATCCTTCATGCGGTGGAGCCACTGGAGGCGCGCGTGGTCCGAACAGAGGGTGAAAGGGCATCCCAGCAGGTAGTACCGGAGGGCGAGGACCACCCACTTGATCGCCAGGCACTCCTTCTCGATGGTACTGTAGCACCCCTCACGCACTGACAGCTTGCGGCTAATGTACAAGATGGGGCGATCCTCCCCCTCCACCTGCTGGGACAAAACGGCCCCCAGCCCTCTGTCCGACGCATCCGTCTGCAACATAAAGGGGAGAGAAAAGTCAGGGGAGTGTAAAAGTGGCCCCCCACACAGTGCAGCCTTAACCTTAGAAAAAGCCCGCTGGCATTGCTCCGTCCACTGGACCGGATCTGGTGCCCCCTTTTTAGTGAGATCAGTCAGCGGGCTGGTGACGTCCGAATAATTAGGTATAAACCTACGATAATAGCCAGCCAGCCCCAGGAACTGTCTCACCCCCTTTTTGGTCTTGGGCCTTGGGCAGGCCGCAATCGCTGAAGTCTTGTTAATTTGGGGATGCACCTGCCCGTTGCCCAAGTGGAAGCCCAGATACTGTACTTCCACCCGCCCAATCGCACACTTCTTCGGGTTGGCTGTGAGACCCGCCCGCCTCAGCGACCTAAGGACGGCCCTCAGGTGTTGTAGGTGCCGCGGCCAGTCATTACTATAAATAATATCATCTAAGTATGTGGCCGCATAGGTGGCGTGGGGGCGGAGGACCCTGCCCATCAGCCGCTGAAACGTAGCAGGCACCCCAAACAGCCCAAAAGGAAGTGTGACGAATTGGTGTAAGCCGAACGGTGTGGAAAAGGCCATTTTTTTACGGGATAATGGAGTTAAGGGGATCTGCCAATAACCCTTTGTTAAATCCAGTGTCGAGTAAAAATGAGCCGTGCCTAGCCGATCGAGCAACTCATCAATACGAGGCATTGGGTACGCGTCGAATTTAGACACCGCGTTGACTTTTCTATAGTCCACACAGAACCGGACCGAACCGTCGGCCTTGGGTACCAAGACCACCAGGCTGCTCCAGTCACTGTGGGACTCCTCGACGATGCCCATTTCGAGCATGGCCTCGAGTTCTTCCCGAACCACCTTTTTCTTGTGTTCGGGTAACCTGTAAGGGCGGCTATGCACTACCACCCCCGGGGGCGTCTCAATGTGGTGCTCTATGAGGTTAGTGCGGCCGGGCAGGGGTGAGAACACATCCGAAAACTCGGTCTGCAACTGGGCAACCTCCGCGAGTTGGGTCGGGGAGAGGTGGTCTCCACAGGGGACCGGAGAGGGACATGATGCTAATGTTCCTTTTTGAACCTCCAGCCCCAGCTCCACCTTCTCCGGAACCACCGACACCAACGCCACGGGGACCTCCTCGTTCCAGAGTTTGAGTAGGTTGAGGTGGTAAATCTGTAGCGCCCCACCCCTGTCCGTTCGCTTCACCTCATAGTCGACGTCCCCGACTCGCCGTGTGACCTCAAAGGGTCCTTGCCCCTTGGCGACTAATTTAGAGCTCGATGTGGGCAACAATATGAGTACTTTCTCTCCCGGTGCAAACTCTCCAAGGCCCTGTACCCTTGTCGTACAGGCGGGTTTGCCGTTCTTGGGCCTGCCGCAAATTCTCCTGGGTTAGGTGTGTGTGTGTGGAGTTTTGTGCGCAGGTCAATAACGTATTGAATTTCATTTTTGCTTGGTGAAGGTCCCTCCTCCCAATTTTCTCACAGCACGTCTACAATGCCGCGCGGCTTACGCCCATATAATAATTCAAACGGGGAGAACCCCGTGGAGGCTTGGGGGACCTCTCGCACTGCAAAGAGCAAGGGTTCGAGCCATTTATCCCAGTTACGCGCGTCCTCACTTACAAATTTCTTAATTATGTTTTTAAGGGTGCGATTAAACCGTTCCACTAAGCCGTCCGTTTGTGGGTGATAAACGCTGGTGCGGATCGGCTTAATACCTAATAACCCATACAGTTCATTCAGTGTTCGTGACATAAACGAGGTGCCTTGATCAGTCAGAATCTCTTTCGGGATTCCAACTCGGGAGATGACGCGGAAGAGCGCCTCCACAATACTGCGTGCTGAGATATTGCGAAGAGGCACTGCTTCCGGGTATCGCGTCGCATAGTCCACCAGAACTAATATAAAGCGGTACCCTCGTGTTGACCGATCTAATGGCCCGACGAGATCCATCCCAATTCTTTCGAACGGGGTCTCAATTAACGGTAGAGGGCGCAAAGGCGCTTTTGGAATGGCCGCTGGATTTACTAACTGGCATTCGCGGCATGCCGTACACCACCTACGGACATCGCCGCGAATCCCCGGCCAATAGAATCGGGCCATTATTCGGGCTAGTGTTTTATCCTGCCCTAATGCCGCTTTTCCACTACCAACGTGGCTGAGTTGGGCTGAGCCGTGCCGTGCTGAGTCGAGCTGAGCGGGGCTGTTGGAGTTGCATTTCGACTACAACCGCGCTGAACCGTGCTGGCTGGAAGTGGGTGGACACTAGGGCTGCACGATATCAGAAAAATATGCGATATTCGATAACATGACTGAATATCTCGATATTGATATGTATCACGATAATTAAATATATAATGTTTTTCTTACCTCTACTCGACGTTCTGCCCTGTATCTAGCATTTAAAAAAAACACCCAATGCATCGCTTCCATTCCAACATTATTTTTTATTGGAAAAACATGGCTACACCTGCAATGGTGTCCATCAATCATCTTTAAATCTCTTAATTTTTGTGAGCGCAGCAGAAAATGTCTGAAGTTGAAGTAAACAAAAAACTGAAAACTACATTACATTAACATAAAGCATTCAAAATGGCAATTTCAGCGGCTCCCGGGAGATGAAGGTGAGCGACACAGATTCACCATAAACTCAAACACAATCTGTTAATAACACATGCGGGTGAGAGAGCAGTGGTGTGTGTGAGAGAGAGAGAGAGAGAGAGAGAGAGCGGTAGCGTGTGTGAGTGAGCGAGCGGTAGTGTGTGTGTGTGAGAGAGTGAGAGCGGTAGTGTGTGTGTGTGTGTGTGTGTGAGAGAGAGAGAGAGAGAGAGAGCGGTAGTGTGTGTGAGTGAGCGAGCGGTAGTGTGTGTGTGTGTGTGTGTGAGAGAGTGAGAGGTAGTGTGTGTGTGTGAGAGAGCGCGGTTTTATGTTTTTATGCTTCTGTACAGCAGTGTTTGTCCCAGTGAGCCGCCCCACCACTGTTTTACAGGTACATGTCTTGCAAAGTACTTGAGTTTGCAGTACATCACCCCTCCTGAATCCAAAGTACTTCCAAATAGCAGACGTGCATTTTTTTTTTTTTTGGAAACCAGTTCCTCCTCACACAAGTTTGTCTCACCACACTTGCTCCCGCCTTCGCCATCACCACGAGGCTTTTACTTGTTTTGCAATAGGGGGCGGAGTTATCCCACGGCGCTTGTTGACATTCAAATGTGATTGGACGGCACAGAAAAATGTGCCTTTTATTGAAATTTAAGTAATTTTTGCGGTATGTGTATCGCAAACTATGATATCACGATATTGATACTTTTTCGATATATTGTGCAGCCCTAGTGGACACATTGGGTGGAGTTAGCGAAAGTGGGTGGATGTCACGTGATGTCGTTAGGCGGCGCAAACAGTGACATCAGTGACCTTTTAAGCGGTAGTCTCACGACCCGGAGAGTAAACAATAAACATGGAGGACATGGAGTCGTTAGTGTGGCTGGTCTTGGTGCTGTGGCTTGTTGTCACCGACAACGCCAACAGATACTGGCAAGAGCGTATAGATGAGGCGAGGCGCATAAGGCTTCATAATTCTCGTAATTCGTAATTCTTCTTCTTCCGGGTTTACGGTGTTTACAGATCCCAGCGTGCTCGCGGGGCGTGTGTGGGCATGTGAGGACACTCCTCCTCACCAATCAGTGCACAGGGGAGTGTCTGCTCACGCCCCTAGCCTCACTCAGCTTGGTTTGGCTCGCTTCAGCCCCACTCCAAAACCGTGCGAGTTTTGGGGGCTGAGCAGGGCTGAAGCGAGCTGAGTCGTGCTGCTCTTAGATAGTCGAAACGCGAGCTGTGTCGGGCTGAAGTGAGCTGAAGCGAGCTGAAGTGAGCTGAAAAAGGGTAGTGGAAAAGGGCCATAAGTGTCCAGCCATGGGATTAAAGTGAGCCGCCTGGAATACCAATTCCCGGCGGCTCTTCGAAATTAAAAGCTGCGTGACTTGCTCTTTAGTTTGAGTGTCCTGCGTCACTCGGTATAATCTATCCTTCATAATCGCGAAGTAGGGGAAGGACAGGGTGGCGTTCAGCTGGAGCGTTTGACCATCGATTACTCTCACTTGGTCAAAAGCATGCCGCAGAGTCTCGTCTCGCGATTGCTCTAATGGGAAATCCGCGAGGGATTCCAAAATAGAGAGAGGAGCCGGCGGCTCCTCACTCTGGCGCAGAGATGACGTAGACGGCTCTGTGACAGCTGCTCCCGCCAAAGCGACACCGGGACCTCCCCCTGTCAAATGGCAGGACCCACTCTTGACTAATGGCCCTTTTCCACTACCCTTTTTCAGCTCACTTCAGCTCGCTTCAACTCACTTCAGCCCGACACGGCTCGCCTTTTGACTATCTAAGAGCAGCACGACTCAGCTCGCTTCAGCCCTGCTTAGCACCCAAAACTCGCACGGTTTTGGAGTAGGGCTGAAGCGAGCCAAACCGAGCTGAGTGAGGCTAGGGGCGTGAGCAGACACTCCCCTGTGCACTGATTGGTGAGGAGGAGTGTCCTCACATGCCCACACATGCCCCACGAGCACGCTGGGATCTGTAAACACCGTAAACCCGGAAGAAGAAGAATTACGAGAATTTCTGGAGCCTTATGCGCCTCGCCTCATCTATACGCTCTTGCCAGTATCTGTTGGCGTTGTCGGTGACAACAAGCCACAGCACCAAGACCAGCAACACTAACGACTCCATGTCCTCCATGTTTATTGTTTACTATCCGGGTCGTGAGACTACCGCTTAAAAGATCACTGATGTCACTGTTTGCGCCGCTTAACGACATCACGTGACGTCCACCCACTTTCGCTAACTCCACCCAATGTGTCCACCCACTTCCAGCCAGCACGGTTCAGCACGGTGGTAGTCGAAATGCAACTCCAATAGCCCCGCTCAGCTCGACTCAGCCCAACTCAGCACGGCACGGCTCAGCCCGACTCAGCCGCGTTTGTAGTGGAAAAGCGGCATAAGTGTTTCATTAAACCCCGAAATCCCGGCCAATCAGTCCCCAAAATTAAAGAGTGGGTAAGGTGAGGATTAACCGCCGCCTTCACTATAAATTTTTCCCCTCTGAAAATAATGTGGACCGACACTAAAGGGTAGTTGTGAACATCCCCGTGCACACACAACACCTTCACCAATTGTGCTCCCCCCAATGCCTCGTCTTGCACCAGGTTTTGGTGGATTGAGGTCTGATTACAGCCAGAATCCACCAACGCCTGATATGTATCCCCTTGGATACTCACCGGTATACGATATGTTCCGGCCCGATCGAGGGCGGCTCCTGGTGCGTTGGGGATCCGAACCACCGCACCCACCTCCATTATCGAGCACTGCTGTTGGAGGTGGCCCAGTTCCCCGCAGCGCCAGCAAACCAGCCTGGGCTTCCTCTCTGCACTAGTGCTCTGGGGCTCACTCGCCTGAGGGGGCGGGAGAGACAGATACAGAAGGGAGACATGGAAGGGCACCGTGGGTGCGGCAGGCCGGCTGAGGTGGCGCCGGCCCCCGTCTCCGCGGTGGGGGAATGGGGCGAGGAGAAGACACAGGAGGAGGGGAGAGAGAGGAGAGAAGAGAAGAGGTCGTCTGCTGTCCTGCCGTCAGGACAGCCGCCAGATGATCCTCCGCCAGCTCGATTGCCTGATCCAGCGACGCCAGGTGGTGGCACTGGACCCACTCTGCTGTTCCCGCTGGTAGACGCGCGACGAACTGTTCCAGTACCACCTGGTCGATGAGTCCCTCGGTGTCGCAGCTGTCGGCCCTCAACCACTGCCAGCAGGCGTCCCGGAGTTGCTGGTCAAACGCGAACGGCCGGCCGACTTCCTCCAAGCGCAGAAACGCTGATGTTGTTGCTCCGGGGTGCGTCCCACCCGCTGGAGGACGGCCCGGCGAAGGTCCGCGTAGGCCAGCTGGCGGTCGGCGGGGAGCTGTAGCGCGGCCAGCTGTGCCTCTCCCGTTAGCAGGGGGAGGAGGCGCGCCGCGCGCTGTTCCACCGGCCACCCCGAGGTCTCTGCTACCTGCTCAAAGAGTGTGAAGAATGCCTCGGGGTCGTCCTGCGGGCCCATCTTCGTGAGGGTGAGGGGGGAAGGGCCCGCGGCGGTGGAGTTGGTGGACCCCGCCGACGCGAGGGGGTGCCGGAACACCCGACGATCTTCCTGTTGCACCAGCACCAGGGCCTCGAACCGTTGTTCTTGCTCCTTTCGGAGGGCGAGCAGCGCCTGGTGCTGGCTCTGTTGGGCCATGGCGAGGGCGTGGATCAGGTCGGCGAAGGTGGAGGACTCCATGGGGCTGTTGTCTTCTGTGCTCGAGTCCCGGGTTTCAGCACCACTGTAGCAGTCCATGTAGGTGGGTGGAGCACAGAAGGACGGCAGGACAGAACTGTTTTAACAAAACTCTCTCTTATTTGTACTTTTCAGTTGCAAACACACACTCAGACATATGCACACACAGCAGCTGTCTGGTTGTGGAGAGAGCCTCTCTGCTCTCACTCTCTCTCTTTAAGAAGGGCGCGGTCACTGGGAAGACACACAAACACATCAATTAACAACAGGTGTAGTGATTCTGCTACTTAACTTCCCCGACTCCACCCTCCTGTCACAGACCGATGCTAGACCACGCCCCTGCTGCCACAGGGCCATATTTACACTTCTTGTTTTCAAGCTGCAATGATTATGCCAATCAGGTCATCACACTTCAGTTCATCTGCCTTATATGATCTGAGACCAGTTTGGTCTTTTCTCTTATCATGCTCCAGTTCAGGGTTTTTGGATGGAAGTTGATTAAACTTCTATGTGGTCATTTGCACAGGATTAAATGCAGCTTCCTCCATATGTATGGAACTTTTGAAATGTTGACTTTTTTTTTGTTTGGGATTTTTGTTTGGGAACAGCGTATAGATTCACAGGTATTTATCCACATCATGTCCACAAGTATTTCTGGACTTTCTTTGGTTAATCCTCTTGTTAAGATCATTAAAGGCAATCATAGAGGTAAAGTTTTGCCAGGCTAAGGGGTGAATATTTGGGATTTCTGGGTAGTGGGCACCAGAGGGGGTGTAAAGTTAAAGCTAGTAGCAGAGAACAAGACCATAACAGTATATCTCTTCTCAGCACAGTCAGCAGGCTCAAATGTTTCTTCACATTCCCCTTTTTGGGCCTCCAGGCTGTGTTCAGCCTTTTTATTTGAATTAAATGTCTTGCTGGGGTTCCATGTGGAACTGTTATATCTTTCATTTTTTATATGGTCTGTTTGATTTAAGGGAAAAAAATAGAGAGCTGTCCTGCACTAAGCTTTAGCTTGCAGGCAAGTTTGAGGTCTTTACAGTTTCCTATAGGTACACTTTCCAGGCCAGTGGGGGACTTTTGTGTAAGTTGGCAACGGGCCACCTTACCATGTTCCTAGAATTGGAGAAACAGTCTGAGTCTGTCCAGTGCTCTAAAAGGATCACTTGTTTGTTGCCTTTGAGCATGACTCCTGTTAATACCAGCCACTTAAGCACTCTCCACTTCTTTTCAAAGTCGGCTAAAATTCCAATATTAAAAACACAGCTCATTCACAGTTCAAGAAAGAGCTTGGAATCAAGTTTCCACTGAATACAAGGATTGCCTGCCTGCCTCAATATACAAAAAACAGCAGCAATACTGTTGAAAGACACACACACACCTTTTTTTTTTTATACTGTCCAGATGAATGCTGTTTGTTAATCTTATTAAAATGCAGTCAGAAGAACCATTTGTTTTGCTCACATGGTAAAAATATTTTCCTACATTCAGAACTGGGAGCCAAAATTGATCCTGATGTATTTACTTCTTGACAACTCTTTTTTCTTCTCTCTTATCTGGTTTTCTTCTTTTCTTATGAAGTTTCTTTGTTATTTAAGTAGCAACAGATGATGATCTTTGCTCATGTTTTAAAGGCTAATGATGCTGATGCTGTTTGTGTTAAAGTAAAAAAAAAAAATTAAAATTAAGGATGGGTTATACCTTCACTTGTCTTGAATTTACAACTTTTTGTTTAGCACATTATGGTAAGATCCATCCATCCATTATCTGTAGCCGCTTATCCTGTTCTACAGGGTCGCAGGTAAGCTGGAGCCGAAACCATGGTAAGATGTGCTTGAAAAAATAATTTCAATATTATAATTCAGAGCGGGCGGCACGGTGGTATAGTGGTTAGCGCTGTCGCCTCACAGCAAGAAGGTCTGGATTCGAGCCCTGTGGCCGGCGAGGGCCTTTCTGTGTGGAGTTTGCATGTTCTCCCCGTGTCCGCGTGGGTTTCCTCTGGGTGCTCCGGTTTCCCCCACAGTCCAAAGACATGCAGGTTAGGTTAACTGGTGACTCTAAATTGACCGTAGGTGTGAATATGAGTGTGAATGGTTGTCTGTGTCTATGTGTCAGCCCTGTGATGACCTGGCGACTTGTCCAGGGTGTACCCCGCCTTTCGCCCATAGTCAGCTGGGCGAAACCTTAACAGCACTGAATACTTGAGTGCTACTGTAGAGATACATTATACACTGCCATTCATAATTAAATCTAGATCTTCCGAACTTTAACATATCATGGTGAAGAAAAAAACTGCGATTTCCTGGCAACAAAATTGTGGCTAGTGAAAAGGCTGAATGGCTAGTGACTCGGGAAAACCACTAGCCACAGTGGCCGGTGAGCAAAAAAGTTAATGTAAAGCCCTGCAATGTTCTCATATTATTGGGAACAATATTTTCCTTGCCCAGGACAGAGTCCACCAGGGGGCAAGGTATTGTTTTCAGTTGCGTTCCTTTGTTTTTTTGTGAATGATATTATGGGAAAATGGCTGGATCAATCTTCATGAAACTTTCAGGATAGATGGGCATTGGTCTCAAATAGAACCTCCAACATTTTGAGGGTCATCCGGTCAAGGTCACCAAAAAGGTCAAAATCATTTTTGTTTTGACTACTGCCTCATATAGAGGCACTAGCCACAATGTCATCGCGCACTGTGCATGTGCGTGCATGTGTTTGGATTAAAATGGCCAGTGAGTGTATGCAATTCGGTTCACCATTCGAAATAAATGGACTTGACTAAAGAAATCGCTTTCAGACATGTTTATGCTTATTACAGAGGGAAGTGCGTTCTACTGAGCTCCAATGCCAGGCCATTTCCGGGAAACAAGAGTTTTGGTCATGGCGACAGCTTCAAGTCAAGTCAAGTTTATTTGTATAGTGCTTTTAACAATAAATATTGCTGCAAAGCAACTTTACAGAATTTGAACAACTTAAAATATGAGCTAATTTTATCCCTAATCTAGCCCCAATGAGCACGCCTGTGGCGATGGTGGCAAGGAAAAACTCCCTCAGACGGCATGAGGAAGAAACCTTGAGAGGAACCAGACTCAAAAGGGAATCCATCCTCATTTGGGCAACAACAGACAACATGACTATAACATTAACAGTCCTAACATAAAGTCAGCTTCACTGATGCTATAAACCCTCCACCAACGGAAACCCGAGCACAAAACCGCCCACGACAACCACAGTCCCAAAATCAGCAAATCAATTGCAGTCCTAAAGTCAGCAAGTCAACTGCAGTCCCCAGCCACAAAAGCACCACTGCAAGAGTCCAGAGCATCATCCAGGCACAACCCCCAACTGTCCACATGGGGCCGCCCTCCACAGGAGCAGTGCAATGAGACTCCAACCAGACACAAGGCACCAGAATGGATCAGGCAGGTCCGAGGAGCAGAAGAGGTCAGCATCTCGATCCCAGGACCAACGTGTAACTCAGAGGGACAGAGAGAAGAGAGAGAAAACACAGTTTGTTAGGAATGCCCAATGTCACCTGAATAAGCAGGAACAGTATATACATTGCACTGAGTACAAGCAGGGACTCTGGCAACTAACTATGATAGCATAACTAAAAGGGGAGAGCCAGAAGGAAACACAGGCATGAGGGAGCCCCAGGACATAAAGCAGCCAGCCACTACACCGTCAACAAACTTGAGTGAGCAAGCGAGTGGGGGACTGACAGCATCCATACATCCCAGTTTACTAAAACACTATGTCTGAGGACCCTCCAGATCTACACCTTTACCTCATAAACACCATTAACAAAAGGCTTGACAAAACAGATATGTTTTCAGCCAAGACTTAAACACTGAGACTGTGTCTGATTCCCAAACACTACTTGAAAGGCTGTTCCATAACTGTGGGGCTTTGTAAGAAAAGGCTCTGCCCCCTGATATAGCCTTCACTATATGAGGTACCAGCAGATAGCCTGTACCTTTTGATTTAAGTAGGCATGGCAGGTTATAGAGGAACAGAAGTTCTCAGGTACTGCGGTGCGAGACAATTCAGTGCTTTGAAGGTCAATAGTAGTATTTTATAATCAATAAAAAATTTGATTGGGAGCCAATGCAGTGTGGATAAGACAGGGGTGATGTGGTCATATTTTCTAGTTCTAGTAAGGACTCTTGCTGCTGCATTTTGAACTAACTGGAGCTTGTTTATGCACTTATTGGAACATCCAGACAGTAAGGCATTACAATAATCCAACCTGGAGGTAACGAAAGCATGAACTAGTTTTTCCACGTCACATTAAATTTCTGAGATGAAAGAAAAGTATCCGGGTAATGTTATCAATGTGAGTTTCGAATGAAATACTGGGGTCAGTAATCACTCCGAGGTCTTTCACTGCTGCACGTGAAGAAACAGAAAGGCCATCCAGAGTTACCGGTACTGTGTAATCAGAAAACTTACTTCTAGCTGCATGTGGTCCTAGTACAAGTACTTCAGTCTTGTCAGAGTTAAGCAGAAGGAAATTAATAAGCATCCAGTGTCTAATGTCCTTTACACATTCCTCAATTCTCTTAAGCTGGTGTCTCTTATCAAGTTTTGTAGAAACATACAACTGTGTGTCATCAGCATAACAGTGGAGACTAATACAATGTTTATGAATAATATCACCCAGAGGCAACATATATAAAGAAAAAAGTAGTGGACCCAAGACAGAAACTTGTGGAACACCAAAGTTTACCTCAGTATGTCTAGAAATATCACCAATTTATGTCAACATACTGATAGTGATCAGTTAAATAAGACCTGAGCCAGGAGAGGGCCGTTCCCTTAACTCCCACAACATTTTCTAGTCTATCCAGAAGAATGGAATGATCAGTGGTATCAAATGCTGCACTAAGGTCAAGCAACACAAGCAGCGAGACACAGACCTGATCAGATGCCAACAGTAGGTCATTTACTACTTTAACCAGCGCTGTCTCTGTGCTATGATGAGATCTAAATCCTGACTGATACATTTCATGGATGTTATTCCTATGTAAATATAAGCATAACTGCTGTGCCACAGCTTTTTCAAGGATCTTGGAAATAAAGGGGAGGTTTGATATTGGCCGATAATTGGACAGCTGACAGGGATCAAGGTCAGGTTTTTTTTAATCGGGGGTTTGATAATTGCTAGTTTAAAGGATTTGTGTACATAGCCAATCCTAAGAGAAGAATTTATTATGTTTAGAAGCGGTTCAATTACTTCAGGTATTATCTGTTTGAATAGACGTGTTCGTAAGGGATCTAGTACACAAGTTGAGGCTTTTGATGCTGAGATTAATGAAAGTAATTCAGTTCCTTTAAGGGGAGTAAAACATTCTAATTGCTGATCTGATACAGTTATATTGTTAACTAGAGGGTCACCTACATTGTCTGACCTTAAATTAGTAGTTTGAATTTTTTGTCGGATATTCTCAATTTTGTCATTAAAAAAATTCAGGAAATCGTTGCTACTACATACTACAGGTGGGCATGTGTCTATAGTGGACTTATTCCTGGTTAATTTTACTACAGTATTAAATAGGAATCTAGGATTATTTTTGTTATCTTTTATTAGGGAGGAGAGATATGTTGATCTAGCAGCACTAAGAGCTTTTCTATACTTCAGGAAGCTCTCCTTCCATGCTAATTTGAACGCTACCAATTTTGTTTGACGCCATTTACGTTCCAATTTTCGAGTGGTCTGTTTTAATGTGGGAGTATCATCATTATACCAGGGTGCTAATTTTTTGTCTCTGACCATTTTCCTTTTAAGAGGAGCTACATTATCTAAGGTATGGCGGAATGTTGACTCTAAGCATTCAGTTGCCATATCAAGTTCTGCAGGGGCTGACAGTGACCCAATCAAAGTTGATAACTGGGAGATCATTTATAAAGCTCTGTGCAGTAGTTGACGTGAATGTACATTTAATACAGTAGCGTGGTGAGGTGCATATATTATTACTCAGAAATATTTTGAATGTGATGAGATAATGATCTGAGATAACTTCAGACTGTGGAAGTGTGACTATGTTTTCTACGTTTAACCTGAATTTCAAGGGTGTGACCACCATTATGGGTCGATCCTATGACATTCTGATTAATCCCTACTGAATCCAAAATGGACACAAACACTGGTTTCAAAGGGTCTTCTGGGTTATCGAAGTAAATATTAAAATCTCCAACAGCTAAAGCTTTGTCTAAGGAAATGACCAGATCTGTGATAAAATCTGCAAATTCAGAAAGAAACTCAGAATATGGCTCCGGGGGCCTGTAAATAATAAGTAACGGAATTAGCTGGGTAGACCTATTTTTTGAGGCTACATGCATTATATTAGTATGAAGAACTTCAAATGTATTTGTGTTACACCTAGATAATCATTATAAATAACCGCGACGCCTCCTCCTCTGCCAGTTAGACAAGGCTGGTGTATATAACTGTATCCAGGAGGACTCGCTTCATTTAATGCTCTATATTCATTTGGCTTAATCCATGTTTCAGTTAAACAAAGTACATTAAACTCCTGATCAGTAATGAGTTCATTAACCATTAGCGCTTTAGATGTAAGAGATCTAATATTTAATAGCCCCACCTTTAGATCAAAGGTGCTGGCAGTGGCTGTACAGTCAGTATGATCTATTTTTATATTGATTAGGTTACTGGAACAAACTCACTGAATATTTCTACCTTGTTGTTGAGCTCGGGGAACAGACACAGTCTCGATGTAGTGGACCCTGAGTGACGACTCTGTGCAGCTAGCAGACAGTCGGTTTAGCCTATTCGTCTGCTCTCTGGCCTTGGCTCTGGATTGTCAGAAATTAACTAGGCCTGTTCTGAGACTATGACCTATGCTGCAGGAAATGAGAGCAGCACCTTCCCGAGTGGGATGGATACCGTCCCGCCCTAACAGGCCAGCAGTGCCCTCAAAATTAGCCCAATTATCTGTAAAGCCCACACTGTTTTCAGAGCACCACCTGGACAACCAGCAGTTCAGCGACCATAACCTGCTGTAAGCTACAGTAATTACAACTGTAGCTGAACATACAGCGTGTGTATGTCAGCTTCGGTTCGGAGGTTTCAGTTTCAAAAACTGTAAGAGGTAAGAGTAGAATAGTATAAAGTACAGACACTTAGTATATTTTCTGTGATTTTTTAAATTGTTCATTTTTGGATTACACTTCATTTTTGTGTCTGCTGCCTCATAGAGTAAATATATATGCTATATTTACTGTATGGACATGGTATAAGAAAACAATAAGCAGTGGCCACATGGAGCCATAGGGTACCTATTTTTTTCACGATATCTTCCTTCATATTCATCATAAGTGCTACCGGGTGAGGTTTGTTTTCCCTGGCAACACTTGTTTCATTTAGTATGAATTAGAACAGATAGGTTGCAGCAGCTGGTTAGCATTCACACAACTGTATGCTAATGCTAGATTAAATAGTGCAGCCAATATTTATCCAGTAAGTCCTCCTACAGGAATGCAGAATTAGAGTAGGAAAGTGCTGGACTTTGGCCCTCCAGGACTGGTGTTGAGCAACTCAGTATGAGGAAATCCATTTAGGTGTACTTGTCATTTTTAAAAATTACTTGCAGAACTCACTGTGCCCATATATTCATATTTTTCATATACAGTTAGGTCCATAAATATTTGGACAGAGGCAACATTTTTCTAATTTTGGTTCTGTACATTACCATAATGAATTGTGAACAAAACAATTCAGATGCAGTTGAAGTTCAGACTTTCAGCTTTAATTCAGTGGGTTGAACAAAATGATTGCATAAAAATGTGAGGAACTAAAACATTTTTTTAAACACAATCCCTTCATTTCAGGGGCTCAAAAGTAATTGGACAAATTAAATAATTGTAAATAAAATGTTCATTTCTAATACTTGGTTGAAAACCCTTTGTTGGCAATGACTGTCTGAAGTCTTGAACTCATGGACATCACCAGACACTGTGTTTCCTCCTTTTTAATGCTCTGCCAGGCCTTTACTGCAGTGGTTTTCAGTTGCTGTTTGTTTATGAGCCTTTCTGTCTGAAGTTTAGTCTTTAACAAGTGAAATGCATGCTCAATTGGGTTGAGATAAGGTGACTGACTTGGCCATTCAAGAATATTCTACTTCTTTGCTTTAATAAATTCCTAGGTTGCTTTGGCTTTATGTTTTGGGTCATTGTCCATCTGTATTATGAAATGCCGACCAATCAGTTTGGCTGGATTTGAGCACACAGTATGTCTCTGAATACCTCAGAATTCATCTGGCTGCTTCTGTCCTGTGTCACATCATCAATAAACACTAGTGACCCAGTGCCACTGGCAGCCATGCATGCCCAAGCCATCACACTGCCTCCGCCGTGTTTTACAGATGATGTGGTATGCTTTGGATCATGAGCTGTACCACGCCTTCGCCATACTTTTTTCTTTCCATCATTCTGGTAGGTTGATCTTGGTTTCATCTGTCCAAAGAATGTTCTTCCAGAACTGTGCTGGCTTTTTTAGATGTTTTTTTTTTAGCAAAGTCCAATCTAGCCTTTTTATTCTTGAGGCTTATGAGTGGCTTGCACCGTGCAGTGAACCCTCTGTATTTACCGTACTTTCATGCAGTCTTCTCTTTATGGTAGATTTGGATATTGATACGCCTACCTCCTGGAGAGTGTTGTTCACTTGGTTGGCTGCTGTGAAGGGGTTTCTCTTCACCATGGAAATTATTCTGCGATCATCCACCACTGTTGTCTTCTGTGAGTGTCCAGGTCTTTTTGCATTGATGAGTTCACCAGTGCTTTCTTTCTTTCTCAGGATGTACCAAACTGTAGATTTTGCCACTCCTAATATTTGTAGCAATTTCTCGGATGTTTTTTTTTCTGTTTTCGCAGCTTAAGGATGGCTTGTTTCACCTGCATGGAGAGCTCCTTTGACCGCATGTTTTTTTCACAGCAAATTCTTCCAAATGCAAGCACCACACCTCAGATCAACTCCAGGCCTTTTATCTGCTTAATTGAGAATGACATAACGAAGGAATTTCCCACACCTGCCCATTAAATAGCCTTTGAGTCAATTGTCCAATTACTTTTGGTCCCTTTAAAAACAGGGTGGCACATGTTAAAGAGCTGAAACTCCTAAACCCTTCATCCAATTTTAATGTGGATACCCTCAAATGAAAGCTGAAAGTCTGGACTTTATGCCCATGTCCATTATATAACTATAACTTGAATATGTTTCAGTAAACAGGTAAAAAACCAAAATTTGTGTCAGTGTCGAAATATATATGGACCTAACTGTATAACCCTGGTACATTCCAGCCATGTAGAATGATTAGGGTTGAGTGCTTATGCAACAAGAATAATGCTTTGTGTGACTGATTTTCCAGCCTGACCTGAGAGAGCAAGGCTCAAAATGTTGCCACCACACTGGGGTGGAAGTGTCACTGTCAACCATAAAAACCCATCTTGACTGGCACATCTCCCTCTGTCCTTCATGGAGTAAAGGACACGGTTCTCTGAAGTGGGAACATCAAATGAGAAGAGTTATGTGAAGGACTGAAATATTAATCTGTCCACATGAATTCATTTCCATGACCTTAGAGAGCAATTAAGTCTGTAATCTAGGTCAGCCTTGGCATGTAGACTACAGTCACAATGTTGCAGACATCTTCCATCTGACTATTAGAAACTATGGCATTATCCTTTGAAACTGAGTTGTAATTACTCTTGAAAGCATTTTAGATTTTTTTTTTTAAAAAGCACAGTGATGTAATCCTTGACATGAAGGCTGTTCTCTTTTCTGGATGAAATAAGTGCCACAGTAGGATCATTAAGATCAGTGCTAGAAGTATAGGGGGAAAACCCCTAAAACACAGAAGTTCTATCAAATACAAGCAGCACACAAGAGCCAGTTTGAAGAGAGTAAAGACTGTGTCATCACCCCACAATGCTAAAATTCATAGAACCAATCCTGCCTCATTTATCAACTTTCTATCAATTATCAACAAGGCAGGCGGCACGGTGGTGTAGTGGTTAGCGCTGTCGCCTCACAGCAAGAAGGTCCTGGGTTCGAGCCCCGGGGCCGGCGAGGGCCTTTCTGTGTGGAGTTTGCATGTTCTCCCCGTGTCCGCGTGGGTTTCCTCCGGGTGCTCCGGTTTCCCCCACAGTCCAAAGACATGCAGGTTAGGTTAACTGGTGACTCTAAAATTGACCGTAGGTGTGAATGTGAGTGTGAATGGTTGTCTGTGTCTATGTGTCAGCCCTGTGATGACCTGGCGACTTGTCCAGGGTGTACCCCGCCTTTCGCCCGTAGTCAGCTGGGATAGGCTCCAGCTTGCCTGCGACCCTGTAGAAGGATAAAGCGGCTAGAGATAATGAGATGAGATGAGATGAGATCAACAAGGCAAGACTATGGCCTGGGTGTGACATAAATTAGAATATAATTGAAGCCCAGAAACCATCACTCATTTTAATTTACACCACATCTTTGTGGAGTTCATTACTTTTGTGATGGTGTGGGAAAATAGCTGTAGTTCTTAATCATGGTCATTTTGGAATGGCAATGACGGAGTGCAAAATACTGCTAGAAGTGAGATTTTGAACTTTTTCAGAACCTGTGTTTTTAATGCTCCACAAATCCATATATCTTTATATATTTAGTTAAAATGAGAAAAAAATATTCTCCTGGAATACTTTAAATTCTCCTATTGTTTTTAGCTATAATTCAATGATTAAAAAAAGTAATGCCAACTTTACAGAAAACATATTTGGCAGGCTTTTTTTAAAATTCATAACTAGTCAGAAATTGATTCAGACATCTCTAATAGATGTAAGGAATAAAACACAATGGGAATCATTGTGGAATGTCTGGTGAAACAAGTTTGTGTGTTATCTCTAACATTCTAGCAGCTATCATCAGTCATTCCCTCATCAGCTTCTCTGTTATTTCTCTTTCTTGAAGTTGCTAAAAACAAACAAACAAACAAACAAACAAACAAACAAACAAACAAACAAACAAACAATCATTGTCATCTTCCTAAGAAATCAGAAAGTACAAAATCCTCCTTAAGAATCTCCCATGGTAGATATCTGACTGTTACAGCTATAATCAATCAGTCATTCCTTCATCAGCTTCTCTGTTATTTCTCTTTCTTGAAGTTGCTAAAAACAAACAAACAAACATCATTGTCATCTTCCTAAGAAATCAGAAAGTACAAAATCCTCCTTAAGAATCTCCCATGGTAGATGTCTGACTGTTACAAAGCACTGACACTGAAGACTACTTACATAAATATTAAATGTAGAAAGCTTAACAATAACGATTATACATTGATTTTTTTTTGTTATATGACAACACATTTAATTCATTTATTATAAGACTTAAATTGCACAGAATATGGACCATACACTCTGTAAGAAATGTAAGGTATTATAACAGGTGCTCTAATGTAAACCTCTGATTTGCCTTGTACTCTCAGAGCTACTGTTATGGAAAATGAACCAACACTTTCTGATCAATCAGAACAGAGAATTCAAAAGTGTGGCCTAATTATTAATTATAAACCAGATGCAATAGCATGTGAACACTGAAACTCTTTATTTAGGCTTTCCCAAGAATTGTCATCATACTACATAACAAGGGCAGACATAATGGAGTAATAATTTATAGCTTTCTAAAGTTTCCCTCCACATGACCACATTATTCTATGGCATCTCTGCTAAGACTTTTCCACATATCCTGCCATCTAGCCAGTTGGGTCCTATGTCTGAGTTTCTCTGTGCTTAAGCTAAGGTTTCACATAGCCAGAACTACTTCATGGTAGATGCTGGTAGACAGTTTTGAGCCTTCCAGGGGTCAACTGGCATACATTCTGGGCTTTTCTGTCAGAATACTTGAGAGCCAGGGAGCCACCTTGACAATCAGGAGGGCATGGCTTCCATCCCCAGAAAATTTGGTCATAGTGAAAATAGCCATGGGTCAAGTGTCAGATAAAATAATCTGTCGCAACCGTAAAGGCATCTGTGAGCATCCTTGAGGCATACGTGAGGCTTATGTGGGCTACTGGGAGTTACCGTAGCATTTTGTTGCAACCGTCAAACTCAAAATGTGCATGGAACAACATTCTGCAGAAAGTGAAAAGTTTGCCTAGGGGATGTGGCTTATTTCGTCTTGCTGTGGCTATGCCATACTGCAACCATGAAAACTGTACACACTGCTGTCATTGCCGTAAGGCCATATGTTGCTTTCTGTTGCTGACACATTTGGTTTTACTGGTATCTTCCATCGCTACTGTTGCAGCTACCATCACTTCATTTGCATATTTACTCCATCCAAATTTATGCAACAGATCACCTCTAAAATCTGCCGGAATGGCCACAGTAGCCCCAGCCACAGTTCTCATGGATCAATCGGCTATGTACTGTATGACCTTAGCATTAGACTTTGCCACACAGCCCACTGTTGACTGAATAGCAGCCCTGTGTGGAAGCAGAACAAAATTATCAAGTAGGTATTTCTTATTGTACCATGCAATGTTATGTCCTGTTATTTAATTGATTTTTTTCTGGAGTGGTGGGAATGTGTAGTGTGCTGCCATTTTTGTTTCTCGGTTGGTGTGTTCTCCCTTTCCCTCTGTCTTACTCAGAGCCCTATTATCGGTGATCTGATGAGCTGGCCATTGACTGGATCTGTAGAGTTAATGACCGGGATAAAAGGGGAAATGATGATGACGTGCTTTGGGGTGCCTCCTCCTCCTTCTCGCCATGTCGCTACTGACCAGATCCATGTGAAATGCCATTGCTTGTGGCTGTGTGTTTGCCTATTCTCAAGCCAGAAACTCTTTTTTTGTAATATATTTGTCTGTAGTATATGAAATATTTATATTAGTCAAGAATCTTTGCGTTAATAAGAGAGTAAATTACTGGCTAGTACTTCAGCTTGAGTCTTTTGCTGGTGTACTGGGAGGTTGGGGGAAACATCCTTGTTTATGTTGTGGCCTACCTAAACAGGCTGTAACTATTCACTGTTGAGCCTGCTATTTTAGCTGGATCTGTTAACATTGATATTGGGGTTGGTTTCTGTCAATCAATGTACATTCTTTCTGCCAGTTCAGGTTCTCCCTCAGGATTCTGTTTGCAAAGTCAAAACAGTGTTCTGTTAGCCCAATGCATTAGTCACTTTGGTAATACAGCAAAAGAGAATTGGTTCCTCAGTCATCTCATCATCCCCTGGACTGTTCTCGTTAACTCTAAACTCCCACATCCCCCACATACTGCTAGCAGAATGTTTGAGTGATTTCTCCAACATAAGGTCTGCTGCTTTTAGTTTAACACACTCGCTTTTGTGCAGCCACTGTCTGTTGAAGTAGGGCAATAGCTCTGCCCTGGATCATGTTTTACTTAACTGACTGCTATCAGTTTGTAAATATTAATGTATATGTTTTGGTGTTGAAACAAGCCTCTGTTTTAAGGTAACTGCATTCTTTATTGTTCATAAGCAAAATATTAGCTTCCACTGCTATGCTAGTGACACAGCTATTTCAGTGAAGCCAGATGACAGATGCCACCTTCATTAAGATGAGAGAATGTAGAAAGAACATAATTCTACTTAATTCTGAAAAGACAGAAGTACTTCCACTGGCAGCCTTAAGTACAACCACAAATCAGACAAACGCTACGTTCACACTGCAAGGCTTAATGCTCAATTCCGATTTTTTTGTGAAATCCGATTTTTTTGTGAGGTCGTTCACATTAACAAATATATGCGACTTGTATGTGATCCTCAGTATGAACGAAAAGCGACCTAAAAGTGTTCCGCATGCGCATTGCAGGATACGACGACGTCACACGCAGTGAGCATGGCCAGTGTTTACGGAAGTAAAACTGCCCGGTTGCGGGTATGACTCATCCAATCTAGCTTGAATAGCTGTATCCCCCCAAATGGAAATCAGCTCCCTAACCTCTGCGTCCTTCCATTGAGAAGATTCAGAACCTTCACAGCCCGAAGCGTCCCTCGCATTGATGTCATGCGCAGGGGCGCAGATACGTTTTTTGAACTGGGGGGGGGACAAAGCTGCCAGCAAACCAACCCCAACCCCGATATGCCTGTCAAACTTCTTGTGGGTTACCATAGCAACCAAGCTCGAGCTCGCAACCTGTGCAGTCTGCGCAGCTCAACCAACCGAATATCAGTCTTTGTTTTGTTTTATGTGAGTTGTTGCAACTATGTATACACTGCCGTGCACCTCAATAAACCGAATGGTAATTAGTCTTTTGATTTTTCCGTGAGGTTTGCCTTATGCAAAGAAAGACAGCATAGATGTTTTTTCCTCCCTATAAGTGGGGGGGACCGAACGAGGTGAATTTAAATCTGGGTGGGACGAGTCCCCCCCTCTATCTGCGCCCGTGATTATGCGCCATGTTGTTGTAACTTTTTTTGAGAGACCCGCCGCCTACTTCAGCGCAGAATAGTGATGTTTGTGGCTTGTTGATGACGTGTAAGTCGGATGAATGCGACCTGGCGGTTCAGACTGAAGTCGCATATGAAAAGAGCGGATAGGAATCGGAATTAGGACCACATATCCAAACGGCCTGGGTCGGATTTGAAAAAATCGGATCTGTGTCGTTCATATTGTCAATAAAAGATTGGATACAGGTCACATATGGGCGAAAAGATCGGATTTGAGTCACTTCAGCCTGCAGTGTGAACGTAGCCAAAGTTGGGTTGGCAAGGGAAATACAAGTAAAAAAAGAAAGCAGTGATTTCTAAATTTAGTTTGACTCGTACTTCGTTGCAGGCAGTATGAACCCAAGATATTTCAAGTTTTGTCTGGTCAACTTCATTTCATTTGTTAATATACATCCATTCCTGGACTTCAGGCCTGCAACAAATTCCAAAAAAGCTGGGACAGCGAAAATTAGGGCTAGTAATGAGGTAAAACAATTAAATAACGATGTGATTTGAAACAGGTGATGTAAACAGGTGACTGTAATCATGATTTGGTAAAAAAAAAAAAAAATCAGTATCCAGGACAGTCCTAGTCTTTGAGGAGTAAAGATGGGCCGAGAATCTCTGGCTTGTCAATAAATACAGAAGAAAATTATCTCATCTCATCTCATTATCTCTAGCTGTTTTATCCTGTTCTACAGGGTCGCAGGCAAGCTGGAGCCTATCCCAGCTGACTACAGGCGAGAGGCGGGGTACACCCTGGACAAGTCACCAGGTGAATAGAATTCATCTCATCTCATTATCTCAAGCCGCTTTATCCTTCTACAGGGTCGCAGGCAAGCTGGAGCATATCCCAGCTGACTACGGGCGAAAGGCGGGGTACACACTGGACAAGTCGCCAGGTCATCACAGGGCTGACACATAGACACAGACAACCATTCACACTCACATTCACACCTACGGTCAATTTAGAGTCACCAGTTAACCTAACCTGCATGTCTTTGGACTGTGGGGGAAACCGGAGCACCCGGAGGAAACCCACATGGACACGGGGAGAACATGCAAACTCCACACAGAAAGGCCCTCGCCGGCCCCGGGGCTCAAACCCAGGACCTTCTTGCTGTGAGGCGACAGCGCTAACCACTACACCACCGTGCCGCCCGTGAATAGAATTATTTAATGTTTTAAAACCATGTTCCTCAAGGAGGATAGGAAGAGATTTGGATATATCACCCTCTACACTGCATAATATCATTCAACGAATCAAGGAATCTGGAGGAATTATGGTGCATAAAGGGCAAAGGGCGCAAGCCTAAGCTGATAACCCATGATCTCCGATCCCTCAGATGGCACTGCATCAAGAAGTGTCATTTATCTCTAGCTGATGGAATCATGGGTTACTTTGGCAAGCCTTTATCAAGCACTACAAAACAGATTTACAGTGCTTTGTATTCAAATTAGTTGATTAAGATCCACCTGTGTGCAATCAAAGTGTCACATGATCTGTCACATGATGTCTGTATAAATCAACCTGTTCTGGAAGGACCCTGACTCTGCAACACAAGCAAGCAATATGAAACCAAGGAGCACTCCAAACAGGTCAGAGACAAAGCTGTGTATAGATCAGGGTTGGGTCATAAAAAATATCCCAAACTTTGAACATCCCAGGGAGCACCATTAAATCCATTATAGCAAAATGGAAATAATATGGCATGACTACAAACTTGACAAGAGAAGGCCGTCCACCAAAACTCACAGACCGGGCAAGGAGGGCGTTAATCAGAGATGCAACAAAGACACCAAAGATAACACTGAAGGAGCTGCAAAGATTCACAGTGGAGATGGGAGTATCTGTCCATAGGACCACTTTAAGCCATACACTGCACAGAGTGGGGCTTTATGGAAGAGTGGCCAGAAAAAAAGGAATTGCTTAAAAATTCATATTTGGAGTTTGCCCAACAGTATGTGGCAGACTCCCCAAACACATGGAAGAAGATTCTCTGGTCAAATGAGACAAAAATTTTAATTTTTAGCCATCATGGGAAATTCCATGTGTGGCGCAAACCCAACACCCTGAGAACACCATCCCTATAGTGAAACATGGTGGTGGTAGCATCATGCTGTAGGGATGTTTTTCATCTGCAGGGACAGGAAAGCTGGTCAGGACTGAAGGAAAGATGGATGGCATTAAATACAGGGCAATTCTGGAGGAAAACCTGTTTGAGTCAGCCAGAGGTTTGAGACAGGGATGAAGGTTGACGGTTCAGCAGGCCAATGACCCTAAACATACTGCTAAAGCTACACTGGAGTGGTTTAAAGAGAAACATTTAAATGTCTTGGAATGGCCTAATTAAAGCTCAGACCTTAATCCAATTGAGAATCTGTAGCATAACTTGAAGATTGCTGTACACCAATGCAACCCATCTAACTTGAAGGAGTTGGAGCAGTTTTGCCTTGAGGAATGGGCAAAAATCCCAGTGGCTAGATGTGCTAAGCTAATAGAGACATACCTCAAGAGACTTGCAGCTGTAATTGTATGTTAGTAAACTTGCTGAAACTGTCCAAACAACAAACATGGACACCATGGACTACACTCCCCAAAACTCACAGTGCCCTCTGTCTCCAGACTATTGAACTCAGCTGTCACTCATCATCCTAATTAGTCCCCCTGCCTATATAAACCTCTCTCTCACACTACTCTGATGCAAAGTATCGTTCTGCTTTCATCAGTTCATACCAGGCCTTGTTGTTTTCTGACTGACTCTCATTATTCTGACTCTTGCTTCTCCCTTTCCTATTTATGCTCTTTGTCTTTCTCCCTTAATGTTGTTTGTTGATTGCCCAACCCTTGCTTGTTCTTCGACTCTGATTCTTGTCTTATGTTTTGCCTCCGTCACTGTTTGCTCCTCATTACTCTTCTGCGCATACATCCGTAAGTGCCTGCACCGTGACATTGTAGCAAAAGGTGGCTCTATAAAGTATTGACTTTGGGGCGGGGATACCTATGCACACTCCAGATTTCTGTTTTTTTAATCCTAATTATTTGTTGTTTCACAATGAAAAAAAACAATATGCACCTTTAAAGTTGTAGGCATGTTATGTAAATCAAATGGTGCTAACCCCACAAAAATCCATTTTAATTCCAGCTTGTAATGCAACAAAACAGGACAAACACCAAAGGGAATGAATACTTTTGCAAGGCACTCTACATCCACAAATGCCAGTTAAATCTTTACTGTGGAAAAAGGAAGCCTTTTGTTAACGGTATCCAGAAGTGCCATCGACCATCACACAGTGGACATGTGCATCTCATCTCATCTCATTATTTCTAGCCGCTTTATCCTTCTACAGGGTCGCAGGCAAGCTGGAGCCTATCCCAGCTGACTACGGGCGAAAGGCAGGGTACACCCTGTTCAAGTCGCCAGGTCATCACAGGGCTGACACATAGACACAGACAACCATTCACATTCACACCGGACATGTGCATAAAAATTATTTTGAATATTGCAAGGATTTCCACAGATGTAGTAGGCAATGAAATGATAAACATTCTAAAACATTACTGTTGATACATAAAGAGAAATTAATATAATGCACTAAAGTAAATTATAAAATAATGTTCTACTATATATTTATGCAATATGAACAAATAGAGTGGTATGTTTATTTACTTACTTTAGTTAGTTACTTACTTATTGCCAAATAGCTGGTGGCCGGTGATGTGTCCGTTTCCCAGCCAGGCACCTAAGGTTTAACATTTGCATCAAATGTGTGCCGTTCCTGTTATCTTCTTTACTTTTTGGACTGGGTGTTGTCCCAGTAGATGTTGAAAATTCATGTCAAATCCTTTCTTGATGGTTCTAAGAGTCCCAACCACCACCAGCGTAACTCTGGTCTTGGTTCCCCATTTAGTACTGGTCTTGATCTCCAGATCTTTACTTTGCCCAGCCTTTCAGCTTTGAATATGATGTTGGTGTCATCTAGGATTGTTATATGAATCAGCAGGCATTGCTTCTCCATTGGTTTGAAGAAATGTTACCTTTGGTCTGCATGTCCCACACAATGGTGGTGTCTTGGATATTAACCATTGCTTCGGAAAAGTTCTGCTTGTATCTCCCGTCATTATGACGGATGAGCGTCTCGGTGCTGGTGAGCCCTTTCATGCAATTGGAGTCTGATGTGGGAGAGGCATTTCTTGCTGCACAAGCTGCACTCAAAGGATACGTCGGTCACCAATGTGTGGGATTTCCTTCATGTCTGTGATGTGTTGCTCTTCGAACCCCTTGACTGCCGAGTAGCACTGGTTCAACCATGAAGCACAGTTGAGTGAGTCAGCTTCCAAGGTGGTCAGGTTTATGCTGCAGCCCATAAGGTTGCACTTTAGGTTGTCCTTATACCGCAGGCATGGACATCCTACTCGGCGACTGACCCCTTTCAGATGCCCGTAGAACAGTGCCTTTGGGATGCGGTTGTTGTCCATACACAAAAGTGACCAGCCCAATGCAGCTGCAATTTTATCAGTAGAGCCTCGATGCTTGTTATGCCACACTTCTCCAAAACAACGGTGTTGGGAACGTGATCTTGCCAGCGGATATTGCATATTTGGTAAAGGCATCGCATGTGGAATGCTTCAAGCTGTTGTATGTGTCTTCTGTATGGGGTCCACATTTCACAGCCATACAGCAAAGAGGGTAGCACTGTGGACTTATACACCCTAATTTTTGTGCCCAATTTTACATCATGGCTCTTCCCGGTTGAGAGTACGCCGTGCGCATTCTGGCTGCCGCTTCTCACCAGAGCTTTTTTTTAAAATTATTTTTATTTTCTTTTTCTATTTTCATTTTATTTATTTATTTATTTTTTTTTAATTTTTTTTCTGTGTGTTTGTGTAGTTTGATGTTTATTTGAGTGTTTTGTCCGCTGGTTCTGGTCTAGCTCCGGACTTAGTTTTGGGCATCGGTCCCCTTCAGGCCTTGGTTCGCCGTGGGTAATGCCTGTGCTTCCAGCTATGGTCTGCAGTGAGCTCATTGCTCATTTAACATCGTGGTTGTCCAGCGCTCTGTGCTTTAACGCTTGGCGTGATGTTCTGAGCGATGTTGCTCGGTGGTGTCGCGGCGGCTGTGCAGGTGGTTTGGGACACACCAGCGCTCTGCATGGTGGTGCTTCTGTGCTCGCTTTGTGGATCCATGGCGTGGTGTTCAAGCTATGTTGCTGACAGCGTCACGGCGGCTGTGCTGGAGATGTGGGACTCATTTTCATGTGCCTTTTGGTGGGACTGTGGCTGCTACACCACTGGAATTACATCCTGACCCCTACTTGGTGGACTTTTTACTTTTTATTTTTTTAATTTATAAATTTATTGTTTATTATTATTTTTATTTTCTTTATTTTTTCTTTATTTTTTTTTCCTTGTCTATAATGATAAGGCGTCCTTGGGTTTCTTGAAAAGCGCTATATAAATTTAACATTATTATTATTATTATTATTCCATAGTCTATTTGTCAGACAACCAAATGCGACACTGGCTTTAGATATGCACTGGATTATCTCAACATCAAGTGAGCCGTTGTGTGACATTACACTGCCGAGGTAACAGAAGCTCTTTACGAACAAAAATTTTATACCGTCGATTGTGACAACTGGATCATGGTGAGTTACACAAGGACAAGGCTGGAACATTACCTCTGTCCTTTTCAGGCTAATGGTGAGACTGAACTTTTTCACTGTCAGCAAACCTATCAACTATTACTCGGATGTCTTCTAGGCAGTCAGCAGAGAGTGCACAGTCATCAGCAAGCAGTAGGTCTCTTATTAGCATCTCGGTTACCTTCGTGCGAGCTGAAAAATGCCTGAGATTTAAAGACACCACTGTCAGATCTTACTTGTAAGTACACACTGAGGTCTAACTCATGGAATGCATATTGCAGCATGAGTGCTAATACAATGCCAAATAAAGTAGGGGCTAATACAAGTCCTTATTTTATGCCATTATATATACTAAATGGTTCGGTGAAAGTTACCGTTGTAATAAATGCGACCCATTATGCCATTGTGAAATGATCTAATAATGGCAATAAGTCTCTCTGGGCATCCGACCTTGTGAAGTAACTTCCAGAGCCATTCCCTACTTACATTGTCAAACGCTTTGGTCAGATCAACGAATACAGAGTAGAGATTGGTTCTGTTCTAAGCACTTTTTCTGAAGTTGCCGATATGTGAAGATCAGCTGTGCCTCGACCGCTGCGGAAACCACACTGTGATTCTGGATATACCTTGTCTATCACTTTGCTGGTGAGGCGGTTCATAACAACTCTGGCTAGGATTTTCCCGGGGATTGAGAGTAGGGATGTTCCATGATGGTTGTCACATTGTGCCCTGTTCCCCTTACGCTTATAGAGGTGTATGATGGATGCATCTTTCAGGTCTTGTGGGACCTCACCTTTTGTCCAGAATGCCCCAAACAGCTTGGTAAGTGCAGTAACCATGTAAGCACCTCCGCATTTGTAAACTTCTGGTGGTACGTATGCCATCGGGACCTGGCGCTTTGCCAATCGAGAGTTGCTTGATTGCTTCTGAGACTTTTGCACAGCTGGGCACATTGTCAAGATGTTCCAATGTAGGTAGTTGTGGTATATTGTGCAGGGCTTCATCACAAATAACGGATTGCTTATTCAGTAGCGAATTGAAGTGGTCCACCCATCTGGAGAGTATTTCATCTTTGTCTGTTAGCAGTGTGGTGTTGTCGGCTGATAGAATCTGTGTGGGTCCATTGGCGCGTGGTCCATACACTGCTTTAAGACCATTAAAAAGGGCTTTGTTGTTGTGCTTGTCAGTGGCTTCTTGTAGTTCAGCAGCTTTTACTTCCCACCACTTATTCTTCATGTCTCTCAGACGTTTCTGAGCAGCTCCTTTACATTCCTGGTAGGCCTTCCTAAGCGCAGGTGACTGTTTGTTCGTGATATGTTTGCAGTGTGGCTCGTGGATAGCATTGAGGAGTTCTTCAATCTCTGCGTCATTTTCGTCAAACCAGTCCTGATGTTTCCTTTTCACGAAACCTAGCACTTCAGTGGCGATGGTGAATGTTGTGTCATGAAAGTCCCTCCACAGCTTCTCAATGTCTATGGTTTCATCAGCAAGTGTCAACTGTGTACAGGCGAGACTGCAGTTTTTCGCTTAGTTCATTTGCCTTTTCTTCACACCCAAGTGCTTTCACATTGAGCCTTTTTGCCTGAGGTTGGTGCTGCCTCCTCTCCAGTGGTGCAACTTGTAGTTTCATAACGCTTCTGACTAATAGATAGTCTGACAGCCAGCCACTGCCTCTCATGACGCGAGTAACATTTATGTCACTTCTGTCCTGTTGACGTAAGATAACATAGTCCAGCAGATGCCAGTGCTTGGATCTTGGGTGCATCCAGGTTGTCTTATATTTATCAGCTTGTTGGAAGGCCAAGTTCGTGATGAAGAGGTTATGAGCAGAACACTTAGACAAAAGAAGCTCTCCATTTGAGTTGCATTTACCTAGGCCATGTTTTCCAAGCACAAGCTGTGGTCTGCTCCGAAACTCATGTTAAAATCACCCAGGAGGATTAGTTTGTCCTTCTTCTGCATGGCCAAAATGGCACTGTCGAGTTCTTCATAGAAGGCATCTTTGATTTTCTCAGTGTTTTGTCATCGTTGGTGTGTAGACGCTGATTATGGTAGCACAAGTTTGGTGGCTTAGTCTGAGCCATAGGACCATAATCCTATCTGTGATCCCTTCTGGGAGCAACTCTAGATTACACACCAGGAATGTGCGGATAGTGAAGCCAACACCTGAAGTACAATGAACACAGTCTGGTTTTCCTATCCAGAAGGTGTAGCCCACAGTGATTTCTTCTAAATTTGATTCCTCTGAGAGCCTAGTTTCACTCAGGGCCACTATGTCTATGTGATACTTGCGAAGCATACATCCTATTATCGCTGTTCTCCTCTCTTCCCTGTCATCATTGTCTAGTAGAGTGTGGACGTTCCATGGTCCAAAAGTAAGTCTGAGTTTCTTTCCTCTTTTCCTACCACAGAGCTGGATGCCCAACTGGGCGTGGCTACCCAGTAGGGTCGAATGGGATAGGTAATATTTAGGGCTCCTTTTCTTGCCCCTTCCCCTGATTGGGGAGAGCAGTGCTGTTCCTAAAAGGCCTGCTCTGACACCCAAGGAGGATACGAACAGCTAATCTTTCCTGGTTCTTAGCTGAACGACCATCACCCTTGAGCCACCTATGTGCAGAGTTGTGGCTAGAAACTCCCAGTAGCATCCTCTACGTGTTCCTGTCACCACTTCACCATTGCCGCAGGGTTTGAATTGGCTGAGACAACCTGCACAAACTGAATGTATGGCGAAAATTGCATGTGCAGAACAAGATCCACCCTCTCCACCAGAAGTCCCAGTTTACAGGTGCTAAAGTAGCCACAAAGTGGTGAGAAGACTGGTTGCAGGTTTGTTTTCGGAGTTGCCTTTTCTTAGATGAGTTGCTAAGGAGCTGAGGGTCCTGTCTACCCTTGCAGGGTGCTACCAATTTGAGGTTGTTGGATCTGCCATCAAAGCCATTGACCAAGGTTGTGGTTCTTCCGCCTTCTCAGCCATTCCAGGCTACATGCACTTAACGTAAGCATCCCCGCTGCAACTACAACAGGAAGCTGCCATAGCCCCTCACTTAGTTTAGCACCACTGTTGAGTGGAGGTCCCGGGGTATGGCTGCTGGCATGCACAACCGGCTACTTGCAGCCAGAAGTGAGGGGTTGAGTAGCTTGCTGTGGACCAGTGATCCCATCCATGCTCCGTCATCGGCGTCAGAGCATGCAACAGATGGGTTAATCAAAGGTATTACCACTAGCAAGCTACCCCATATACCCCACTTTGGACAAGTATTCATACCATTTCTCAAGCACTTGTCTACCAAACTCCTTGCAGATTGACCAGTGAAAATAGCTGGAGAACTTGTTCTGCTGGTTCATGTACTTAGTGGGAGCCAGCATTGTGCAACCACAAATGACATGGCTGATCATCTGCTCAGCCTCACTGAGCATTCTACATTCAACCTGCTGCTGCTGCTGCTACAAGATGCTTCACTGGTGATACCTGGTGTTGAGTGCCTGGTGCTGCACTGCTGTAATCAGCTTTCAGTCTCTCCCTTAAACCCAGATCTGCTCAGCCATAACATACTAGCAATTTTATCAATAAATAGTCTGTCATGGCTCTGGTAAAACTGGCCATGCTGTGGGTTGTCTTTTGAATATTTGAATTTTTTTTTCTCAGCACTATATTCCTGAGTTGGATGGCCGTCACTGTCTACCAGGAGGCTGACTCACTGGTATACCTTTATATACAAGGCAATACTTGGACTACTGCCACCCTACATCAGTAACCTAATCACACTGAGGTACCTTGACTCTTATGGCCTGCGCTCTAATGATCATTTGCTGCTCTCTGTCCCATCCATCCGCACAGAGCAGGGAAAAAGAGCTTTTGTTTTCTCTGCCCCCACCACCTGGAACAAGCTGCAAAAGGACCTAAAAATAAAAGAACTTATTCCATTGAGCGATTTTAACTCCAGACTGAGAGCACTTGAGACGGCGTCCCTGATTTGTAACTGTTTTAAATGATTTTTTTCTTTTTTTTTTCCTTTTAATCAGACTCCTGTAAATTGTAATTTTAATTTTGTAACCTGTGCTGCCTCTTGGCCAGGACGCCCTTGTAAAAGAGATTATTAATCTCAATGGGTCTTCTCTCCTGGTAAAATAAAGGTTAAATAAATAAAAAAATAAAAAATCTACTATAATAAATAACTGAAAAGAAAACTGCTAAGTGTTCTGAAGTGTTTATTAGAAGTTTCCATTACAGCAGCTCATCATAATCCCATGGTAGGTCATTTAGGACAGTATAAAACACTGATCCATCTCATGGCCTGTTTCTGTTGGCTGGACATTCGTGGCAATGTTCGCAGGTAGTGCATGGTGTGTCACGAATGTCAGCTGGTCAATTTCCAGGCCACCCCAAAAGTGCTATTATGCCCTTACCATTGATCAAGATCTCCTTCAAAAGAATAGGTATGGATCTTGTCTGGTTATTAATTCAGACTGCACATGGGCAATGCTTTGTATTAGTCTTGATGAATTATGCAACACAATACCCAGAAACAGTGCCTCTATGTAACTCCATGCAGTGTTGTTGAGGCACTCTTCAGCATTAACTCCTAAGTCGGGATCCTGAAAGAGATCCTGACTGATCAAAACACAAAGTTTGTCATGCGCGCACACACGCACGCGCACACACACACACACACACACACACTATGAGCTGTATGAATTGTTGGGGATTAAATCAATTCTTACCAGCATGTAGCATCTACAAATGGATGGCATGGTCGAATGATTTAATCAGATGCTTACAAACTTAATTCATAAGTTCATGTATGATGACATTTAAAATTGGGATAGATGGCTTGACCCCTCCTATTTGCAGTTTGAGAGGTCCCACAAGCCTCCATGGAGTTCTCCTCATTTGAATGGTTGCAAGCCTTGTGGTGTCTTGGATGTCATTAATGGAAATTGGGAGGAGGGACCTGCTGCATAATCTGTATAATAGGGTGGCTCAGCTACAGTATGGGAATTTGCATCAGGAGATAAACTGCTTGTTTTACGACACATGTCAAGCTCTAAATTACTTGTGAAGTAGCAAGGATCCTTTGAGGTCATGCAGTGAGTCAGAGAGGTCGACTATAAGGTCTGGAAAACAGAGACTTCATTTCAAATATACCACCTCAATCTTCTAAAACCATGGAGAAAGGAGGTTCCTGTGACTCTGGTGATGGTGGTTCACTCTCTAGAGCAGGGGTTGGCAAACTTTTTGCCATGTAGTGCCAATTAGAAATTTTCTTGTTAGTGTGCCATTCAAATAGGTATTGTTAACTATGTGTAATTAGACACCACACATTTTAGACGGATATTGATATTTAATGCATTGAGCAAATGTAAAACACCATTGCACTTGTTTTATGCAATTAACCTCACACACAAGGTTTAAGAACACCCCCCCCCACACACACACATTGGATAACAATACTGCAAGCAGCTTATACAAATTCACAAAATAACATCCAAAATCTTTCAGTAGGTAACAGGCCCAAGGTATTCACCATAAAGACGTAGCAGCTTAATGGAAATGGAACTGATGAATAATAAAACTACAGAAAAAAATTAAATAATGAGTGTCAGAGAACATTGACAAGTAGCCTACATAAAGTGGCTTAACAATAAACTGCAAATTTGAAGTAGCCTTGTTACAAAATAAATGTTTTGCCTATCAGTCAGTGTGATCCCTGGCCCTGCTTCCCCTTACTTAGCTCTGAGATGTGGGGATGGTAATTGGTCACTTTGAATTGGACGCATGCTTCCGAATGGCCCGTTGTCATACGACTTCGGGAGGGGCAAAGTACATTCTTCATGTGCGAAAATATCTGTTCACACAGATATGTTGATCCGAACACTGACAATAAAGCCAGTGCGATATTGCGAAGACAGTTGAACTTTTCGGGTAAAGATGCCCAGCAGGATTCATTGGCTTTAAACAGCAGAGCTCCTCTCTCACAGTCACATCACAATATCTTGCCATCACTGCCAAACGTGCCACATCATTCACATCTACGCTTTCGTCAAGCGCAATGCTAAATACCGCTGCATCTTTTATGCCAGTTGTTTGCTGCACCCTTATGTTTTCTGCCATTTCACCAATTCATCGCTCAACAGTTCTGGCTGATACGGGCATGTCTTTTATTCTTGATTTTATTGTCTCTTTATTTGGCAGCCCCTCAAAAAGACTATCTGAGCTGGAGAGAAAGGCCTCCTTAATGTATTCACCGTCTGTGAATGGCTTTCCATGTTTAGCTATGCAGTGAGAAATTATATAGCTAGCTTCAGTGGCATTGTTTTTAGCTGAGGCAAAGACTTTTAAAGTGTGGGCTTGCTTCCCATATCCGCACACTGCGCGTGAGATTGATTCGTCCCTATCTGCCTGATCTTTGAAAGTCTTTTTGTGCTTTGCCTCGAAATGATGTTTAACACTGGATGTTCGACACACAACACTTTCAAAACACAACGTGCACACAGCACGGTCCCTCTGAGAAATGAACCCATATTCTTTGGTCCACGAGGAGAGGAAAGCCTGAACTGTCGGCTTCTTTGCCATCTTAGTGCAACTGCTGCATCAAGTGGGCCCATCTCATGAGAAATATGGGGAGAGGACAGTTTTGCCAGATTGGGCGGTTTTAAGTGCATTTTGGCAGGTTTTGAACATATTTTGGGCTGGAAAACGTCAGCAGTATCTGGCAACACTGGGAGGGGGCGCTATATTGTTGTGTAGTCATGCTAAAAGAGCAGGCTCGCCATGCAACAGCCAATGACAGTTCAAGATGACATTTGAACATTTTTAATGTGTTGAATAATTAGGTTTGTGTATCATCATCAGTGTGCCACTGGAAATTCCTCGGCGTGCCAGTTGTGGCACGCATGCCTAGGGTTGCCGACCCCTGCTCTAGAGGGAGGAACTGGGCCTGGAGGTAAGTCTAAAAAGTGAGGTCCAATTCATTCCAGTCTCCTGTGGAGACCACATTTTATCATCCCTGAGAGCAGTTTGCCAGGATATAGGAGGTATTCTCTGATGTGTATTTGACCCTACCAAGTCTCATTAATCTGAGGCCATTATTAAAAAATGTTCTGTTTCCGGTCCACCGGCCGGGTGAATGCTGTTTGTGCGGGTGAAATTTTTTTTTTAACACCGTTTTTTCGACATTTTTTTTCGGGCTCGTAAATCTAAAATTGAACTTGACATTTACGCATTCCCAGGGCTTTCCACTAAGGCTCATACTAGCCAGCCATGACAAATAAGTAGCCAGCCGGGGGGGAGTAAACACAAAACTAGAGATGACAACTCCCCTGTGGGAAATTGTGAGAGTGATGCAGTGCGCGTAGCAGCTGCTATCGCAGGCTATGAGGCTACGATGCTATGAGCTTGTGTGTGTTTGAGAGAGAGAGAGCAGGCCCTCCCCTCTCTGCTCCCTGAGTGGAGCTCGTCGCCTTGGTAACGGTGCTCAGGTGCAGGGAAGTGACACAATATGACAAGCAAAGAGCGCTTTTTCTCAGAGTTCCATCTCCTCGAACAACGGTGATTTACATGGAAACGAAAGGAGCTATTCAGAAATTTTTTTCACATTCAGTGCTACAAGGCTCCCATGAACACATTGATGTAATTTTTTTGTCCCTAGTTTAAAAAATGAGGACAATAGAGTGAGTTAAAAACAAGTGCCATTTCTGATTTTGCAGTAAAAGCGCTGCCAGGTTTATAATGGGAGTCTATGGGGCAGCGTGCCTGTCCTCTCGTTACTTTCAGGCTTCTCATTCAAAAACTGCAAATCCTATCGCTCAGGTAGACACATTGTGTGAATCAAGACAAGTGTGACTACAACTTTTGAGAAAATTGTGTGTAGAGTGAAATTTGTGGCTGAAAACACAGTTTAAATGAGAAACTTTAAGCTACTTTTTCAAGCTCTCTACACTCTAACTTAACGAGCTCCACTGAAGTGTAATGCCATAGACACCCATTATAAAGTCTGAATTTCTCCAGATTTGATCATGGTGTTTGATCTGTGACTGATCAAAAAGTATACAACCTAGCAAAAAAGTTGAATGCCAGATCCACACAGGAGAAGTTTGTCTCCGTTTTAAAGTTTGAATCATGTCTCTAGGTGAAAGTATGCCAGAGTAGCGGATGTTTGAAAAACATTGAAAATGTGCGATTTTTTCAATTAATTCCATAGAAAATGAATGAGAAATTTTGTGTGAATTTTTTTCGCGACTATGTCGTGAAAAAAATCGTAGAATGCTGAACAAAGTAATAGCATAGCGAGTCCGATCGAGCCGCACGTTTTGATGTATTGTTTGTCTGTGTGCGATGTACGGTTATTGGGTTATTCGAAATCGAAATTTGCACGGAAGATGAAAAACGGAAGAGCAAGAGTTTGCTGTGCTTTGCACTGCAAACTATTGACTCCCTATATGGGAGTCAATAGTTTGTAATGCATAGCACTGCATCACTAAGGCAGCTGGGCCATAGAAGGTTCACGCTGCACGCTGCATGCTGCACGCTACACGCTACACGTTCACGTGAAGAACCGGACCCTGGGCCATTAAACTTCATGCTTGGATGTTCACGTGTTGCGTCTGTTCTACTTTGACCGAGTAACCAACAATATGGACTCTTCGGATGACGACGATTGCCTCATTCTGCTTTTACTGAGACAGAGGAAGAGAAAAAGGAACAGAATTTGGAGCCGAGAACACTTCCTTCTGAGAGAAACCCATGGTGAATTTCACCGAACATTCTATAATCTGCTTGACAATCCCGATGAAGAACTATTTTTCAATTATACCATTCAATTATATTTTTTTCTGAAGTTTTCCCCTGAAAGCATAGAGTTATCTCCCTAGACCTGTTCTGATTGGCTGGCGCGGCGGTGACCGCATGCATTGACTGGAATTTCCATCTTCACGCCTAGAAAAAAGTGTGCATGTTCATTTCTCGCTTCACGCGTGAAGTGTGCAGCGTGCAGCGTGCAACGTGAACGCCGTTCTATGGCCCAGAGCAAGTCATGCTACGTTTGTCCACTTTTCTTTACACGCGTGTAGTGTGTAGCGTGCAGCATGCAGCGTGCAGCGTGAACCTTCTATGGCCCAGCTGCCTAATAAACTCCTGTGCACGCAGTTCCCAGGATTAAATGTATTTTCCACAGACCATTTATTTATTCACTTTACTCAAATACAAAGTAAAATGGCAGTAAATCATCTTTCTTTTCTTGCGTATTACATCATGAGGCGTTCCTGGCTTGTAAATCTCTTATTTTCGGTGCATGACACATTCACGCAACTGAGCATGCTATGAATTAACAATGACAATGGTCTGCAGTGGTGGCTACACAATTAAACGCTCAGCGAACATTTCTCCATTTGTGTATGCAAATACACTCCAACGACTCAGTTTGGTTTCATTTACAACCAACGGTGTCTTTTGATGCCAGCATGTAATTGAACAAGAGAAGACTGGTTTACCGGAGACAAAATAAGCGTTATCTCTGCTTCGGTTTCCTCCGATGTCGCCTCCGATGGCCCCGACACACTATTGCCTCCGCCGAGTGCGCGCGCACACACCGCATGTCGGGGCTGCGGATGAGTTACTCTCCCTTGATCAACGAAGTCGGCGGGGAATTTGTGGTTATTATCGGTACAAACAGCGCAAATCACAACTTAAATGAGTGCGGTTCAGTTTGACATTACTGTCAGTCCATTAGATAAACATTTAATTTTATTAAAATCGAAAATTAATATTTAGAACCTGTGGGCTACAAAAATAATAGTCATTAAAGTAGCCGGCTGGACTTAATTGTGTAGTCGGCTGTATGGCCAGCAGCCGGCGCTTGTGGAAAGCCCTGTTGAATCAGCTCTGCGCATGCGCCGTGCGGCACAAAAAAATGGCAGCCACCATGAAGGAAGGAGATCCGGAGTTTTCAAACATTTGCTTAAGTGTGAAATCGCAAAATGGTACAGTATTCTAGCGAACAAGTAAAGATTCAGAAAAACAAATCATTCAGTGATCATTTTAATAGTGTAATTTCATCCGAACTAGGCCTAACGGTCGATTTAGAACTACAAAAAGTCCGTGTGTCGGACATTTTAAGTACCTTTGTAAAAGTTTTGCAAATGTTACAGTCAGCATTTAAAATGCTAACTTAAAGTTTTTGTACAAGTTTCAGTTGATTAAACTGTCATTTTATTAAATGTGTCTGCTTTTGTAATAAAAAAAGTACTGAAAGAAAAAGCAAACACAGCATTGTGATTTCTTATCCATCCATTTAAAAAAAATAAATCCCTCCCTCCCTACTGAAAATTTTTTTGCTCACCCGGTGGACAGGAAACGGATTTTTTTTTAAAGATGGCCTGATAGACTATGACATTAAGACTCCTCAAGGGTTGGTGGTATAGTATTTAGCCATCTGTATCAGTTACCTGAACACAAAAAATATGGTTCTGAATGAACTCATGGTTATCTTCAACATGGGTGTAACCATGCTGGTGGAAACATGGCAGCAGGCTGAGGACTATCTCCATTTAAATATGTCTTCACCAGCTGGATACACACATATATCAAATCCACGTCTCACAGGGAAAGGTGGAGGTCTAGCTGCAGTTTTCTGATGTGGTTTGAAACTTAGAGATTGTTTTTCATGATGTTACATCTTGTGAATATCTGGCTTTGAAAACCTCCACTCCCACACCAATGTTGCTGCTCTTAATCTATCCCAAATCATCACCGTCTCTTTTTCTGTCTGAACTGAATGAACTGCTAACTGTAGCCTCATCTGTCTGTACTGCCATCATTCTTCTGGGTGACTTGAATATTCATGTTGACACTAGTTGCTCCCTTACTGATGAGCTCTTGACTGTCTTTGAATGTTTTGGTTTAACTCAGCATGTTGACTTTACCACACATAATCCTAGTCATATGGACCCTTTTCACGTGACGTCACGACAAACGTGGCCGCCATTTTGGACATGTACTACCAGTAGTTTACCAGAGCCAACATTGAGGAAGCAGCAAAGAAAGTTTTTACTTTCAGCAAGACTTCCATCATGCCACTATATTGTTGTGCACCTGGATGTAGTAACCATCAACAAACAAGGCAAGGTTTATCATTTTATCGGATCCTGACGGAGAAGATGGATAGCGACCATTAACAGGAAAGATTGGCAGCCCTCGGCATACCAACGCTTGTGTAGTGACCACTTTGTTGGAGGTAAGACGAATAAAATTAGCCAGAAAAGGCATTACATTGCTGTTAACATTCTGTGGCGGCGAGTGTGTAACCAAATAGGTTAAAATAACCCATTGTAACCTCTTTGTTCTTCTGTAGTAGCTATTGTTGACTAGCTAATGTCAACAACATAGTAGCTAGTATGTTACTGTAGCAATGTTTACGTTCAGTCATTTGGATGACTGTTAAAACCTTTCAGTCTCAAGTTTTTCCTTTACTGTATTTACTAGTTTACTGTAATTATGATCCGGCAGCTATTTACACCGGATCCAGTGTAAATAGCTGCCGGAGCCAACGTCCGAGGTTCCGGAGCGCGCTCCGGCTTGCTCCCCCTCAAATTAAGCAACGCGCTCCGGCTTGCTCCCGGAGTGCTCCGGCCGAGGTTCCGGAGCGTGCTCCGGCTTGCTCCCCTCAAATTAAGCAACGCGCTCCGGCTTGCTCCCCCTCAAATTAAGCAGCGCGCTCCGGCTTGCTCCCCCTCAAATTAAGCAGCGCGCTCTGGCTTGCTCCCCCTCAAATTAAGCAGCGCGCTCCGGCTTGCTCCGGAGCAAGCTGGAGCGCGCTGCTTAATTTGAGGGGGAGCAAGCTGGTGCGCGCTCCGGAACCTCGGCCGGAGCACTCCTGGAGCAAGCCGGAGCGTGCTCCGGAACCTCAGACTTTGGCGTGTATGTGTATGGCGATGGGTTTTTAATGACATAGGTATACAGATCAGGGTTTTTTCTAGAAAAATTTAGTATGAGGGCGCTCACCATGGGGGGGGGGCCGGTTGTCCCCCCCCCGCCGTGCAAAGCCTTTGAAAAATGCTCCAATGGGACATTCTGAGGCTATCTGAGAGGGAAATTGTAACAGATTGTCTGTCAACATTGAAAAAGAAAGAAGTAAGGCCAAATTAAAAAAAATAGTGTATTTCCGGTAACACGACAGATCGAGAATTTTCGCGTCGAAATTGCCGACCGTAAAGTCTCGTCTCGTCTCGTCTTCTTCCGCTTATCCAGGACCGGGTCGTGGAGGCAGCAGTCTAAGCATGGAAGCCCAAACTTCCCTTTCCCCAGACACCTCGGCCAGCTCCTCGGGAAGAACACCGAGGCGTTCCCAGGCCAGCCGAGAGACATAGTCCCTCCAGCGTGTCCTGGGTCTTCCCCGGGGCCTCCTCCCGGGGGGACATGCCTGGAACACCTCCCCAGGGAGGCGTCCAGGAGGCATCCGAAAAAGATGCCCGAGCCACCTCAGCTGGTTCCTCTCGATGTGGAGGAGCAGCGGCTCTACTCCGAGCCCCTCCCGAGTGACTGTGCTTCTCACCCTATCTCTAAGGGAGCGCCCAGCCACCCTGCGAAGGAAACTCATTTCGGCCGCTTGTATCCGCGATCTTGTTCTTTCTGTCATTACCCAAAGCTCATGACCATAGGTGAGAGTCGGAACGTAGATCGACCGGTAAATTGAGAGCTTCGCCTTTTGGCTCAGCTCCTTCTTCACCACGACGGACCGGTAAAGCGACCGCATCACTGCGGAGGCTGCACCGATCCGCCTGTCGATCTCACGCTCCATCCTTCCCTCACTCGTGAACAAGATCCCGAGATACTTAAACTCCTCCACTTGAGGCAGGACTTCTCCACCAACCTGGAGAGGGCAAGCCACCCTTTTCCGGTCGAGAACCATGGCCTCGGACTTGGAGGTGCTGATTCTCATCCCAGCCGCTTCACACTCGACTGCAAACCGCCCCAGTGCATGCTGAAGGTCCTGGTTTGAAGAAGCCAACAGGACAACATCATCCGCAAAAGCAGAGATGAAATCCTGTGGTTCCCAAACAGGATTCCTTCCGGCCCCTGGCTGCGCCTAGAAATTCTGTCCATAAAAATTATGAACAGAACCGGTGACAAAGGGCAGCCCTGCCAGAGTCCAACATGCACTGGGAACAGGTCTGACTTACTGCCGGCAATGCGAACCAGACTCCTGCTCCGTTCGTACAGGGACCGGACAGCCCTTAGCAAAGAGCCCCGAACCCCATACTCCCGAAGCACCCCCCACAGAATACCACGGGGGACACGGTCGAATGCCTTCTCCAGATCCACAAAGCACATGTGGACTGGTTGGGCAAACTCCCATGAACCCTCGAGCACCCTATGAAGGGTATAGAGCTGGTCCAGTGTTCCGCGACCAGGACGAAAACCGCATTGTTCCTCCTGGATCCGAGGTTCGACTATTGGTCGAATTCTCCTCTCCAGTACCCTGGAGTAAACTTTCCCTGGGAGGCTGAGAAGTGTGATTCCCCTATAATTGGAGCACACTCTCCGGTCCCCTTTCTTAAAAAGAGGGACCACCACCCCAGTCTGCCACTCCAGAGGCACTGTCCCCGACCGCCACGCGATGTTGCAGAGGCGTATCAACCAAGACAGCCCCACAACATCCAGAGACTTGAGATACTCAGGGCGGATCTCATCCACCCCCGGTGCCTTGCCACCGAGGAGCTTGCAAACCACCTCAGTGACTTCGGCTTGGGTAATGGACGAGTCCACCTCTGAGTCATCAGCCTCAGTCTCCTCAGTGGAAGACATGACGGTGGGATTGAGGAGATCCTCAAAGTATTCCTTCCACCGCCCGACAATGTCCCCAGTCGAGGTCAACAGCTCCCCACCCGCACTGTAAACAGTGTTGGCAGAGTACTGCTTCCCCCTCCTGAGGCGCCGGACGGTTTGCCAGAATTTCTTCGAGGCCGACCGATAGTCCTTCTCCATGGCCTCCCCGAACTCCTCCCAGTTCCGAGTTTTTGCCTCCGCAACTGCCCGAGCTGCAGCACGCCTGGCCTGCCGATACCCGTCGGCTGCCTCAGGAGTCCCGGAGGTCAACATGGCCCGATAGGACTCCTTCTTCAGCTTGACGGCATCCCTTACTTCCGGTGTCCACCACCGGGTTCGGGGATTGCCGCCACGACAGGCACCGGAGACCTTGCGGCCACAGCTCCGAACAGCTGCGTCCACAATGGAGGTAGAGAACATGGTCCACTCAGACTCAATGTCCCCCGCCTCCCTCGGAAGCTGGGAAAAGCTCTCCCGGAGGTGGGAGTTAAAGACCTCCCCAACAGAGTGCTCGGCCAGACGTTCCCAGCAGACCCTCACCATACGTTTGGGCCTGCCAGGTCTGTCCAGCTTCCTCCTCCGCCAGCGGATCCAACTCACCACCAGGTGGTGATCAGTTGACAACTCAGCCCCTCTCTTCACCCGAGTGTCCAAGACATAGGGTCGGAGATCAGATGACACGACTACAAAGTCGATCATCGACCTCCGACCTAAGGTGTCCTGGTGCCACGTGCACTTATGGACACCCCTATGCTCGAACATGGTGTTCGTTATGGACAAACTGTGACTAGCACAGAAGTCCAATAACAAAACACCACTCGGGTTCAGATCGGGGAGGCCGTTCCTCCCAACCACGCCCCTCCAGGTGTCACTGTCATCGCCCACGTGAGCATTGAAGTCCCCCAGTAGCACAATGGAGTCCCCAGTCTGAGCACCCCTCAGTACCTCTCCCAGGGACTCCAAGAAGGCCGGATACTCTATACTGCTATTTGGCCCGTAGGCACAAACAACAGCAAGAGCCCTCTCCCCAATCCGAAGGCGCAGAGAGGCGACCCTCTCGTTCACTGGGGTAAACTCCAACACATGGCGGCTGAGCTGGGGAGCTATAAGGAAGCCCACACCAGCCCGCCGCCGCTCACCACGGGCGACTCCAGAGAAGTGGAAAGTCCAGCCCCTCTCGAGGAGCTGGGTTCCAGAGCCCAAGCTGTGCGTGGAGGTGAGCCCGACTATCTCTAGCCGGTACCTCTCAACCTCCCGCACAAGCTCAGGCTCCTTCCCCCCCAGCGAAGTGACATTCCATGTCCCAACAGCCAGCCGCTGTGTCTGGGGATCAGGTCGTCGAGGCCCCTGCCTTCGACTGCCACCCAATCCAAGTTTTTATTACAAATTTCCCTCGATATTTTAGTGTAAGTGGCGTTGGTTTGTCATAATTTTTTGTTTCAACGCATTCAAGTTGTGAAAGAAACGATAAAAAGTAAAATGTTTCGCCACTTCTATCCGCCCTCCTGCATAAACTGAGCCGAGCCGCCATTTTGAATCCTCATTCAAGGCTGTAATGCAAATTGCTTCCTTTTCAGTATACAAGTGCACTTCCATGGCAGGGAAAAACACTACATTTTGCCGCCTATGTAGTCCCCTATTTATACAAATAGGAGTCATTCAGGATTCAGCCATGTTTTTGCCCGACCCAAGTTCTACAGTAGGCTAGGCTAGGCCGTCTGCTTTTAATGGAAGTAGCCTAGCCTAGGACGTTATTTTCACGTTATTACATGAAAATATCATGAAATATCGCTTCCGCAGATCATAACTCGAACTCTCACGATATTTTTTTTATTCGTTTAAAGATTTAAAACGGGCGGCACGGTGGTGTAGTGGTTAGCGCTGTCGCCTCACAGCAAGAAGGTCCTGGGTTCGAGCCCCGGGGCCGGCGAGGGCCTTTCTGTGTGGAGTTTGCATGTTCTCCCCGTGTCCGCGTGGGTTTCCTCCGGGTGCTCCGGTTTCCCCCACAGTCCAAAGACATGCAGGTTAGGTTAACTGGTGACTCTAGATTGACCGTAGGTGTGAATGTGAGTGTGAATGGTTGTCTGTGTCTATGTGTCAGCCCTGTGATGACCTGGCGACTTGTCCAGGGTGTACCCCGCCTTTCGCCCGTAGTCAGCTGGGATAGGCTCCAGCTTGCCTGCGACCCTGTAGAAGGATAAAGTGGCTAGAGATAATGAGAATGAATGAGATTTAAAACACTTATTTTATTATGATGTGTGGTATAAAGGATTCTGTGCCAAAATACTATTTTGTAAAATGTTTACTTGTGTTAATTTTTTCGAACAAAATAAAAAAAAATTAAGAAAAAAAAAAACTTTCCTACCTACCGACCTTATTTTAGTATTTCATGTTACCGGAAACACACTTTTTTTTTTTGGCCTAATCTTCTTCTGCCCCGGACGGTCTTTGGCTTTCTTCCTTTTCATGCCGCGGGATGACATCTTTAAATGCCCAAGTGTCAACAAAAACAACTCGCGAAGTACTTCTGTCAAAAGCTCCCGCGCCGGTGGGTGAAAGGTCATTCAGTCTCGAGAAATCTCACTCTACAAGTCAGCTGACCTTGTATGTAACCCATGTCAAATCTCGCGAGAGCAGCCGCGACAAGTAAACAACTAAACAACATGGCGCCTCAGTCTGGAAAACGCCAATTCGGATTGTTTTTGCACCGTCTGGCGGTGTATCTACTATGATTGGAATATTTTTGGAGCAATTATAACGTATTTGATGATCAGACACTTTGTCACGTAGTGTTGCTGGGATGTTTTCACGGAGTCGGTAAGGGGGCGCACGCCGAGAGTAAGAGGGCGCAGCGCCCCTGTTCCCCCATTTAGACGAAAGCCTGCAGATCATGTGGGCCGAAGTCAGGTAAAGACGAGGGCTTCGTGTACTTCCGTACATCAGTGAGCAATCCTGGTGGAAGCAGGTAAATGTCGTTCTCTAAGCCTGCTAACCTCAATTTTTGCAAATACCTCTCCCTCTGCTCGCCCTGTAAATGCCCTACGTCGCTGGATAGTGAAGGTGTTTTCTGCATCTCGCTCCTTTTTCTTTTATGTTTTTCGTTTGTCGCCTTCCTCGCATTCAAACTGATTCGAGCCGAAGTCCACTACATGTCCAAAATGGCGGTCGCGTTTACGAAGGTCACGTGACTGAAAAGGGTCTATACTTGACTTGCTTTGCTCTACTGGTATAAAAATTGTATCTGTATTGGGTTCTGATGTAGGTTTTACTGACCACAAGTTGATTGAGTGTTGTCTCAGTGTGCCTTCTTCTAAACTTCCTCTGCGTTCTACTGTCTCTTTCCGTAATCTTTCTTCTATTGATGTGTATTCTTTCTCTACCTCTCTCCTCTCTTCTTTTTGTAAATTTGCTGAGGTTTCCTCTCCTGATGATACAGTTTCTATTTACAATACTATATCTAACACACAACACTTTCGCTCCCCTTAAAACTAGACAGGTCTCTGCAAATCGCGCCTCTCCTTGGTTCACCTCTGAGCTTAGGGCCATGAAGGCCAAGGGAAGATGGCTAGAGCGCCTTTATAAGAAAACTGGTCTTGCTATTCATCTTTCACTCTTCTCTGAACACATCGCAAAGTATAAGGATGCTCTTAATGCTGCCCGTTCCTCTTGCTATGCTAACATCATTAAGAGTGGCAACTATAGACCCAAAACTCTTTTTAATACAATAAATAAACTTCTTCAGCCTCCTTCCTCAACCACTCCCAGTTCCCCTGCTCAGTGTCAGGCTTTTTTGGATTTTTTTCAAGGATAAAATTAACAGCATTTACCAACACTTTCATTCTGAAATTCATTCTTCTGTCTTGCAAGTAGCCCTTTCTCATAAAGCTGACTGCTGACTGCTGCTTTCTCTCCTGTTGATTCTTTTAAAGTATCGGAAATTATGACCAAGTCCTCCTCCTCCTTCTGTCTGCTGGACCCTGCACCCACTGCACTTCTTAAATCCTGTGTATCTGCTATCTCCCCTTATATTGCTCATATGATTAATCAGTGTTTTGCTTTAGGCACTGTTCCCATCTCCCTCAAAATTGCTTCTGTTATACCAATACTAAAGAAACCTGGTCTAGATTTTCTTTCACTGTCCAATTACAGACCCATTTCAAACCTCCCTTTCCTAGCTAAAGTAATGGATTAAGCTATAGCCTTTCAGCTTCATACTTTCCTTGCTCATAATGATCTCTATGAACCCTTTCAGTCAGGCTTTCGCAATCTGCATAGCACTGAATCTGCTCTCTTAAGAGTTGTTAATGACCTCCTGCTCTCAACTGATGCTGGTCATCTCAGGCTACATCCACATGACAACGGCAATGAGATGTTATTTAAAAATATATCGCGTCCAAATGGGCAACAATCAGTAAAATATCAGGTCCATATGGCAACGCAACGCTTGCTGAAAATGATGCAATACACATGCCACACCTCTAGGGGCGCTGTAAGACGGTCCCTTCGGAGACACCAGAACAATAGAAGTAAGGACGCATGCGCATAAACTATTATGCGCGAGACTTCATATTAGCCACAAAGTCAGGAAAATCTGTTTGTAAAATTACATTAGAATGACCAAATACAATGAAAAGTATTTTTCTAGTCTCACCTGTGAAAGGTAATCCCATGTGATCTCGTTTGGACGGTAAACCTGTTGATACAGTTAAACGCAGCACATGAATGAGACATCTTTATTCTCCACTTTGCCCCATCCAATATGGCGGCGAGGATGACGTATGATTCTACGTGGAAGGCGGCGTCTTTAATGGTCCGGAATAAATTGAATGCTACACGTTGATGGATTAATTTGTTCTTCTACGCCCTTTTTGAGGAATGTAAAATCTCAAAAAGATTGCGTTTTGGGCACCCAAAACGCCAGTGCCGTGTGGACCCCAGGCCTAAACGATAAGCAATTGTATCGGAGTCACCTGAATCCGTTGCCGTGTGGACAGGGCCTCAGTGTCCTTGTTCTCTTGGATCTCGCAGCTGCCTTTGACACTGTACATCATGAGATGCTCATTTCAAGACTATCTTCTTTTGGTATTACTGACTTAGCTTTAGCCTGGTTTCAGTCATATCTAGCAAACAGGCAACAGTTCCTCTCTATTGGTGTTCATAAATCATCCACTGTTACTGTTGCTCAAAGTGTGCCTCAGGGTTCTGTCCTTGGTCCCCTTCTTTTTATGTTTCTCCTATAGGCCAGATTATTCGTAACCATGGCCTTAACTTTCATTGTTATGCTGATGACATTCAAATCTACATCACTGTCACCCCTTCCATAGCCTCTGTCCAGCTGCTAAGGACTTGCATCACTGACTTTAAGCAATGGCTGCATAAGAACTGCCTTAAACTTAATGCTAGCAAAACTGAGGTTCTATTAGTAGGTACCAAAAGACAGGTTCTGAACTTCTCCAATTTCACTATTGATGTTGATGGTGTGTCTATTAGTCCTTCCCAAGTTATAAAAAACCTTGGAGTTCTCTTTGACTCCACCCTTATGTTTGAACCCCATTTTAAACGCATTACTAAGAATGCTTTCTTTCACCTCTGCAATATTGCACGTCTCCGCCCTTTTCTCTTGGAAACTGATGCCAAAATGTTGGTCAATGCGTTTATCTTTTCTCATCTTGACTATTGCAATTCTCTCTTTTATGGTCTCCCTGCTACATTGCTCAATCGCCTGCAGTACATCCAAAACTCAGCAGCTAGAGTCCTCACACTCACCAAGCGCACTGCTCACATTACTCCTGTTTTACAGCAACTGCATTGGTTGCCAGTTATCTCTCAGATTAAATACAAAATCTTGCTTTTAACCTATAAAGCTCTTCATGGTTTCACCCCTTCCTACATTATATTGCCAAAAGTATTTGCTCACCTGCCTTGACTCACATATGAGCTTAAGTGACATCACATTCCTAATCCATAGGGTTCAATATGACGTCGGTCCACCCTTTGCAGCTAGAACAGCTTCAACTCTTCTGGGAAGGCTGTCCACAAGGTTTAGGAGTGTGTTTATGGGAATTTTTGACCATTCTTCCAGAAGCGCATTTGTGAGGTCACACACTGATGTTGAATGAGAAGGCCTGGCTCTCAGTCTCCACTCTAATTCATCCCAAAGGTGTTCTATCGGGTTGAGGTCAGGACTCTGTGCAGGCCAGTCAAGTTCATCCACACCAGACTCTGTCATCCATGTCTTTATGGACCTTGCTTTGTGCACTGGTGCACAGTCATGTTGGAAGAGGAAGGGGCCAGCTCCAAACTGTAAAAACAGTCTGTATGCCTAGGTGCTTGATTTTATACACATGTGGCCATGGAAGTGATTGGAACACCTGATTCCGATAATTTGGATGGGTGAGCAAATACTTTTGGCAATATAGTGTATCTCTGTGAGCTAATTCATTTGTACTGTCCCTCCCGCTCCCTCAGATCTTCTGTCTGTGGACTTCTGACTATTCCACCTTTTAAACTGGCATCTATGGGTGGCAGATCATTCAGTGTTGCTGCTCCTAAACTTTGAAACTCATTACCACAATCGCTTCGTAACTGTTCCACTCTCTCTTCCTTCAATGCTAACTTGAAAACTTTCCTCTTTACCTCACACTACTCTTCCTAGTGTGGCCTTCTTTTTTGGGGGTAACTTCTGTGTAAAGGGTCCTTGGGTTTGTGAAAGGCGCTATATAAATTGAAATTATTATTATTATTATTAACCAAGGAGTCCCATAGCGATTGTAGCAGCCTGGTGGTTTTGGTGCCAAAGACCAATGGGCAATCTATTTCTGTGTGGACATTTGAAAAGTCAATATGGTGTCTTAATTTGACACTTGATCGATTAGGCATAGCTTGCTTTAATTCAACACTGGATTTGATATTAATATTAGGAATACTGGCAAATTCCATCCATTATCTATAGCCACTTATCCTGTGCAGGGTCGCAGGCAAGCTGGAGCCTATCTCAGCTGACTCAAGGTCAAGGGTCTTTATTGTCATTTGCATGTTTCCCATGTGTGGCAGCGGGGTGTGGCCAAGCAGCAGTCTGTGAATAGAGGGCAGGGTCAGGGAAGGTAAGTGGTTAAGTCATTCCACCTTCTGTCAATAATGTGTATGTGTGTGTGTTTGTTACAGGGATGGAGCATAAAAGGAGAGAAAGAGAGAGAAGAGAAGCAAGGGGAGATGCCTCATCTACCTGCCATCGGAGCTGCCTCCAGATGGTCCTCCGCCAGCTCAGTGGCTCGTTCCAGCGATGCCGGGCAGTGACACTGGACCCATTCCACCGTTCCTTCCGGAAGTCAAGAGATAAACTGCTCCAATGCCACCAGATCGATGATCTCATCGGCATTGCAGTCTTCTGCCCTCAGCCACCGCAGGCAGGCATCCTGGAGTTGCTGGTTGAATGCAAACAGCCGGCTGACCTCCTTCAGTGCCAGCGTCTGGAAGCGCTGGGGATGTTGCTCCGGGGAGTGGCTGAGCCACTGCAGAATGGCTTTCCTTAAGTCAGCATAGACCAGTCGGCTGTCAGCAGGGAGCTGCTGCGCTGTGAGCTGTGCCTCGCCAGTCAGGAGCGGGAGGAGGTGTGCTGCACGCTGCTCCTGCGGCCACCCCCACACCTCAGCTGCTTGCTCAAAGAGAGCAAGGAATGCTTCCGGATTGTCCTGCAGTCCCATCTTCATGAGGGTGGCAGTAGCAGTGGCCGACGGCCCTGCGAGCAGGTGCTGGAATGCCTGGCGATCTTCTTGCTGGGCCAGCATCAAGGCTTCGAAGCGTTGCTGCTGCTCCTTCTGGAGGCTGATCAGCACTTGATGCTGGTTCTGCTGGGCGGTAGCGAGGGCAAGGATGAGCTCTTCAAATGGGGAGGACTCCATGGGGTGGTTCCCTTCTGTGCTCCTGGGTTTCAGCACCACTGTAACAATTCCTGATGTGGGTGGAGCACAGAAGCATGGCAGGCCAGAGTTGATGTTAGCCAAACCACTTTAGTTAGCTTTTCAGTTTTCTTTTTCTTTCTTTCTTTCTTTCTTTCTTTCTTTCTTTCTTTCTTTCTTTCTTTCTTTCTTTCTTTCTTTCTCTCATTCACTCACTCACTCACTCACTCACTCACTCACTCACTCACTCACTCATTCATTCATACATGCGTTGTGGTCGGGGAGAGAGCTCCTTTTCTCTGCTCTCTCTCTCCTTTTATGCTCCATCCCTGTAAAACACACACACACACACACACACACACACACATTATTGACAGCAGGTGGAATGACTTAACCACTTACCTTCGCCAACCCCGCCCTCCATTCACAGACTGCTGCTTGGCCACACCCCCACTGCCACAACATGTAAATGAAATTTGTGCCTCAGGGCCAGCAGTGTATATAAATAGAAGCATTAAAATCTCATCTCATCTCATTATCTCTAGCCGCTTTATCCTGTTCTACAGGGTCGCAGGCAAGCTGGAGCCTATCCCAGCTGACTACGGGCGAAAGGTGGGGTACACCCTGGACAAGTCACCAGGTCATCACAGGGCTGACACATAGACACAGACAACCATTCACACTCACATTCACACCTACGGTCAATTTCGAGTCACCAGTTAACCTAACCTGCATGTCTTTGGACTATGGGGGAAACCCACGTGGACACGGGGAGAACATGCAAACTCCGCACAGAAAGGCCCTCACCGGCCACGGGGCTCGAACCCGGACCTTCTTGCTGTGAGGCCACAGCGCTAACCACTACACCACCGTGCCGCCAAGCATTAAAATTAATAATAAAAATAAAAAATAGAATAGGAAAAAAATTGTGCAACCGTGATGAAAAAGTGTTCAGGTGAACAGTACAAACTTCAATATGTGCAAAAATGCAAAATGAGGGGAGTGGGGGGGCAGCATCAGCGCTTAGGCTTAGTGTTCATTAGTCTCACAGCTTCTGGGAAGAAGCTGTGCTGGAGCCTTGATGTTTTGGCCCTGACGCTGCAGTCTTTTTCCTGAGGGGAGGAGGCTGAATAGTCTGTGTGCTGGGTGGGTGGAGTCACCCATGATGTGGGCTGCTCTGCTCCTGCACCGGCTGTTGTAGATGTCTTCTATGGACAGCAGGCTGCAATGGGTGATCTTCTGTGCTGTGCGCACCACCCTCTGCAGAGTCTTCCTGTTCACAGCCAAGCAGTTTCCATACCAGGAGGTGATGGAGGTCAGTGTGCTGTCCACTACACACCTGTAGAAGGCTCCCAGGACCACAAGGCTCAGTCTGGCCTGCCTTAGCCTCCTCAAAAAGTAGAGGCATTGGTGGGCCTTCTTGACCACACTGGCTGTGTTTGTGGTCCACTTCAAATCACTAGAGATGTAGACCCCCAGGTACTTGATACTGTGGACCATCTTTACAGCTTCTCCTCTGATGTAGAGGGGGGAGGGGGCATGGTCACCTCTCCTGAAGTCCACAACCATCTCCTTTGTTTTCCCCACATTGATGCAGAGATTGTTGTCCCTGCACCAGTCCACCAGGTCCTCCACCTCCTGTCTGTACACTGACTCATTGCCATGGGATATCTGTCCCACCACCGCCGTGTCGTCTGCAAACTTCACAATACGACTGCCCAGATGTTTAGCAGAGCAGTCATATGTGAGCAGAGTGTAGAGCAGGGGGCTAAGGATGCAACCCTGGGGGGAGCTGGTGTTGAGGATGATGGTAGAAGAAGAGACACAGTGGATCCTCACTGTCTGTGGCCTGTGTGTCAGGAAATCCAGTATCCAGTTGCAGAGGGATGGTGGTAATCCAAGCAGCAGCAGTTTGTTGACTAAAGTCTGTAGGTCAATCATGTTGAATGCTGAGCTAAAGTCCAGGAAGAGCAGCCTCATGTAGGTGTCTCTGCTCTCCAGGTGGGTGAGAGCAGAGTGGACGACAGATGAGATGGCATCCTCTACAGACCTGTTCCTCCTGTATGCATACTAGTCTGGGTCCACATTTATGTCCACCTTCTCCTTAATGTGGTCCATGACCAGGTGTTCAAAGCATTTCATGACGGGATGAGAGCCACCAGTCGATAGTCGTTCATGCTTCTCACTGCTGCACACTTGGGCACTGAAACGATGGAAGATGTCTTCAGACACACTGGCACCACAGCCTGGGAGAGGGAGGTGTTAAAGTCCACACCTCAGTGAGCTCATGTGCACACGCCTTCAGGACCCTCCTCTGGATGTTGTCTGGTCCTGCTGCCTTGCGGGGGTTGACACGCTGCAGAGTCCTCCTCACATCATCTGCTGACACACTGAATGATGGTAGCTCACCCTCTGTGATAGTGAGCCTGGTATGGGTAGGGGAGTCGGTGGGTTCAAAACAGGCATAGAAGGCATTGAGGGCATCTGGCAGGGATGGGTCCCAAGGACACTCGGCATTCTTCTTATTGTAGTCTGTGATTGCCTTTATGCCCTGCCACATGCTCCAAGGGTTGTTGGATGCAAAGTGGCCCTGGATTTTGTCAGCATGTGCTCTTTTTGCACGTGTCACACCCTCTTGGAGGTCCCTCCTTGCCGCTGTCAGTGCCAGTGCATATCCAGACCTGAAAGCTGTATCATGTGCTCTCAGGAGACACTGAACCTCACCATTCATGCACGGCTTCTGGTTGGGACGTATGGTGATGTTCTTGGTGGTGGTGGTGATGTCATTGATGCATTTCTGGATGAAGCCGGAGACGGCCGAGGTGTACTTCTCCAGATCTACACCTTCACTGGTGGTAGCAGCTTCCCTGAAGACCCGCCGGTCCGTCCGCTCAAAGCAGTCCTGCAGTGCTGGGACTGCTGTGCTGGGCCACACAGTGATTGTTTTCCATGTTGGCCAGTCGTTTTTCAGCACAGGTTCATGGACAGGGACCAGCAAGACGGAGATGTGATCAGAGAAGCCCAGGTGGGGCCATGACACCACAGCATATGCACCCCGCTTGCTGGTGTAGACCTGGTCCAGAGTATTGCCTCCCCTGGTTGCAATGTATATGTTCTTGTAAAATCGGGGCAGGCAGTCCGTCAGGCGGGTGTGATTAAAGTCCCCAGTAATCACAAAAAATGCCTCTGGGTGTTGATCCTGCAGCTCGCTGACATGCGCATGCAGCTCCGTCAGTGCCATGCTGGCATGCGCGCTCGGAGGAATGTAAACAATCACCAGCAGCACTACCGTAAACTCCTGAGGCAGGTAATGTGGGGTGGTACTTTAGTGACATAAACTCCATAGATTCAGATCAATGCTGGCTTACCAGGACGCAGTTTGTGCACCAGTTCTTTTTGACATAAGCACAGAGTCCTCCACCACGGCTTTTCCCCAACAGCTGATCGCGGTCGGCGCGGAAGAAAAGTAGTCTGTCCAGGTGGTACACAGTCCGGCATGGCGAGAGACTATGGGCAAGAGATGGGGTAGACCCTGAACAAGTCGCCAGGTCATCAAAGGGCTGACACACAGAGACAGACAACCATTTACACTCACACCTATGGTCAATTTAGAGCCCCCAATTAACCTAACCTACATGTCTTTTGACTGGGGGGGAAACCGGAGCACCCAGAGGAAACCCACACAGACACAGGGAGAACATGCAAACTCCACACAGAAAGGCCTTCGTCGTCCACTGGGCTCAAACCCAGGATCTTCTTGCTGTGAGGCAACAGTGCTAACCACTACACCACCATGCCACCTTGGCAGATTCCCTTGACTCTCATATCCCAAGAAAAAACAGAAACCTTTTCCCCTCTATTTGGTTTATACCAGTTTGTTACCCTTCCATTTGGGTTGTTTGGAGCCCCAACTATGTTTCAACATCTCATAGACAGAATCCTCTGCCCATATAATGCATATGCTGCTGCCTACTTACAATCATTTACGGTCATGATTGGCTGTGGAAAAACACTATCTGGGCTTCCACAATGGGTCCCCAAATTAATAAGACTGGAGCAATTGTGGCCTGCCTGAGACCCAAGACCAAAAAAGTGGCGAGGCAGTTCCTGTTATTGAGAAACAGTTCCTATTATTTCAAGTCAAGTCAACTTTATTGTCAAATATGCTATACATGCTCGACATACAGCACAGATGAAATTTCAGTTCTCTTTGACCCACAGTGCAAACAGGCAATGTAATAAATAAAAATAGAATAACTGAAATAAACAGTATAAACACTCTAGATAAGAAATAGACAGACTAAACACTCACAGGTGTGTGTGTGTATATATATATATATATATATATATATATATATATATATATATATATATATGAGTGATTCCACGCTTATGGGTACTGAAATGGGGACATGAACTTATTTTTAAAAATTCACCTAAAACCATTTCTTTTTTTACCATCAGGTCACAAAACATGTAATCTTTAATGAATGATATGTTAAAAGATAACTTTAATTTTCTGAGATGTAATAAAAACATATTTATATGCCAAAGTCAAGCCTATGAGTTCCAAAATGATGTCTGTTACATTACTTGTTACGATTGTCCATCTCGCGTCTGTTACAAATTAATTACAATCTAGCTATATACCATGTTAATCTTATTGAAAGAATGTGTATGTTTATTCTACTGCACATGTTTATTAATTATATTTGCTAAAACATCACCTTCCTATGTTTCAAAAAGTAATTCTACATTGTTAAAATTGAGAATATATATGTCCACAACACTTCTGTTACGTTCTGACTTTGGCATATAAATGCGTTTTTATTACATCTCAGAAAATTAAAGTTATCTTTTAACATATCATTCATTAAAGATTACATGTTTTGTGACCTGATGGTAAAAAAAGAAATGGTTTTAGGTGAATTTTTAAAAATAAGTTCATGTCCCCATTTCAGTACCCATAAGCGTGGAATCACTCATATATATATATATATATATATATATATATATATATATATATATATATATAATACACACACACACACACATACATTTAAAGTTTGCACATAATTTTTTGGACTTCACCAGCCCACTGATTGACCTCACGAAAAAGGGGCCACCAGATCCAGTCCAGTGGATGGAGCTGTGCAAACAGGCTTTCTGCCAGGCAAAGGCAGTTTTGTGTGGATGGCCTACTGTTGTATTCACCTGACTTTTTTCTCCCTTTTGTCTTATAGACTGATGCTTTGGATGAGGGCTGGGAGCCATTTTGTCTCAGGTGGTGGGGGGAGAGGAGCATTTCATGCTGTCCATTAGCCACAAGCTGTTTGTGCAGAAGAGTAAATACAGCATGATTAAGAAAGAGGGTCTGGTCATCAAATGGATGGTCCTTGCACTCTGGTAGCCCAAGAGCTCGGCCTGTAGATTCCTTTCAAAGCAATCAGGCTCAAAATGGTCCTTGCAAACAACAGAATTTCTACCAAAGCAGAGTGTCTCTAAAGTGTGGCCTGTTCCCAAGTTGTGTAGCCACTGTTTAGCAAGTTGTTTATATTGCTCAGTTGTTGGCAATGGAACAGAGAAAAAATGCTTTCCATTATTATCATGTTTATTATTTTTGCAACCATAGGTTTTGCACTCTGCTATTTGTCAACAAAGTTTTGTACATCTGGCTACATTGTGGTGTCACAAGCAACAAGCCAATCAAGATACAGGAAACCTATCAACGATGCTACATCATACTGACCTTTGACACTGGCAATATGGCTGCACCCTTGAGTGAGCAGGAATACAAAATAATTTTAAGGCACTGCTATATGCAACACAGTGTGACAATACAGGGTAGTCAAAATGCATTTGTGCAAAATGTGTAATATTTCTAGCCTATTTATTTTTCAATGCAGGTACCTTTAAGCTCCAGAGATGACCAGCAGCAGCTGATCAGAAGATCTTAGCCTTCAGTAATGGGCATAAGGAACCATAAGCTCAGCAAGATAAGATGGTGCTAAACCATTAATGGATTTATAAATAATTAATAAAAATTTTAACTCAACTCTAAATTTTACAGGCAGCCAATGAAGGGAAGCCAGAATTGGTGGAATGTGCTCATGCTTACACTCTCCCATTATAAAGCTCACTGCTGCATTTTGTACAACTTGCAGACGTGAAAGAAGTGAAGCACTGATACTGTTATATAATAAATTGCAATAGTCAAGATGTGAAAATATGAAGGCATGAGTTACTTTTTCAGTATCAGTTTTGCTACAGGCAACACAGAGAAGCAAGCCAGGAAGAAAGGGCACTTCTTGAAGAACTGTGTGTGGTATTGAGGAAGAGGCTCATAACCATGCGTAGAGCGGAACAACGTTGGGGACGCAGAAGGGAAAGAGCCCGGAAAAGAGCTGTGTTTATTAGCAACCCCTTCCAGTTCACTAAGCAGCTTCTGGGTCAGAAGAGAAGTGGAAAGCTGCTGTGTACGAAGGAACAGATGGACCACAATCTCCAACATATTTTCAGTGACCCAGACAGAGAAGTTGAACTGGGAGAATGCAGTGCCCTCATTACCCTAGGAGAACCATCAGAGGCTTTTGCCCTATGTGAGCCTCTCTTCCAAGAGGTGCAACAAGTGGTCAAGAAGGCATGAGCCGGCTCTGCGCCCGGTCCAAGTGGTACTACCTATAATATCTACAAATGCTGCCCTTGGCTCTTGAAGAGATTGTGGAAGATCTTCCAGGTCATCTGGAAGAGAGGCAAGGTGCCAGAGCAATGAAAGCAAGCAAATGGAGCGTGGATTCCAAAGGAAGAAAACTCTGAAAACATCAGTCAGTTTAGGATGATATCCTTGCTGAGTGTCGAAGGAAACATCTCCAGTGTGGTGTCACTATGCTTAACAGAGTACCTCCTGAGGAACAAGTACATCGACACCTCTGTGCAGAAGGGTGGGGTGCCAGGGGTACCAGGCTGCCTGGAACACACAGGGGTCATCACACAGTTCCTGAGGGAGGCCAGGGAGAACAAGGGTGATCTTGTTTGTTATGGTTGGACCTGGCAAATGCCTATGGCTCAATTCCCCATAAACTGGTTGAAAGAACTCTGCAGATGCACCATGTTCCTGAAAGCATTAGAGAACTCCTCATGGATTATTACGATGGATTCCATGTGAGAGCCTCATCAGGATCAATAACATCAGATTGGTGCAGGCTTGAAGTGGGCATCATCACAGGTTGCACCATTTCAGTCATCCTGTTTGCCCTGGCAATGACCATGTTGGTCAAATCTGCAGAACTGGAGTGCCGAGGCCCAAAACCAAGATCTGGAGTCTGACAACCACAGATATGAGCCTTTATGGACAACCTGACAGTTACAACAGAGTTGGTGCCTGGTGCGAGGTGGATTCTGAAGGGGCTCGAGAGGCTGATGACATGGGCCAGGATGTCCTTCAAACCATCAAAGTCTAGGTCTGTGGTGCTGAAGAGGGGTAAAGTAATTGAGAAATTCCGATTCTCAATAGCAGACATCCAAATTCCAACCATCACAGAAAACCCTGTCAAAAGTCTTTTGATAAAAAAAAACATTTTTTTGATCAAAAAAACATTTGATGCCACACTCAGGGACAAGACAGCAATTAAGAATACCTGTGGGGATTGTGAGCAGTGGCTGAAAGAGGTTGACATGACTGGCCTCCCAGGCCGGTTCAAAGCATGGATATACCAGCACAGAATACTACCAAGGATCCTCTGGCCTCTGCTGCTCTACGAATTCCCAATATCTACTGTTGCCCAACTGGAGAGGGTGGTCAGCCAGTTCCTTTGTAGATGGCTTGGACTACTGAGAAACATCAACATTGCTCTGTATGGGAACAGCTGCAAACTTAGGCTCCCCTTGAAATCCATTGAGGAAGAGTTTAAGGTCTTGTGAACAAGAGAAGTGCTGCAGTACCGGGAATCTTCAGATCTGAAGGTTGCTGAGGCAGGAGTGGCAGTTAGATTGGGAAGAAAGTGGAGAGCCGAGGCTGTGGTGGAAGGAGCCGAGGCATGCTTGTGCCATAAGGTGCTGGTGGGAGCGGTTGCCAGGGAAAGAGCTGGCCTTGGGAGCCTGGAAGTTCCCAGGTTTGACAGAGCTCAAGGAAGGGAGTGAAGACAGCTGATCTAAGAGGAGATCAGAGCAGTGCTGGAGGATGAAAGGATGGGGAGAGCAGTGGCAATGAGGCAACAAGGTGCCTGGACCAAATGGGAGCAGGCAATAGAGTGCAAGATCACGTGGAATGATCTTTGGAAGATGCATCCACATACCATCAAGTTCCTCATCCAAGCTGTTTACGACATCCTTCCAAGTCCATCCAATTTGCACCACTGGGGCATTGTAGAACAACCATCCTGCCCCCCCTGTGGGAAAACAGGCTCCCTGGAACATATCATGAGCTGCTGCCCAAGAGCCCTTGCTGACGGCCGCTATTGGTGGTGGCATGACCAGGTCCTGCGAGCAATTGCCGAGGCAATCTGCAGCTCCATCAACATCTGCCGGAAGATAGGGCTAAGCAGAAGCATCATCCAGTTTGTCAAGGAGGGTGAAGGAGTAAGATAACATCATAAGCCATCAGGGCTGCTCTTCACTGCTCAGGATTGCAGAGATGCCTACCCCAAATTTTGAATTTCAGTATTCTTGAAAACATTTTTCAGTATTTTGGAATGACTTTCAGTAACATTAATTTATGCGCATTATAAAGAGGTGTATATACCAATATGTTTAACATTTAAATTATTAAGAAGTACTGTTTTGTATGAATTGAATAAACAAAACACGAGCAGCCATCTCAATTGAATTTCCACTCAACAAATTTCTAGAGCATACAATATATCACATTTTTATAAATACAATAGTGTTCCCTGTTTGCAGACATTATGGTTGACTACCAATCATTGGTATTGAATGTAACTCCTCAAAAGTATTATATTATATTGCCTGGCAAAATATTCTACCTGTTAACGGATTCTAATAAAATTTTAAAAAAATCTTATTTCATGCCAAAGAGAGTCTGACATTGTTATCTTAATGTCCCAATATATAAATACTTCAGCATAATGCTTCAGAAGAGACATTGAATAAAATTACATTTATAATTGTATTTAAAACAGTGGAATGATCAATTTTTTGCCACAATCCCAACAACACTAATCATAAAATTCTGTTTTTGATCATACTACATGTACATTTGCACTTGCAACACTGAAAAGACTTTGAATTAAAGAAGTACAGCCAGTGTTTGATATTTCAGTGAATAAAAATCATACATGTAAAAAGAAACTGAATAAGATTAACTCGCATTTCATGGCACTAATTGGCAAGTTCAACTCCAAGCATAGGTCAACCATCACCGCTTCAGCACGTGTCACGTTCCGTGTCTTTTCATCCACAGATTTCGTAAAAAACTGCTGGATACCCCCAGATTTACTTTCCGCCTGACTCGCCATTTCAGCATACTCCATATGTTTTTTGGAGTTGACATGCCGCCTGCAGTCATCGCGACCACCATGAGTGATGTTAATGTCAGTTCTACACAGTTTGCAGTGCGCGTATCCATTGCCCTTTTGACTGGGTGTAATGCACGGCCATTCTACCGTATATTGTGGGAGGAACACCTGACACCTGTGTTTCACTTGTCCCGATACTGAGCATTTTATTTCCACTATTGAGAAGCAGCACCATGCGTGTGTGATGTCGAGTGAAAATAGCGCGAACAAATGTGCGGTATCTGCGCATATCACACACAGCATGTGCGGTATCTGCGCATAGACATATAAACATAGACGCTGCATTGAGCTGGGTGGCCCGTTGCTGGGATACGTCAGAGTGTCCACCATATTGGATGTGGCAAATCTTCCCCGTAAACCAATGCAAGTAAATGGACTGAACTTCATAAAGCCCCTTTCTACAATAATATTTAACTCAATGCCTTTTATTCACCCATTAAGACACACACATATATATTTGGGAAACAAACAGGCATCAAAACAACATGTATAACTTTTAATGTGATGGTTATAAATAGTGTGCGAAATACCCGTCAATATTCCTTGGGAGGTGTGACCTAAATTTTATTCCGCTGCTACTATCGTAGGCTACTAACGATATCTACACATCAAGGCATGTTTTGGAGCTCAGCGGGGATCGAGTAGAATAATGTGCTGTGCTTATGCTGCTGAAGCCGTGCCGTGCCGTCTCCGCATCACTTTCATTAAATGCCGTGCAGATAGGCTATAAAATGTCTCCAAAAACAATTTTTACAATATACAGTGCTATATGGAAAAAAATTCAATTAAACCATACAATGGGATTGCTCCATGTGATTGCTTCACAGTCTGACATGCTTCCAATCTCTTCTATTTTTGAGTGTGCCATCACCATCTGACAGCTGGTGGTGAAATTGGTTGGGTGGGCTATGAAATAAATTATATTATATTCGTTCGGAGACAGGTTTCACCGAGCAGCTATTATGCGCGAGACTTCATATTAGCCACAAAGTCAGAAAAATCTGTTTGTAAAATTACGTTATAATGACCAAATACAATGAAAAGTATTTTTCCAGTCTCACCTGTGAAAGGTAATCCCATGTGATCTCGTTTGGACGGTAAACCTGTTGATACAGTTAAACGCAGCACATGAATGAGACATCTTTATTCTCCACTTTGCCCCATCCAATATGGCGGCGTGGATGACGTATGATTCTACGTGGAAGGCGGCGTCTATGTTTATATGTCTATGTATCTGCGCATGCCACACACAGCATGTGTGGTTGTCGTAAAAATAAATAGCCGTGAATCGTGCATGGATTGAAAAAGTTGCTTGGACATTTAAAAACAATTCACTGGAATTTTTTAAGACTTTATAATAATTCCGTACAGAATAACACTGTTTGCTGTAACATCATATTTACGTAACTTTTCCGTACAAAATACGGCCAATCTGTACTAGTAGGCATCTCTGGGATTGGAAGACGGAGGCAGACCTTGGCAAACAGCTCAAGTTCCCACCCCACATCACAGAGACCACATTGCGACCAGACATCATTCTGTGATCAGACTCAGCAAAGCAGGTCCTCATGCTCGAGCTCACCGTGCCATGGGAGGAGCAGATGGAGGAGGCCCATGAGCAGAAGAAGAGTAAATATGAGACTTAAAAATCAGCTGCCAAAATAGAGGCTGGAGAGCCAAGTGTTGGCCTGTGGAGGTTGGGTGTCGTGGCTTTGCAGGCCAGTCACTCTGCAGAGCATACACGGCACTTGGCATAATGGGAGACGGAGGAGAGCCATTGCTACCACCATAGACACAGCTGAAAAGGGATCAAGATGGCTCTGGCTCAAGAGGGCAGATCCGTGGGTTGCTGCTAGGGCACAGGCTGGGGTCTGATCAGCCTCAGTTGGGTCACCTGGGCGAGGGTGTATGATGTGTGAAAGACCCGAAACACCCTGTGACCCCAGGTAACATCACTGATGATGTGCCTTAGCATAGCATCAAGCACATGATGTATCTAACAGACTGCTAAAGAAAGATTTGACCTACCAGTCTCAGCTGAAACAATTCTTAACAACTAAATGAATCTGTTTACCAAGCTTAAGACTGCTGTCAAAAGTGACACCAAGGCTCCTAGCATATTATTTACAATAAGTAGATCACGGGCTGAGGCTACGAAGGAGCCTACCACTTGTGTCTGCCAATCCAAATAAGATAATTTCAGTTTTATTTTCATTTAAATCAAGAACATTTTTTGCCATCCAATTGTTTAGGTCCTCAAGACAACCTAGAGGTTCCAAAGAGTTATTACTTGTCATTTATCATCTGCAAAACAGTGAAAGGAGATGTTATGCCTTTTAAAGATAGAGCCTACATGGAGCATATATAATGAAAATAGAATTGGGTCCAAAATAAACCCCTGCAGGACCCCACATTTTAACTGAGCACTAGATTAGGAAACTTCATCTACTGTATATTAACTGAGAATGTCCTGTCTTGGCGGTACAACCCCAACCCGTCAATGGCTAATCCTTTAATGCCCACAATCTGATCAAGACATGACAAGAGGATGTTATGTTCAATTATATCAAAGACTGCCATTAGGTCAAGGAGCACCAGTGTGGAAGATGCTCATGAGTCAGTACTATGGTATTTTTTTAGAACCAGACTGAAAGACTTGGAATTAATTTTGTTTTCATCTAAAAAAGCATGAAGCTGTCCAAAAACTATTTTCTTTAGGACCTTTGGCATGAAGAGCAGCTGGTAAATCGGCCTATAATTAGACAAAACTGCGGGACCAAGTTGTTTTTTGTATTCAGGGGCTGCACAATTGCATTTTTAAAATAAGGAGGAATGACCCCATGAGTAAGAGAATGTTTTACAAGTTTTTAAATGAAAGGACCAAGAGTGTCAAAAGCATCTGTCAAAAAGCAACTTGGCAAAATTTTAGAAAAATAGGTTCTGTGTCTGAGCTTAGTGACCAAAGCAGAGACACAGGTGCAAACTGGTTAAAAACAGCTGAACAACTTACAGTGTTGATGAACCTGCAAGGCCACCATTGTCAACAAATCTAACATTCAATTAGATTGAATACCCTCAACCTTATCAACAAAAACTTTAAAAACTGTTCACATAAATCATGTGACATGATAAAGCATTTCTAGGCTAGTGGAGTTAATAGCATCAAATAAAATATTGAGTAATAAAAATCTGTGATTAAATATTAAATAATAAAAATCTGTGATTTTTAAAAAAAAAATAGATCACAAAAGAGGGCCGGCACGGTGGTGTAGTGGTTAGTGCTGTCGCCTCACAGCAAGAAGGTCCTGGGTTTGAGCCCCGGGGCCGGCGAGGGCCTTTCTGTGTGGAGTTTGCATGTTCTCCCCGTGTCCGCGTGGGTTTCCTCCGGGTGCTCCGGTTTCCCCCACAGTCCAAAGACATGCAGGTTAGGTTAACTGGTGACTCTAAATTGACCGTAGGTGTGAATGTGAGTGTGAATGGTTGTCTGTGTCTATGTGTCAGCCCTGTGATGACCTGGCGACTTGTCCAGGGTGTACCCCGCCTCTCGCCCGTAGTCAGCTGGGATAGGCTCCAGCTTGCCTGCGACCCTGTAGAAGGATAAAGCGGCTAGAGATAATGAGATGAGATGAGATGAGATCAGAAAAGAGCCTTTGTTTTGAATCTTTTACTGCATTTTGGTAGTCTAACAGACTACTTTTCAAAATTTCAAAAGAAATCTGAAATTTGTCCTTTTTCCACCTATGTTCAGCTCTTCTGCAGACCTGTTTCAATGCATTAATGGTGTCATTAAATCATGGCTTAGGTTTAGGGCAGAATGTCTTAAAACAGGCAACAGAGTCTAGAACAGCAAAGCAGGTGGAATTAAACACACTAATCATATTGTCTAGACTGCCATTACTAAACAGATCATCTGTAAGTATTAAACAAGCTACTTCATTAAAAGCCAACAGAAATTCCCCAGCAGTAAAGGTTTTGATAAAACAATTGTAGGGGCATGAACTGCTTGTAGTAAATCCAAAGAGTCAATAAGCAATAAAAATATAACATAACGTAACTGTGGCAGCAGAGGCGTGGCCAAGCGTCAGTTTGTGAAGGTACTGTAAGTGGCTAAGTCATTCCACCTGCTGTCAATTAATGTGTGTGTGTGTGTGTGTGTGTGTGTTATAGGGATGGAGCATAAAAGGAGGGGGAGAGCAGAGAAAAGGGACTCTCCCGACCAGAATGCATGTGTGTGTGTGCGCTGAAAAGCTAGATACAGTGGCATGCAAAAGTTTGGGCACCCTTACTGAAAATGTCTGTTACTATGAATAGTTAAGTGAGCAGAAGATGAACTGATCACCAAAAGGCATAAAGGTAAAGACAACACATTTCTTTTCAGTGTTTTCTGCAAGATTTGTGTATTATTTTTGTTTTGTACAATTGGAGAGTGAAAAAAGAAAAGGAGCACCATGCGAAAGGTTGGGCACCCCAATACATTTGCGTTCTCAGGTAACTTTTACCAAGGTTCCAGACCTTAATTAACTTATTGAGCTGTGGCTTGTTCAAATTCTTTGTTAGGAAAGGTTAGATGATGCAGATTTCAAAGCTGTATAAATTCTTTGACTCCTCAAACTTGTCCCTAAAATCAACAGTCATGGGCTCCTCTAAGCAACTCCCTTGCATTCTGAATAATAAAATAATTGATGCTCACAAAGCAGGAGAAGGCTACAAGAACATATCAAAGTGTTTTCAGGTAGCTGTTTTCTCAGATTGTAATGTTTATTAAGAAATGGCAGTTAACAGAAACAATGGAGATCAAGGTGAGGTCTGGAAGATGAAGAAAACTTTCTGAAAGAACTGCTCATTGGATTGCTAGAAAGGCAAATAAAAAACTCTGTTTGACTGCAAAAGACCTTCAGAAAGATTTAGCAGACCCTGGAGTGGTGGTGCACTGTTCTACTATGCAGCAACACCTGAACAAATATGACCTTCATGGAAGAGTCATCAGAAGAAAACCGTTCCTGCATCCTAGCCACAAAATTCATCATCTAAAGTTTGCAAATGAACATCTAAATAAGTCTGATGCATTTTGGAAACAAGTCCTGTGGACTGATGATCAAAATAGAACTTTTTGGCCATAATGTACAAAGGTATGTTTGGAGAAAAAAGGGTGCCAAATTCCAGGAAAAGAACACCTCTCCAACTCTGAAGCATGGGTGTGGGTCAATCATGCTTTGGGGTTGTTGCAGCCAGTGGCACAAGGCACATTTCATTGGTCGAGGGAAGTATGGATTCGAATAAATACCAGCAAATTCTGGAAGCAAACATCACACCATCTGTAAAAAAGTTGAAGTTAAAAAGAGGATGGGTCCTACAATAAGACGATGATCCAAAACACACCTCAAAATCTACAATGGAATACCTCAAGAGGCACAAGCTGAAGATTTTGCCATGGCCCTCACAGTCCCCTGACCTAAACATCATTGAAAATCTGTGGATAAATCTCAAAAGAGCAGTGCATGCAAGACAGCCCAAGAAACTTGTAGAACTGGAAGCCTTTTGCAAGGACGAATGTGTGAAAATCCCCCAGGTAAGAACTGAAAGATTATTAGCTGGCTACAAAAAGTGTTTACAAGCTGTGATACTTGCCAAAGAGGGTGTTACTAGGTACTAACCATGCAGGGTGCCCAAACTTTTGCTTTTTCCTTTTTTGTCATTTTGAAAATGTAAAAGATGAAAATAATTTATTTTTTTGCTTAAAATATAAAGGGAATTAGTCATCTCATCTCTCATCTCATTATCTCTAGCCGCTTTATCCTTCTACAGGGTCGCAGGCAAGCTGGAGCCTATCCCAGCTGACTACGGGCGAAAGGCGGGGTACACCCTGGACAAGTCGCCAGGTCATCACAGGGCTGACACATAGACACAGACAACCATTCACACTCACATTCACACCTACGGTCAATTAGAGTCACCAGTTAACCTAACCTGCATGTCTTTGGACTGTGGGGGAAACCGGAGCACCCGGAGGAAACCCACGCGGACACGGGGAGAACATGCAAACTCCACACAGAAAGGCCCTCGCCGGCCCCGGGGCTCGAACCCAGGACCTTCTTGCTGTGAGGCGACAGCACTAACCACTACACCACCGTGCCGCCCTGGAATTAGTCATCTTTAACTTTATGCCTTTTGGAAATCATTTCATCTTCAACTTGCTTAACTGTTCACAGTAACAGCAATTTTGACTGGGGTGCCCAAACTTTTGCATACCACTGTATATATAATAGGAATAAGTTTGTAAGAGGGTGGCACGGTGGTGTAGTGGTTAGCGCTGTCACCTCAAAGCAAGAAGGTCCGGGTTCGAGCCCCGTGGCTGGAGAGGGCCTTTCTGTGTAGAGTTTGCATGTTCTCCCCGTGCCCGCGTGGGTTTCCTCCAGGTGCTCCGGTTTCCCCCACAGTCCAAATACATGCAGGTTAGGTTAACTGGTGACTCTAAATTGACCGTAGGTGTGAATGTGAGTGTGAATGGTTGTCTGTGTCTATGTGTCAGCCCTGTGATGACCTGGCAACTTGTCCAGGGTGTACCCTGCCTTTTGCCTGTAGTCAGCTGGGATAGGCTCCAGCTTGCCTGCGACCCTGTAGAACAGGATAAAGCAGCTAGAGATAATGAGATGAGATGAAGTTTGTAAGAACTTCAGTTCCTGCCTGCCATGCTTCTGTACTCTACCCACATCAGGGATTCACTACAATGGTGCCGAAACCTGGGATTGAGTACAGAAGGGAACCGTCCTATGGAGTCCTCGCCAATTATGGACCTCGTCCATGCCCTCGCTGCTGCCCAGCAGAACCTGCATCAAGTGCTGACCGCCTTCCAGAAGGACCAAGAACAATGCTTTGAAGGCTTGATGCTGGCCCAGCGGGAAGATCGGCAGATGTTCGGGCATCTGTTGGCAGGGGCATCCACCCTTGCCACTGTGGACTCCCCCCATGTTACCCTCACGAAGATGAGCCTGCATGACCAACCTGAAGCCTTCATTGCTCTCTTTAAGCAAGTGGCCCAAGAGTGGGGGTGGCCAATCAAGAAGTGTGCAGCTCGCCTCCTCCCGCTCCTGACAGGCGAGGCGCAGGTCACGGTGCAGCAGCTCCCTGCCGACAGCCAGCTCAACTACGCTGACCTGAAGAGGGCCATTTTGCAGCAGGTTGGCCGCTCCCCGGAACAACATTTCCAGAGGTTCTGGAAGCTGACACTGGAGGTCGGCCAACCGTTCGCATTTGGCCAGCAACTCTGGGATGCCTGCTGACAGTGGCTGAGGGTGGAAGACTGTGATGCTGACCGGATCATCGACCTGGTGGCACTGGAACAGTTCATCTCTTGGCTTCCAGAAGGAATGGCAGAATGAGTCCAGTCTCACCACCTGGCATTGCTCCAGCGAGCCATCGAGTTGGCGGAGGACCAGCTGGCAGCTGTTCTGATGACAGGCAGATGAGGTGAAGGTGCCTCTCCTCATTTCTCTTCTCTCCCCTCTCTCTCTTTCTCTCTCCCTCTCACCCCATTCCCCCACCATGGAGGCAGGGGCCAACTCCTCCCCCACCAGCTGGCCTGTCACCCCCGTGGTGTCCTCCCATCTCCCTTTTCCGTGTCTGTGTCTTTCTCCCCTCAGGTGAGTGATGCCTTTAACACAGAGGAAAAGCCTGGGCCGGCATGCTGGTGTGGCGGGGAGCCAGAGCATCTCCAGAATCAGGGCTCCGCAAGAGAGGTGGAAGCCGTGATCCGGATCCCCAACATGCCAGAGACCGCTCCTGATCAGGCCGGAATGTATCGCATACCAGTAAGTGTTCAAGGGGATACATATCATGCTTTGGTGGATTTGGGTGGATTGAGGTCCTTCAGACCTCAATTCACCAACGCCTGTGTAACAGTTTGTATGGGTGGGTGGAGCACAGAGGACGGCAGGACAGAGATCAGGTTCGGCAACAGGGTTTTTATTGCCACACTTTTCAGTGAACAACTCTTAGGCTAAACAGACACACACACACACACACACACACACACAACCGGCGTCTGGTTCGGGGATGAGCTCCTCTGCTTTCGCTCTCCCTCCTTAAGTAGGGCGCGGTCACTGGGAAGACACACACAAACACAGGTTAATTGACATCAGGTGTAGTGATTCTGCCACTTACCTTCCCTGACTCCGCCCTCCTGTCACAGACCGGCGCTTGACCACGCCCCCGCTGCCACATACCCCCACTGCCCGACTCAGGCCAGGCGGCCGTCCGGCCTGCAGCCAACTCCCCCCCCATCCCTTGACGGGAGAGGAAGTCCGCCACGACAATCTGTGCCCCCGGCCTGTGGACCACCTTGAAATTAAAGGGTTGGAGTGCCAGATACCAACGGGTGATCCGCGCATTGGCATCCTTCATGCGGTGGAGCCACTGGAAGGGCGCGTGGTCCGAACAGAGGGTGAAAGGGCGTCCCAGCAGGTAGTACACGGAGGGTGAGGACCGCCCACTTGATTGCCAGGCACTCTTTTTCGATAGTGCTGTAGCGCCCCTCCCTGCACCGACAGCTTCCTACTGATTTATAAGACTGGGCGGTCCTCCCCCTCCACCTCCTGGGACAAAACAGGCCCCAGCCCTCTGTCCGACGCATCCGTCTGTAACATAAAGGGGAGAGAAAAGTCAGGGGAGTGTAAAAGTGGCCCCCCACACAGCACGGCCTTTACCTCAGAAAAAGCCCGCTGGCATTGCTCCGTCCACTGGACCGGATCTGGTGCCCCCTTTTTAGTGAGATCAGTCAGCTGGCTGGTGACGTCCGAATAACTAGGTATAAACCTACGATAATAGCCAGCCAGCCCCAGGAACTGTCTCACCCCCTTTTTGGTCTTGGGCCTCGGGCAGGCCGCAATTGCTGCGGTCTTGTTAATTTGGGGACGCACCTGCCCGTTGCCCAAGTGGAAGCCCAGATACCATACTTCCACCCGCCCAATCGCACACTTCTTCGGGTTGGCTGTGAGACCCGCTCACCTCAGCAACCTAAGGACAGCCCTCAGATGTTCGAGATGCCTCAGCCAGTCATTACTATAGACGATAATGTCGTCGAGGTAGGCGGCCACATAGGTGGCGTGGGGGCGGAGGACCCTGTCCATCAGCCACTGAAACGTAGCGGGCACCCCAAACAGCCCAAACGGAAGTGTGACGAATTGGTGTAAACCAAACGGTGTGGAAAAGGCCGTTTTTTTCGGGATAGTGGAGTCAAGGGGATCTGCCAATATCCCTTCATTAAATCCAGTGTCGAATAAAAGCGAGCAGTGCCTAGTCAATCGAGCAACTCATCAATACGAGGCATCGGGTACGCGTCGAATTTAGACACCGCGTTGACTTTTCTATAGTCCACACAGAACCAGACCAACCCGTCGGCCTTGGGTACCAAGACCACCGGGCTGCTCCAGTCACTGTGGGACTCCTTGATGATGCCCATTTCGAGCATGGCCTCGAGTTCCTCCCGAACCACCTTTTTTTGTGTTCGGGTAGCCTGTAAGGGCGGCTACGCACTACCACCCCCAGGGGCGTCTCAATGTGGTGCTCTATGAGGTTGGTGCGGCCAGGCAGGGGTGAGAACACGTCCGAAAACTCGGTCTGCAACTGGGCAACCTCCGCGAGTTGGGTCGGGGAGAGGTGGTCTCCACAGGGGACCGGAGAGGTGGTCTCCACAAGGGACCGGAGAGGTATGCAATGTCAATGCGCCTTTTTGAACCTCCGGCCCTAGCTCCACCTTCTCCAGAACCACCGACACCAACGCTACGGGGACCTCCTAGTTCCAGAGTTTGAGTAGGTTGAGGTGGTAAATCTGTAGCGCCCCACCCCTGTCCGTTTGCCTCACCTCATAATCAACGTCCCCGACTCGCCGTGTGACCTCAAAGGGTCCTTGCCACTTGGCGACTAATTTAGAGCTCGATGTGGGCAACAGTACGAGTACTTTATCTCCCGGTGCAAACTCTCTAAGGCGCGTACCCTTGTCGTACAGGCGGGCTTGCCGTTCTTGGGCCTGCCGCAAATTCTCCTGGGTTAGGTGTGTGAGGGTGTGGAGTTTTGCGCACAGGTCAATAACGTATTGAATTTCGTTTTTACTGGGTGAAGGTCTCTCCTCCCAATTTTCTCGCAGCACATCTAGAATGCCGCACGGCTTACGCCCATATAATTATTCAAATGGGGAGAACCCCGTGGAGGCTTGGGGGACCTCTCGCACTGCAAATAACAAGGGTTCGAGACATTTATCCCAGTTACGTGCGTCCTCACTTATGAATTTTTTAATTATGTTCTTGAGGGTGCGATTAAACCGTTCAACTAAACCGTCCGTTTGTGGGTGATACACGCTGGTGCGGATCAGCTTAATACCTAATAACCCATACAGTTCGTTCAGTGTTCGTGACATAAACGAGGTGCCTTGATCAGTCAGAATCTCTTTTGGGATTCCAACTCGGGAGATGACACGGAAGAGTGCCTCCGCAATACTGCGTGCTGAGATCTTGTGAAAAGGCATGGCTTCCGGGTATCGCGTTGCATAGTCCACCAGAACTAATATAAAGCGGTACCCTCGCGTTGACCAATCTAATGGCCCGACGAGATCCATCCTAATTCTTTCGAACCGGGTCTCGATTAACGGTAGAGGGCACAAAGGCGCTTTTGGAATGGCCACAGGATTCACTAACTGGCATTCGCGGCATGCCGTACACCACCTACGGACATTGCCGCGAATCCCCGGCCAATAGAATCGGGCCATTATTCGGGCTAGTATCTTATCCTGCCCTAGGTGTCCAGCCATGGGATTAAAGTGAGCTGCCTGGAATACCAATTCCCGGTGGCTCTTCGGAATTAAAAGTTGCATGACTCGCTCTTTAGTTTGAGTGTCCTGCGTCACTCGGTATAATCTATCCTTCAAAATCACGAAGTAGGGGAAGGACGGGGTGGCATTCGGCTGGAGCGTTTGACCATCGATTACTCTCACTTGGTCAAACGCATGCTGCAGAGTTTCGTCTCACGACTGCTCTAATGGGAAATCCGCGAGGGATTCCCCAACAGAGAGAGGAGGGGCCAGCGGCTCCTCACTCTGACGCGGAGATGACGTAGACGGCTCTGTGACAGCTGCTCCCGCCAAAGCGACACCGGGACCTCCCCCTATTGAATGGCAGGACCCACTCTTCACTAAGTGAGTCATTAAATCTCAAAATCCCGGCCAATCAGTCCCCAAAATTATAGAGTGGGTAAGGCGAGGATTAACTGCCGCCTTCACTATAAATTTTTCCCCTCGGAAAAAAAAGTGGACCGACACCAAAGGGTAGCTGTGAACGTCCCCATGCACACACAACACCTTCACCCCCTGTGCTCCCCCCAATGCCTTGTTTTGCACCAGGCTTTGGTGAATTGAGGTCTGATTACAACCAGAATCCACCAGTGCCTGATATGTATCCTCTTGTATACTCACCGGTATGCGATACGCTCCGGCCCGATCGAGGGTGGCTCCTGGCGCATCGGGGATCCGAACCACCGTGCCCACCTCCATTACCGTGCACTGTTGTTGGAGGTGGCCCGGCTCCCTGCAGCGCCAGCAAACCGGCCCGGGCTTCCTCTCCGCACCGGTGTTCTGGGGCTCACTCACCTGAGCGGGGGGAGAGACAGACACAGAAGGGAGAAACGGGAGGGCACTGCGGGTGCGGCGGGCCGGCACCGGTGGCGCTGACCCCCGCCTCGGCGGTGGGGGAATGGGGCGAAGGCGAGACACAGGAGGAAAGGGAGAGAGAGAGAGAAGAGAGGAGAGACGAGGCTGTCTGCTGTCCTGCTGCCAGGACAGCCGCCATATGGTCCTCCACCAGCTCGATTGCCTGATCCAGCGACGCCGGGCGGTGGCACTGAACCCACTCCACGGTTCCTGCTGGCAAGCGTGCAACGAATTGCTCCAGTACCACCTGGTCGATGGTCCCCTCGGCGTCGCGGTTTTCGGCCCTCAACCACCACCAGCAGGCGTCCCGGAGTTGCTGGCCAAACGCGAACGGCCGGCCAACTTCCTCCAAGCGCAAAGCGCGGAAGTGCTGTCGCTGCTGCTCAGGAGTGTGCCCCACACGCTGGAGAACAGCCCATCGGAGGTCCGTGTAGGCCAGCCGGCGGTCAGCGGGGAGCTGTAGCGCGGCCAGCTGCGCCTATCCCGTTAGCAGGGGGAGAAGGCGCGCCTCGCGCTGCTCCATCGGCCACCCTGAGGTCTCCGCGATTTGCTTGAAGAGCGTGATGAGTGCCTTGGGGTCGTCCTGCAGGCCCATCTTGGTTAGGGTGAGGGGGGACGGGCCCGCGGTGGGAGCGCTGGTGGACCCCGCTGACACGAGGAGGTGCCAGAACGCTTGATGATCTTCTTGCTGGGCCAGCACCAGGGCCTCGAACCGCTGTTCCTGCTCCTTTCGGAGGGTGACTAGCGCCTGGTGCTGGCTTTGCTGGGCCGTGGCGAGGGCGTGGACCAGTTCGTCGAACGCGTGGACCAGTTCGGCGAACGGGGAGAACTCCATGGGGCTGTTCGGCTGCTGCGCTCCAGATCCCGGGTTTCGGCACCACTGTAACAGTTTGTATGGGTGGGTGGAGCACAGAGGACGGCAGGACAGAGATCAGGTTCGGCAACAGGGTTTTTATTGCCACACTTTTCAGTGAACAACTCTTAGGCTAAACAGACACACACACACAACCGGCGTCTGGTTCGGGGATGAGCTCCTCTGCTTTCGCTCTCCCTCCTTAAGTAGGGTGCGGTCACTGGGAAGACACACACAAACACAGGTTAATTGACATCAGGTGTAGTGATTCTGCCACTTACCTTCCCTGACTCTGCCCTCCTGTCATAGACCGGCGCTTGACCACGCCCCCGCTGCCACAGCCTGGTGCAAGGTGAGGCATTGGGGAGAGCACAAGCGGTGAAAGTGTTGTGTGTGCACAGGGATGTTCACAGTTATCCCTTAGTGTCTGTTCATATTCTATTCCGGGGCCAAATGCATAGAGTAAAGGCAGCAGTTAATCCTCATCTCACCCACTTGTTGATTTTGGGTACTGATTGGCCAGGGTTTAAAAAGCTGATGGAATATTTAACACATAGTGGGTCCTGCACTAGTAGGTCATGGGAAGATCCTGGTGTGGCATTGACTGGAGAAGCTGTCACAGAGCTGTCTACATCAGCACTGCGTTAGAGTGAGGAGCAGCCTGCTCCTCCTCCCTCTCTTGGGGATTCCCTTGAGGATTTCCCATTAGAACAGTCACAAGACGAGACTCTGTGGTATATGTTTGACCAAGTGAGAGTAATCGATGGTCAAACTCTTCAGCCAAGCGCGGCACCGGCCTTCCCTTATTTTACTGTTATCAAAGATAGATTGTACTGAGTGACACAGGACACTCAAAATAGTGAACAAATAACCCAATTGTTAATCCCAAAGAGATGTAGGGAACTCGTATTCCGTGTGGCTCACTTTAATCCTATGGCTGGTCACTTGGGGCAAGATAAAACACTAGCCTGAATAATGGTCCGGTTCTATTGGCCAAGGATTTGCAGGGGTGTGCGGCGTGCGGTGAATGCCAGTTAGCAAATCTCACGGCCACACCAAAAGCGCCTTTGCGCCCTTTCCCTCTAATCAAGACCCTTGTAGCATACCCCACTGAAAGATGGTCTGACACTTGGACTGATGATTTTAGGCTTTAATAAATGTCCCAGAACCAACGTAAGAGCTTGTGCCTCTTCAGGGAGTTTGCTAACACATTAGAAATTTCCTTTATATCCTTTTATTTGTCCATTACTTCGCCTTTACTTACTACTACATTAAGCTACTGCGCGTTTTAGAGGAACTGTGTTTTACCAGAAGTCCTTTCAAAATAAAAGCCTCTCTATTCAAAACAGAAAATGTGTCAGATAACGAAATCCAGGGACACATGTCAGCCCAGGGGCATTTTGAGTTATTGACAGATTCAGAAAGTGCAGTTTCTAAGCTTTCCAATGATGCCTTCCATGTGGAGATCTGACAATATTTGAAGAATGTGTGGCCTTTTGAAACTGCATACCTCTTAAAACAGGAAAGGGAGAAAATTGCCCTCAAAGTTTTCCATCTCAGCTACTCGGGGTGTAGGGAGGGCACATAATGGTGCTCATTTGCATGACATTAAGGAAAGCCCTACCCCCTACTAGCTAGCACGATGCTACTTTCATGTAAACAAAGATCACCACGTCAATTTTCCTTCCATGCAAAGTATGCCCAAAACAATTATGAAGTACAAAAATAACTCCTAAAGTATACTTTAACATTTTGTGGTTGAAAAATTACTTACACCGTAAGAAAGAAAGATAGCATGATGATAACACAACTAACACAATGCTAGTTTCATGTAACCAAACCACAACACTCTCCGTTACATGCAAAAATAACAAAATACTCACACTGTAAGAAAGAAAGATAGCATGATGATAACACAACACAACGCTAGTTTCATGTAACCAAACCACATCACTCTCCGTTACATGCAAAAATAACCACACAGCCTTAGATTAATAAACTTACCCCATCAGAAAGAGAAATGTTGCCTTGCACACATCAATGCCTCCGATGGAATAATGTAGTCCTAGAACACTTCCTTTCGGTTGGGGTTTTATTGCTAGAAATGGTTATCTCCGATGTAACTACCGTGCGTCTGTTTGCTTCGCGGTGTTTCAGCTCCTCTGCGCTCTGTTTAGCTTGCTCATTCCATAGTGAAATTATATGCCTGTATGCAGCTTAAGTAGCCACGAGCTCAGCTCATATCATACAGCTGATTGGCGAAAAAAAAAAAGACTTAAATCATCATGTGAATGGCCCATATGGTAATTTACCCACACCCCCCAGCAGGCTACAGTCCTGACAAAAATGAGACAATTTGCAACAAAAAATGTATGCTTTTCCAACAAAACAATCTATTATCTGAAATACTGATTGCATTCTTCAAGATCTCAACTTGCACATTATGGAAAAAAAACGAAAATCACAAATTTCGAAAAAAAATGCTTCTTTTGTGATTATCTTGGATTCGTTTCGGCCGACATGTGTCCCTGGATTTGGTGAGGTGACACAAATACAGTTTAAAAACAGGTGAAATATGATAAGAGTAACTAAATTACATTACAACAGAGATATCTCTAGTCTACAGATTAAACATAAATTGGTTATTTATAACCCTGTTTGAGCGAATTGGGATGGATCTCGTCAGGCCATTAGATCTGTCAGCATGAGGGTATCGCTTTTAGTCCTGGTGGACTATGCAACGCGATATCCAGAAGCGGTGCCTCTCCGCAATATCTCAGCATGCAGTATTGTGGAAGCGCTCTTCCACTTTATCTCCCCGGTTGGGATTCCGAAAGAAATCCTGAATATGGCAAGATCAAGGCACTTCATTTATGTCACACACACTGCATGAACTGTATGGGTTACTGGGGATTAATTCTGTCTGCACCAGTGTCTATCACCCACAAATGGATGGCTTAGTGGAGCGATTTAACCAAACACTCAAACCTAATCTGGAAATTCATAAGTGAAGATGCACGTAATTGGGATAAGTGGCTCGAGCCCCTGTTATTCGCAGTATGAGAGGTCCCGCAAGCTTCCATGGGGTTTTCTCCATTTGAATTATTATATGGGCGTAAGCCGTGTGGCATTCTGGACATGCTATGAGAAAATTGGGAGGAGGGATCTTCGCCTAGCAAAAATGAAATCCAATACATTCTTGACCTGCACGCAAAACTCCACACCCTCACGCACCTAACCCAGGAGAATTTGTGGCAGACACAAGAACATCAAATCCAGCTATATGATAGGGGCACGTGCCTTAGAGAGTTCACACCGGGAGACAAAGTGCTTGTATTATTGCCCACGTTGAGCTCCAAATTAATCGCCAAGTGGCAAGGGCCCTTCGAGGTCACATGGCAAGTCGGGGATGTCGACTATGAGGTAAGGTGAACGGATGGGGTGGGGCATTGCAAATCTACTACCTCAACCTTTTAAAACGTTGGAATGAGGGGTCCCCGTGGCGTTGGTAGTCCCAGAGAAGGCGGAGCTGGGGCCAGAGGTGAAAAAGAACATCTCAAACCACTCCGGTCCCTTGTGGAGACAACCTCTTACCAGCCCAAATCACGGAGGTGGCCAAGTTGCAAAAGGAATTTTCTGACGTGTTTCACCCCCTCCTGGTTGTACCCACCTCATAGAACACCACATCGAGACGCCCCCAGGGATGGTAGTGCATAGCCGCCCTTACCGCTTGCCTGAACACAAGAAAAAGGTGGTTCGGGATGAACTCAAGGCCATGCTCGAAATGGGCATAATTGAGGAGTCCCACAGTGACTGGAGCAGCCCAGTGGTCCTGGGTCCCAAGACCAAGACCCAAGACTGGTTGGTCTGGTTCTGTGTGGACTATAGAAAGGTCAATGCAGTGTCTAAATTTGATGCCTACCCAATGCCTTGCATTGATGAGTTACTTGATCGGTTAGGTGCTGCTCACTTTTATTCTACACTGGATCTAACAAAGGGATATTGGCAGATCCCTTTGACTCCTCTATCCCGAGAGAAAATGGCCTTTTCCACTCCGTTTGGATTACACCAATTTGTCACACTCCCTTTTGGGTTATATGGGGTGCCTGCTACATTCCAGTGGCTTATGGACAGGGTCCTCTGCCCTCACACTGCCTATGCAGCCACATACCTGGATGATATAACAATCTACAGCCATGATTGGCCATGGCACTTGGAACACCTGAGGGCTGTTCTAAAGTTGCTGAGGCGGGCGGGCCTCACAGCTAACCCGAAAAAGTGTGCAATTGGGCAGGTGGAAGCACGGTATCTGGGGTTCCACTTGGGTCATGGGCAGGTGCGTCCCATTAACAAGATTGCAGCGATTGCGGCCTGCCCAAGACCAAAAAGGAGGCGAGATGGTTCCTGGGGCTGGCTGGCTATTATCATTGGTTTATATCTAATTATTTGGATGTCACCAGCCCGCTAACCGATCTCACTAAAAAGGGGGCTCCAGATCCGGTCCAGTGGATGGAACAGTGCCAACAGGCCTTCTCTGAGGTAAAAGCTGCACTGTGTGGGGGGGCCACTTTTGCACTCCCCTGACTTCTCTCTCTCTCTCTCTCTCTCTCTCTCTCTCTCTCGCTCTCTCTCCCCTTTATTTTGCAGACTGATGCATCTGACAGAGGGCTGGGGGCTGTTTTGTCCCAGAAGGTGGAGAGCAAGGAGCGCCCGGGGCTGTACATCAGCCGGAAACTCTCGATGCATGAAAGCAAGTACAGCACCATTGAAAAAGACTGTCTTGCCATCACATGGGCAGTCCTTGCCCTCCAATACTACTTGCTGGGGTGCCCTTTCACACTCTGTTTGGACCACGCACCCCTCCAGGGGCTCCACCGCATGAAGGATGCCAATGCATGGATCACCTGGAGTATCTCCCCCTCCAGCCATTTAAGTTCAAGGTGGTCCACAGGCCGGGGGCACAGATGGTGGTGGTGGTGGACTTCCTGTCCCATCGGGGGGGGGGGAGTCAGCTTCAGGCCGGATGGCTCCCCAGCCTGAGTCAGGTGGTGGGGGTATGTAGCAGTGGGGGCGTGGCCAAGCGTCAGTTTGTGAATGGAGGGCGGGGTCGGGGAAGGTAAGTGGCTAAGTCATTCCACCTGCTGTCAATTAAAGTGGGTGTGTGTGTTTGTTACAGGGACAGAGCATAAAAGGAGGGGGAGAGCAAAGAAAAGGGACTCTCCTGACCAGAGTACATGTGTGGGAGTGAGACAGCTGAAAAGATAGATAGATAGATAGATAGATAGATAGATAGATAGATAGATAGATAGATAGATAGATAGATAGATAGATAAAATATAGGAATAAAAGTTTGTAAGAGCTTCAGTTCCCGCCTGCCGTGCTTCTGTACTCCACCCACATCAGGGATTCACTACAATAACAACACAACATATACTCACCAGCCACTGTAACAGGAACTTGTTCTTGATTCTAACATTTCTGTTCTTTTAAATGAAAAAAAAATAGGCTTTGGGGGAAAAAATCATGTTGGTTTTTAATGCAATGCCATCTGAGGGATCAAAATTTACAGGCATTCAATGTTTTTTAGCCTTGCCCCTTATGTGCAGAAATTTCTGAATCCTTTGAATCGTTTCATGATATTATTAATTGTGGTAAAATCCCTAAATTCATTGCAATTGTATGTTGTGATGCACTCACCAGCCACTGTAATAGGAGTTTGTTCTTCAACTTCTTGTTCTTGGCTAGCAGGAGTGGAACCCAATATAGTCTTCTGCTGTTGAAGATGCTTTTCTGCTCACCACAGTTGTAAAGCGTGATTTATATGTTACTGTATCCTTCCTTGGGGCTCAAACCAGTCTGGCCATTTTCCTCTGATCTTTCTTATCAACAAGATGTTTTTGTTTTTCACACCATTCTGTGTAAACTTTAGAGACTGTGTGTGAAAACCCCAGGAGATCAGCAGTTTCTGAAATACTCAAACCAGTCCATCTGGCACCAACACCCATGCCACAGTGAAAGTTACAGAGATTACAATTTTTCCCTTTCTGATGTTTGATGTGAACATTAACTGGAGCTCTTGATTTGTATCTGCATGAATTTATGCATTGTGCTGCTGTCAAGGGATTGGTTGATTAGATAACTGCATAAAACAGCAAGTGTGTGGGTGTACCTAATAAAATGGCGGGTGAGTGTATGTTGTTTCTAAACTGTCGGACTATTTGCCCACGCAGTTTTTCATGAAGTGGTGAACCTCACCCCATCTCTTCTTGTAAATGACTGAGCCTTTCCAATTACCAGTTAACCTGTTTACCTGTAGAATATTCCAAACAGGTGTTTTTTGAGCTTTCCAAAACTTTCCCAGTCTTTTCTTGCACTGTCCCAACTTTTTTGGAATGTATTGCAGGTATCAAATTCAGAATGAGTGTATATTTACAAAAAAAAAGTTTCAGTTTGAACATTAAATATCTTGCCTTTGTATTGTATTTAAATAAATATAGGTTGAAAATCATTGCATTGCTTTTATTTACGCTTTAGTGTCCCAACTTTTTTGGAATCAGGGTTGTAAATGATTAGGAGAATAACAAAGCTTAGAACTTACCCAACCAGAATGTTTCACACTGAATAGATGTTCTTGGCATGGTTATGACTAGAGAGTCAGGGAGTGAACCAGAAGTGGAATGGAAGAAGCTGGCAGGGAGGGGTAGTGTCCTCAGTTGGTATTAGCAGGTAACAATGGTCTAACTTTTGGATTCAGAGATGGAGGGGACAGCTAAAGAACCCTGAAAGTTGGGAGGTATGATCAGGAGGAAAAAAGCTGGGAAGTTGAACACTTAACTAAGACCATTTTTATACAAGCCTACTCCCTGCCCGAATGTATATAGTCTTTCAGGGAGGGGGATATTACTGTCACAACCATCCCACCCTTCAAGATCTCCAACTCCCAGAATCCCCAGTCAACAACCACTACCCCATTTCCAGTTTCCTCCAACTACAATCACTGGAGTTCACCAGCAATCTTACTTGTTGCTCATTTATTTTATTTATACAGTATACCTTCATTTCTTTCAGTTGCCTGTTAAAGAAAGAAAGCACAACTTTATTCATCACACACTTATTAAATTCCTCTCTGCATTTAACCAATCTGAAGCAGTGAACACACGCATGTGCACACACACCCAGAGCAGTGGGCAGCCACGCCAACAGTGCCCAGGGAGCAGTTGAGAGTTAGGTGCCTCGCTCAAGGGCACCTCAGCCTAAGGCTATCCCATATTACAGTAACCTAACCTAAAGGACCTAAAGTAGCATTATGTAGGAACTTTACCTTAAAATATCAGCTTCAAAATCCTTTGGATGGTACACTGACTTGTAATAGGGAGAATGAATTCATCATGCCTTTGCACACTCGAGCTGCTCATGTAAAAAAAAGATCTTGCAGCATGAGGTCTTATGTCTGATCCAGTTTCTGTCGGTGACACTCTGCATTTTCTCTGTAGAAATACAGTCTAGTTCGAGCGTGTGCTTTCTTTTAAGCATTATTGTGGCATTTATATGCTACACAATGAGGCATACTTATTTCCATCCATCCATAACTGCTTATCCTGTGCAGGGTCATGGGCAAGCTGGAGCCTATCCCAGCTGACTATAGGCGAGAGGCAGGGTACACCATGGACAAGTCACCAAATCATCACAGAGCTAACACATAGAGACAAACAACAATTCACATGCCCATTCACACCTACGGTTAATTTAGTGCTACCAGTTAACCTAACCTGCATGTCTTTGGATTGTGGGGAAAACCAGAGCACACAGAGGAAACCCACATAGACACAGGGAGAACATGCAAACTCGACACAGGAAGACGCCCATTGGCCACTGGGCCCGAACCTAGAACCTTCTTGCTGTGAGGCTAAAGTGCTAACCACAACACCACAGTGCCGACCCTGCATACTTATTTAAAACTGATAAATTCTGTAAAAAAAAATACTTGTAAAACTATAATGTAAACAGTGAATATAATCAGCTGAGTTGCTCCAAGCGACCACTATCTGACGTCATCGCATACACCACCACAGGAAGCCCATCTGGCATTTGAAAGAAAACTGATTTTTCTTGAACACTATTTGGTCTCTGAAAATGAAAATTTGATTTTTTAAATCAAGTTTGAGAATAAATCTGCTGGAGGATTCCTTTAAAATATCATCTTCAAGTACAGTGGTGCTTGAAAGTTTGTGAACCCTTCCAAACAGAACATTTCCAAACAGAATGAAAACAACAAAAGTCATTCCTCTGTACAAATCTGTGAGCAAACACCACTTCACAAACTACAGACCTGTCTCACTACTTCTGCAATTCTCCAAAATTCTTTAAAAACTTTTCAATAACCGATTGGATAAATTCATTGACAAACATAAACTACTTAGTGACAGTCAATATGGATTTAGAGCATATAGATCAACATCACTGGCTTTAATACAACCCCGATTCCAAAAAAGTTGGGACAAAGTACAAATTGTAAATTAAAACAGAATGCAATGATGTGGAAGTTTCAAAATTCCATATTTTATTCAGAATAGAACATAGATGACATATCCAATGTTTAAACTGAGAAAATTTATAATTTAAAGAGAAAAATTAGGTGATTTTAAATTTCATGACAACAACACATCTCAAAAAAGTTGGGACAAGGACATGTTTACCACTGTGAGACATCCCCTTTTCTCTTTACAACAGTCTGTAAATGTCTGGGGACTGAGGAGACAAGTTGCTCAAGTTTAGAGATAGGAATGTTAACCCATTCTTGTCTAATGTAGGATTCTAGTTGCTCAACCGTCTTAGGACTTTTTTGTCGTATCTTCTGTTTTATGATGGGCCAAATGTTTTCTATGGGTGAAAGATCTGGACTCCAGGCTGGCCAGTTCAGTACCCAGACCCTTCTTCTACGCAGCCATGATGCTGTAATTGATGCAGTATGTGGTTTGGCATTGTCATGTTGGAAAATGCAAGGTCTTCCCTGAAAGAGATGTTGTCTGGATGGGAGCATATGTTGCGCTAGAACCTGGATATACCTTTCAGCATTGATGGTGTCTTTCCAGATGTGTAAGCTTCCCATGCCACACGCACTAATGCAACCCCATACCATCAGAGATGCAGGCTTCTGAACTGAGCGCTGATAACAACTTGGGTCGTCCTTCTCCTCTTTAGTCCGAATGACACGGCGTCCCAGATTTCCATAAAGAACTTCAAATTTTGATTCATCTGATCACAGAACAGTTTTCCACTTTGCCACAGTCCATTTTAAATGAGCAGCCTTGGCCCAGAGAAGACATCTGTGCTTCTGGATCATGTTTAGATACAGCTTCTTCTTTGAACTATAGAGTTTTAGCTGGCAATGGTGGATAGCATGGTGAATTGTGTTCACAGATAGTTCTCTGGAAATATTCCTGAGCCCATTTAGTGATTTCCAATACAGAAGCATGGCTGTATGTGATGCAGTGCCATCTAAGGGCCCGAAGATCACAGGCACCCAGTATGGTTTTCTGGCCTTGACCCTTACACACAGAGATTTTTCCAGATTCTCTGAATCTTTTGATGATATTATGCACTGTAGATGATATGTTCAAACTCTTTGCAATTTTACACTGTCGAACTTCTTTCTGATATTGCTCCACTATTTGTCGGCGCAGAATTGGGGGATTGGTGATCCTCTTCCCATCTTTACTTCTGAGAGCCGCTGCCACTCCAATATGCTCTTTTTATACCCAGTCATGTTAATGACCTATTGCCAATTGACCTAATGAGTTGCAATTTGTTCTTCCAGCTGTTCCTTTTTTGTACCTTTAACTTTTCCAGCCTCTTATTGCCCCTGTCCCAACTTTTTTGAGATGTGTTGCTGTCATGAAATTTCAAATGAGCCAATATTTAGCATGAAATTTCAAAATGTCTCACTTTTGACATTTGATATGTTGTCTATGTTCTATTGTGAATACAATATCAGTTTTTGAGATTGTAAATTATTCCATTCCGTTTTTATTTGCAATTTGTACTTTGTCCCAACTTTTTTGGAATCGGGTTGTAGAATTAGTTGAAGAAATCACCAATTCCATAGAGCAGAAAAAAACATGCAGTTGGAATATTCATTGATTTAAAGAAAGCATTTGATAAAATAAATCATGACATATTAATAAAAAAACTGGAATGATATGGCATCAGGGGTATAGTTTTAAACTGGGTTAAAAGCTACTTAAGTAACAGAAGACATTTTGTGAAGCTGGGAGATTGTTCTTCCTCATGTTTGGACATAACTTGTGGTGTTCCCCAGGGGTCAGTGTTCGGACCAAAATTTTTTATACTATATATCAAAGACATATGTAGTGTATCTAAAGCAGCCTTCCTCAACCAGGGTGCCGCGGCACTCTGGGGTGCCGTCTGGCTTCGTTATGGGTGCCGTCAAAAAATTATATATTCTAACACTGTAATAAATAAAATTAATTAAAATTCCAAAAAATGATAGTTACACTAATGCAGGTCATCACCGCCTCATGCATCATCAAAATTTGTCTCACAGCCCCCTTTCCCATGTCACAACGTCACTGCCGGGGTCAGCGTATCGTCAGCGTGACTGCATATATTTTATATGTGCCTTGAGAATTTGCATACTTCTGAAGGGTGCCGTGACTGAAAAAAGGTTGAGAAACGTTGATCTAAAGTAATGAAGCTTGTCTGCTGATGATACAAATATCCTCTTTTCTGTTGATAATTTAATGGAACTATTGCAGGAGATCACAACAGAAATAAGTAAATTAATAATATGGTTCAACAGTAACAAATTATCATTAAACTTGAACAAATCCAAAGTAATATTATTTGGTAACAACAAAACAAACACACAAATATTCAAATAGATGGGGTTATTATAGAAAGAGTTAAGGAAATCAAATTTCTTGGAACAACTATTGATGAAAAACTCAGCTAGAAACCACATATAAAAAACATACAATCCAAAGTATCAAGAAGTATTGCAATATTAAACAAAATCAAACCGTTTCTAGATCACAATTCACTCCAGATTCTTTACTGTTCCCTGGTTTCACCTTATTTAAGTTACTGTGCAGAGGTATGGGGAAATAATTACAAAAATACAATACATTCATTATTCATTCTCCAAAAAAGAGCAATAAGGATTATACACAAGGATGGTTATCGGGATCATACAAATACAGTGTATACAGGGGCTGACAGTGATCCAAAGTTGATAACTCTGGGAGACTATTTATAAATCTTTGTGCAGTAGTTGATGTGAATGTACTTTTAACACGGTAGTACGGTGAGGTACATATATTATTGCTCAGACATATTTTGATGAAGATGAGATAATGATCTGAGGTAGCTTCAGACTGTGGAAGTGTGACTATATATTCCATATTTAATACAAATGTTAGGATTAGATTGGGTGTGACCACCATTATGGGTAGGCCCCATGACTTTCTGATTAACCCATACTAAATCTAAATTGGACACACATGCTGTTTTCAGAGGGTCTTCTGGGTCAGGGGTTCTCAAACTTTTTTGGGCCAGGGACCCCAATGGAGCAGAAATTTTTCCAAGGACCCCCTCATAATCGCACCACAAATTTAACCATATAGGCTTATAAATATTTGTCCTGTTACGTACAGTTATTACCACATTGTTTTAAATCGTCATTTTAATGCATTTAGCAAATTTTAAAAAAAATATATGTTGGAACAATATACTGTGGAACAAATAGAATTCCATTTTAGTTTAGTATTGATTATTGACATATTGATGGGATTACATTTTAGAACTCATCAGAATAGATAACAGACTGACAAACACTCAATGCATTCAGAGGTAACTGATCTCATGGTGTAAAATGAATGGCAATATACTAACCATCAAAAAACAATGAAAAAGCACTGATGCAGTAACAGGCATCAAACTGCAGTAAGAGAATCAAACTGCTAGAAATATTTCATGCATTACAACTAAAAATGTTATGACTAACCATTTTTAGCGGTGGGGTGGGGGCAGCTGGAGAGTGAGCAAGTGAGATTGACAACAGTAGATAACTTTTTAAATACTATGAAAATATCTGATTAACCATATTGTTGGTGGTTTTGGGTGGGGGTCAGGGGGAATGCAACAGTACAGTAAGCCCTCAGTATTCGCGGGGGTTAGGGACCGAACATGGCCGCAAATAAGCCAAAATCGTGAATACTTGTAACCCTCCCCCCCCCATAAAACTGCTCACAAATGCTTATTTTCCTTGGCAGGAGCCTTAGAAAATGCAGAGCATTTAGGAGCCATTGTAGGGCATAAAAATTATTCAAAAATACCAAGAACGCACAACACGTGAACAAGTCTGAACTACGGGAACCGTGAGACTGTACTGTACAATACGCTCATTCGTATCAGCCAATGAGCAGCAGCCCGCCATTCAAACTTCAGCCAATAGCGAGCGAGCATTCGGCTCCGAGAATGTAGCAGTGCGTAAACATTCGCAGTGCGTAAACGTTCGATATGTTTGCCGCAAATGACCGTGAATCACTGAGATTTCCGCGAATGTATAGGAGATATGTTCTATATAAAATCCCGCGAATATGTGAATTCGCGAATACTGAACCGCGAATAGGCGGGGGTCTACTGTATCATTATCATCATCATCAATGAGATGGGTGTGCCTGTCTCTCACTACACAGTTTGTCCAGTCTTGGTGTGATGGATGATAGACAGACTCTAAGATCACTCTCCACATGGAGACGAGCTCTGTACTTGGTCTTCATTGCAGTCAAAGTAGAGAGAGATGGCTCGCATAAGTAGGTAGTAGGAAAGGGGAGCAATATCTGCATAGCATGCGCTGTGAGTTCAGGATACTCAAATCCTAGGGAGGGCCAAAACTCTGCATGGCTTACCTGCTGGAATCTGGCCTTCAAAGTCCGATCGCAAGATAAGTCCACCAACTCCTCCTCTGCTTTGCCTGTAAGGCTGTATGTAGCTGCTGGAGCAAAGGGATCTCACACCCAGTCCCAGGCATCAGTGTTTACGTCTGAGAAATATGAGGTGAAGTGCTTGCTGAGAGCAGTGAGGTGAGAGGTGGCTGCCTCTTTCACGACAGTCACAGGCAGGTTGTTTGCGAGCAGAAATTCTGTGAGCTGTGGGAACATGTCTGTCACTCCATCTTGTAGCCGTCTTGGCCACAGCCCTGCTTTCCTCATGAAGGCGGTGAGTTTGTCGCTTACTTCAAGGATGGAGGCATAGTGTCCTTGAATGGAGAGGTTAAGGCTATTGAGGGCATTGAAAACATCCACCAGAAAGGCCAACTTAGCAACATACACAGGATCAGAGAAAAACTCTGCGATGTTGGGCTTTTCTGTTCGCATAAACTCCAACATTTCAGTGTGTAACTCAAACACCCACTGAAGTACCATTCTACGAGAGAGCCACCTCACTTCGGAATGATAAAGCAGTGTGTCGTGGCCTGCGTCCATCTCCTGACAAAGTTGCCCAAACAAACGTGTCTGCAGTGCCCTTGACTTAACAAAATTAACTGCAGCCACAGCTTTATTCAGCACCAAGTGCAAGTCAGGTTCAGTGGCTTTGGAGGCGAGCGCTTGCCAATGAAGCATACAGTGCACAGACTTGACATTTGGGTTGACAGCCTTTATGCGAGTGACAACACCACTCTTTCGGCCAGTCATCGCTGCCGCTCCATCTGTGCACACGGCGACACGTTTACCCCAGCTCATCCCAGCTTCATTAATAAATTCATCCAGGAGCCTGAATATCTCCTCTCCTGTTGCCCTACCTGGGACTGCTTTGCAGAACAAAAAGTCCTCTAAAATTGTTTCTCCCCATGGATATCGGACAAGAGCGATGAGCTGAGCTGCACTAGCTATGTCAGTAGGCTCGTCCAGCTGAATAAAATATTGACCACTGAAGCGAAGTCTACCTAGAAGTTGTGACAGGATGTCATCAGAGAGATCATCAATCCTTCGCCTTATGGTGTCGTTGGAGAGTGGTACCGTTTTCAATTTGTTAGCTGCCTCTGTTCCGATCATAACCTTGCACATATCCACTGCTGATGGAAGGATCAGCTCTTCTGCTATGGTATGAGCCTTCTTACACTTAGCTATATGCTGGGCTACCAAATAAGAATCTTTCTGCGCCCTCTCTGACGTAGTTGCCAGCTTGGTTAGTCTTGTTCGCTGAGAGAAATATTCCTCACCTTTTCTGTGAAAGAACTCTTTTGGTTTGTTGATGTATTCCGGATGTTTTGTTAACAGATGCCGCTTTAGCTTGGCTGGCTTCATAGCCTCATTAGCTAGCACCTGGAGACAGTTCACACACATTGCCTTTCATCCGCTGCTTTCAATGAAGCCAAATTCTATATAAGTCTCATCATATTTTCTTACTTTGCTTGGTTTGGGAGTGTCGTTACTTGTCTGTTTCAAAAATCTATCCATTTTCTTTTTCCTAACTCTGATTGCTGCCTTTCAATCAGCTCACCAAGCTATCCTATGCGAGCGGGAATAGCGAGAATAATGTGAATAATGCGATTGGGCGAATACTGTAGCATTTTTCTCCACATAAGGGAAGTTTATTATTTTGTGGCAAATTTTTTCACGGACCCCCTGGCAACGCGCCACGGACCCCCAGGGGTCCACGGACCCCACTTTGAGATTGCAATGAAGGCTGTAACCATATCTGTGTTTTCCAATCCTCTCATGAAGAGTTGTAGTTTTTCCAGATGACAAAAGTAATCTAACCTCAGTCCCATCTCAGGATAGCATGTAAATAAATAAATTCATCTAACACCAAACCGTTTGGTCAGTCTTTGTCAATCTCATGTCAAATCGGCCTTGAAAGCTTGCAGCTTTGCAAACCTATTTCAGGTAACCTGCAATAATTTACACTGTCCAATGTATACTATGTGCAACATGTGCCTATATCATGTCACCATCTTTTATTCGATTACACACATACTCCACATTCAAATACTTAGCAATGTATATGGTCTGAAAATGCAAACAGGTTATTTCAGCAAAGCTAAAAGTTTGTCATTTATTTATTTATTTATTTATTTATTGTTATGCTAGTGTTCATCTCCAATGTCATTTATTAAAGTTATGTCATCATATTTCTGAAAAATCCTTTCATTTTACTTTACCTTTTCAGTCAATATTCTTGATCTTTGGTAGTCGTTTGGCTTCTCCAAGTTAAGTATCCTTCAGGTTGTCAACAAATGTTCATGCACAGGTACAGCAGTCTGTGAGAAGAGTTCAATGCATGATTTGCATTTACAACAGTGGCATAAAAGTGAATTACACTCCAAAACTGTAGGGGGCGCACAGGACCAAACCATATGGATTCTTGCCTAATGTTGCTTTAAGACTTGTATTTTATTCCCTACAGTATAAAGTCTTATTTCTGTATCTGTGAATGCTCTCATTATTTGGTTTTTGTTTCCTTTTTTTGCCCTTTTTGGCCTAGTTTGCTGTATTGCTTACTGTATAGTTTTCTTCTTTCTTTCTTTTTTTGTTACATTTTCCCTTTTTTATATTGCATGCTGATTTTGGATTGATTGTATAGATGTATAGATGTATAGATAGATAGATAGATAGATAGATAGATAGATAGATAGATAGATAGATAGAATTTAAATTGTGTTCAGGAAAGCCTGTCTTTGAGTCCAGAATTTTCACTGCCACCATGAAGTATTATTGGAGAGACCCAAGATAATCAATTTCAAGGTCTTATCACATCAACTTGTCATTCATTATTTTCCAATAAAATTGTGTCCTTGTGTGCTTTATCCTTATACCACATAAATTATCCAATGATTACAATTATGTCTTTATTTATTAAATAGCAACACCATACTTTTCATCCATTTATAGTGTTTAATGTTATGGAAAGTACAAAAAACATTTCTCATTACCACATTTCTTATATTGCTATTGTTACGTAAACAGTTGTTTTCTCACCAGCTTCTCTCTCTTTTTCTCTTTTGAAATAGAATTAATCAGAAAAATAAAATGCAGCTTTTCATTTCATTGACAAACCCCCAAAATGCAAAGTCCTCTGCCCTGAAAAGTTCCCAATAGCAGAAAACTTAAAAGAAAAGGGCTAGTATGATACACTTACTGAAAACTTCACTTTAGCAGTGGTTAAATGGAGGGTTGTTTGTTTTGTTTTGTTTGTGTAATTGTGTGACATTCCTTTAAAAAAGAAAAACAAACTATTATCGTTAGACATAAATTATAAAAGTGTCTAATATGAGCACCTTGGAGTTAGCTGTTACTATACAATAATAACACAAGCACATTAACATCTGGCTATGATTTGCCATTCAGCTGGCAATACTGTCAGAGCTGTGCTTTTACACAGAAATAATCAACACCTTCTGGCCAATCGGATTTGACAATTAAACATTGTATGAATTTGAAATAATGTGAGCACTAAATAATGGAGTTTTCCATTGCTTTTTAAATTTTGCTTTAAATCTTAATAATTTGCTATTTCTAAATAATAAATGAGAGCAAAAGATCTATAGAAGGGCACAGAACCATGTAAATAATAGAATGATATGACTAAAGCTAGTTGTGTGACAACAACTCCTGGTGGGATCGTGTGTGTGTGTGTGTGTGTGTGTGTGTGTGTGTGTGTGTGTTGTAAGGTACTTCTTTTGGATATACAGTATGTACAATATGTATTTTAGTAATGCATGTACAGTATAATGTACTATGTACAAGCATAACTCAGATTTGTACTTTATTTATATACTTGTTTTTCCCATCCGAACCAAAGGAGATAAAATTGAAAGTAACTGAAAGCAAAATAAGGAGATTAAGAATTAAAGAGGCACTAAATTGGCTCCCCACAGGTTTTCCTACTTTACCCTTTTGCAGTAATTTCCTATTGATATTCAATTGCAGTAAAGTCATATGTTTGCAAGGAGACCGTCTGAATCTGTGAAATCAAAACAACTGAAAATACCAGTGCACCCAGTTCAAACTCTTGCTGATATTCCGTGTGAAAAGCAAATAACTTTTTAGAGCTTTGCACTAGAAATAGGAAACTGAGAAGCCCCCAAATGGATGTATTGGTCATTGTGGTATTCATTCTCCTCACCGTTTCTAGCTAATCAGTTGTTGTTTTTCCTTGTAAAACGCTCGATTGTGAATTGTATAAGTGGTTATAGATTAGATTCCGTTATCATACAAAGGACGTTTTTCCCGAGACAAATAGAGTTAAATAGAACAAACGATTGTATAAAACCATGAACGCCTTATGTGCTGGTCGAAATGCGGCTCTTGGTGAATCAAATTAATCAAACCTCATTTGATTCACTTAAATAGGTAACTGGAAAGAATCGAATAGCGGCAAAGCCATTATTAATGTATTGTTCTGTTATGGTTAGGCGGAATGAGCGACACTAGTGCTTCAAGGCTTTTCGTACGACTTCATGTATATAATAAAATCGTTCAAATTCTGCGGGTTGATTGCACCCTTTGTTTGTTAGGTGTGTAATCACCAGGGGGCGCTCGGCGCGCTGTTTTTCCTCCCCACAGAGACGCACAGAGGTGGAAATCAGTGGTGCGGTCATAGGCCACCCGTGACTCTTAACCTCAAGCGCCCTTAACTTAAAGATCTGTTCATTATTTCATGTTCTCTGAGCAGCGAGCTCCTGTAAGAGGCTCGAGCATCAGTAGCCTACACCACCTTATACTGCCCGAGCCAAATCCTTGACCCTCGCTGAAATCAACCTTAATTAAGATTAAGATGATGCCCCCCGGGTTCTACATCCTCCTTTTTAAGAATGTTTTACTATAACTGGCGCCTTTTTTTCCCTGCTTCACGAGCTGCGTGACACGCTGAAGAAATAGGCGCATTTCCTGTAAAATGTAGGTTCTGAAAAGGAGCCCTGAAAGGGAAATTATTTTGATAACTCTCCTACATTGATTATTAGTCATGCCTGCACTTTAATAGGCACTTCAATTGGGAAGGTGGAGCACTTGGATGAATTAACATCCCCCCCCCCCCCCCCCCCCAAAAAAAAAAAAAAAAAATCTGTGCTGAAGTGTCTTTGAAAGGGGCAAGGAGGAGGGGGCAAGGGGGGGGGGGGTCGTGGCTTAACATTATAAAGGAAAAAAGTAAGACAGCATCGCTTTCTCGCTGTTTGGATCCGCTGTCTTGACAAGCTTTTGTTAGCCTAAAATATACGAAGCACCGAAGGAGAAGAACATTTAGACGCGCTGTTTCTGGAGGACATTGTTTTTACCTAATCTATTTAAGGGGGGAAAACAACATATATATGTGTATATGTGTGTGTGTGTGTGTGTGTGTGTGTGTGTGTGTGTGTGTGTGTGTGTGTGTGTGTGTGCGTGTGTGTGTGTGTGTAGGTTATATTTTATTCGCGCCACGTGAAAAATGAAACTTTTGCGGTTTTGTACTTGGTTGCCGTGCCTCTTGGTGTTGAGCTTGTGTCTGGGCTGTGAGTGCAGCGCTCTGGGGCGGAAGAGAGACTTGATGCGCGCGAGGGAGGCTGGGGGAGTCTCGCCCGGAGCGTGCGGCACGCGGCTGCCGCGGGGTAAGCGCTCTGTGTCCGAAACGGAGCAGCGCGTGGGCCGTCTACACACGCGTTTTAGTCAGCCCGGAGAAAGCGCGAGCAAAGCGCTCCGCCGCAACAGTGTTTATTTCACCGGCAGAGGAGATCAGCTGCGGCTTAAACCGAGCGTAGAGGTCCCACGCGGCAATTTCACCCTGGAGATGTGGATAAAACCTGAGGGCGGTCAGCGCTCTCCAAGTGTGATCGCAGGTTTGCTTGGATTTACTGCTCCTTCCACATTCCGATGTAATCCTGATGATATATAGACTGCATTGTACACATGCAAGCTGTTGTTTATTGGTAAAAACACGTAGCTAAATAAATACAAATGTAATTGTAATCTATAAGTAATTAACGCCCTTTCTTATCATTTATATTTTCTATTTATCAAACAAAGGTAGCTTTGAAATACCGCGCCTTATATAGCCGACATTAGCGCATTTATATTTGCCTATCCTATTTTACAGAGCATATGTATGTATGTGCATTTTCTGTTTTGTATGTATTTATGTGCATTTTCTGTTTTGTTTTCTTCACCACGTGAAGAAATCAAAACAAAACAACAAAAACAAACTCGTGGTATTTGACAGGTTATCATTTACGGCTTCTGTGCTTCTTTTATTGATACTAAACTGTGATTTGTTTTCTTTTTCATCTAAATATCTGCCTATTTCTATTTTTACGGCCACCGCAAGTTCAAACCGTCATGCCCCGAAACAACACCACCATATTCACGATGACAACTTTCTCAATTCATCTTCTTAATTATAAGCTATTCACACCTTTAATTAAGACTTAATGTGAAGCCTGTATAACTGAGAGACATTAATCGTGAATGGGGTTTTATTTCCGCTCGTTATTAAAATGTTCATGAATACTCCAGTCTTTAAATGGGACAGCCTAAATTTTAAGTACCTTTATATTTATAGCTGACAGTTGAAGATGCTGCGTCGAAGAAGCGTCCGGTGCCAAAATTCCGCTAAAATCGTAGCTCGTCTTTTTGAATCTGTATGGAAGACGTCATCGCTTTGATACGTAATATAGCCCCGCCCCTTATATAATAAGCTCTAGGCTGGCCTCCAGCTCTGATCGGCATGAAAACAAACTGTCTAGAGTTTACACCAACCCTTCGTTCAGATATTAATAATCTAAATCAAGTTACCTTTGCTAGATTCCTTAAATAACCTATAAATTCAACAAATGGAGGCACTTATTTAATTTTTGGACCAGTAATAAAATAAATTATTGGCATGGCGATATAAAAACAAGACTTTTTACAAATTATAGCCTACCAAATAGCCTTCATGACTTATTAAGATGTTTTAGTATGGGTGCCAAATTAGTTGTCTTTTCTTTTCTTTTTTTAATGTAAACATGCATATTTACTTTCTTTTTGTCAAGAATTCATTTGATTCTTTTTTCGTTTTATTCTTGTTTTCTACGAGTTACAAGAGTGAAATGGTTAATTGATTCATACAGGTTTTCCCTCATTATGAGAGTGTTTAGATTTATTACTACTGATTAATCCAAACAGTTTTTAGTTCTAATATGTTATTCAAAAATATTATACTGATTCTAATTAGAGCAGAAATGAAAAACAGCTAAAATACAAAACTCAGTGATTCTTAACCAGCTTAAACAGACTCTCAAACAAAATTGTCAGACTGCAACATATTTCATATATAAAAAGTAAAAAAAATAAATTTACTAAATATTTGCGCATCAAACTAATGTTTTAAATGCACAATGGATCATTGTGGATCATCCTAGCAACCTAACATAAAAGAACAATTTAACAAGCATGAAAGGGATTGAGGGTTAATTTTTTTTAATTATTATTTTATTTTAATTTAAATAATTTAAACAATGTACATAATTATTTTATTTTGTTTTATGCAATACCATGGAAGTGAGTAGACATTTAAAATTGTGAATGTTTGCTTTTTCATTTTAGCAGATTTCAAGAAACAAAAAATAGGTGCCCCAACAGCACTAAAATCAAGCAGTATGTCACCAACACTATAAAACTATAAATTTGTAAATTTTATTCAATTATTTTTCTTAAACCTTATGAAGTACATACTCTGAAACTAATCAGAAATATATGTAGGAGAGTGAGGCTGGGGATTTAAGAGGTTAAATTGTTTGAATACATCTCATAGATGTAGCCTTACATTTCACATTACACATTCTCATTTTTCTTTTCCTTCCTGTGCTGTGACATAAGCCAGTAATTCACAGCCTGACAGAAGCACATTGTTTGCAAATTACAGTCTTTTATGAAGGCGTGGTTTTAAAGTGCCATTCTTGATGGCTTAAGCTGGAAAATTAGTGCCTTGTCCATCCTTTCATCAAGTGTTTTTTTTATTGCTTTAGATTAAGATGTTACTTTCATGACAAAAACCATCAAATGGAGCCAGTGAATCAGATCCCATACACTAGAAGTGCACATAGAGAGGAAAGTGGCAGATCGTGTCCTGTCTTTAAACATGCAGTATAAATAGTAGAACATTTATTCTACTCTCTTACTTATTCACTTAATCATTTCAAAGGTCAGTCACAGAGGTGGCCATATCATAAAACATTAGTTTAGATGTAGTTTCCATGATGCAATTTTGTATTCTAAAGTATATAAATCAGCATAGAGAACTTGCATATGACCAGATAATACATGGTTATAAAGTGCATATAACAATATTGAATGATTTCTGGACAGTTGTCAGAATTTCTATGCTTTCTTGAACAAACAAATAATATTGAAATCAGAGGGAATTTGTGTGTGTGTGTGTGTGTGTGTGTGTGTGCTTATAATGAGTTTCAATGTTAAACATATAGCTTCATATCATAATAAGTTATAAATCCAGTGTGGAAGCCCAGGTGTAAGACTTATTCTCAATCAAAAATGCTTCTTGTGTCTCTCATTTGGCAATACTGACTGCGTTGTGCTCTGTCCATGGTGCTGAGATGTAATGTACTTCAAAGAAACACACTTGTGAACCTAAGCTTGATCATTTTCGTGTGAAACTGTCATTTAACTCAAATGCTAACCTTAATCTTCAGATTGTATTATTATCAAAAGGAAAGGAAATACAATTCTCTCTTCACTGATATGTCCATCTCTGACACATTTTTTTTTGCCTCCACTGATACTCGTGCAAAGTTTGGAGCTGGTATAATTTTTACCTGTTTCTTATTTGCCACTTAGTGGTCTCATTCCAGGATTTTGCAGATTGTAATTTCCTCACTTTTATGACACAATTTATTTTTATAGTAGCTGGCAGTGCTTTTGCAGGCAGCAGAGGAGTGTGAGGGAAGCTGCAGGCACTTGTGTGCCCATTTCTGCCCCAAATCTGGGGCTTCTCTCTTAATGTGAATGATCTTTTTCTAATGCTAGTGGTCAGAATGAAAAAAGGGAATGGTCATTAAAATGAGCAATGTTTCATCTAGTTCAGGCTGTTTGAGGAAAACTTGCCCTGTTGAGGAGATGCACATACATTTCCTTTTTACTAGCTTTTGAAATTGTTAGACTTGCTGTAAGAAATTCATCATTTAAATATTTGCTTATTAAATGTATGATTTTGTTAGGGTTAGTGGCAAAAGCTAGTTGTGCTTTGTGTAATCATGTCTGCAATGCACACTAACAAACAAAAGCTGACATTTCCCCCTACTACACTAGTAAAACTTTATAGCTTATTTGACAGGGTTTTTTTTTTTAAACAATTACTTCTAACAAACATACATCTCACAGCTATATGAGAAGAGGGAACATTCCTCACACAGTGAGAAGGAGCAGACTGTGTACACAGCACTAAACTGAGGGTCACAAAGCCACCCATCCTTCTTTTTGTCTCCAGTGCAACTCCCTGAAGTACAACTGAGTCACACTCCAGCATCCCAAATCTTGGTGGGCTATATTTTGAATTTGTTTTCAAATTACCAGTGGCAAGTAGTCATAGAAAGTAGTTTGATTAACACCTAAATACACTCAAAAAATAAAACATTGGATTTACTTAACCGAGTTATGGCAACCGGTCCCACGAAACTCTGTTAATTTAGATGTATTGAATACAGTTATGTTGAGTTTATTCAACAGAGTTATGTTAGATTCACTACACAAAGTTGCATGGACGGTATTAAATAAAGCCATGTTGGATTTAGCTGACAAAGTTATGTTGGATTTAATTAACAACATCATGTTGCATTTTGTGAACAGTTATGTTGGATTTAATTAACGTCATGTTGCATTTGGTGAACAGAGTTATGTTGGATTTATTTAATAAACTTGTGCATGCCCAAGTGCATCTTTCAATTTGAAAAACTAAACATTTGGCAGATTACAATGTCAAAAAAATAGAAAGGTGATTCAAGTTACTTTAAAGAAAAAAAAGCCTTCGCCTTTGTTGTAAAGTGCACGGGCATCTTTAAGTGCATTAAAAAAAACACCTTAGGCTATCTATAAACAGAAAACATTTGGCAGCATTACCAATGCAAACAAAATGTGTAACAGAAAACCATTATGTCTTCACACTGATCTGCATCAAGCCGAACCATGCGCTGGAATTCTACAAAAATGGCCGTTGCTCCCCCCGTCTTTTACTGAGCGTGTGCAAGAAAGTACGGAGAGCGCATTGGGACAACCTTAATGCAATTTAATCAACTGTATTACATAAATCCAACTCAGTAAGGTCTAATAATCATAAAAACCAATACTGTTAGGTTATTAAAACAAAACTCACTTGATTTAATCGTTAAACACGACAATATTTAATAAATTTAACATGAACTAGTTATTTAACTCCAGCAACATGCATGTTTCATTTCTTTGAGTGTAGACACAAAGAGGCCATTTCTTAAATGTGCTCTAAACAACTGTTATCTTATCCTCGTTAACTGCCAATCCTATTAATTATTATATTCACCAAGGACCATAATTTACACTGACATTCACTTTTATTAATGTTTTCATACATATGGTATATTTAACCTTTTGCATTTACAGAACTGCTACATCATTTGACTCTTTACTGACTTTTAGATCTTTGCAATAGCAATTTGTTTAGTCCAATCCAATTCAGGCAGTTGAAGATTTAACATTTAATATGTAGTTATCCTAATTCCCGCTGACTGGCTCAGTGGGAATTAGGATAACTCAGTAATTCAGGATTACTGCCTTTTATTTACATTTACTTTTCTCCATGAAAGAAACATTCTCACTGGATGTAAGAAAATGTTGCCTTCCTGAGACTAACAGACACATTTTCCAAATGAAACAGGAAAAGAGGGTTTCTCTTATCATAATAAGTTCTTTGCTGAAAAAGGACTGTTTTTTTTTTTATTTCAAACCAACCCAACTGCTGAGGCATATTTCAAGAAATAGACCGAAAGTTCATGTAATCTTTGGTCTGTTGACACAAGGCCACAGTGTTGGAGTCTGATTGCTAGCAGATGCCTCGCTGTAGGCTTGCAGTCCTTGGACTGCACTGTTTTAAAAAGTTCAGTCATGGGAACTGCATGGTATTCCTCACATTGCTGCATTGGCACACATGCAGTCTCACACTGTTCTTCACAGGACATAGTAAAAGTGAAAATAATAGCCCATGTTTTTAAGATCATGTGTCAGTTTAATATGGTAAGCAATTAACATCCCATTTGTTGGACAAGGAAATTGACAGTTTATATATGTTTATTGCACTACTGCATGTTTACTGTGTAAATTCTTAGAAAAAACCCCCAAAACATTTAAATCTTGAACCCTTAGCAGTTCTTTGGTTTGGCCCTCTGTAGGAAACATTAAGAGTTTTATATCCATATCCAAAAGGATTCCAAGTAGAAACTTATTAGGGGCAAACTTTTAAATCATTTAAGAACCCTGTTTCTAAGTGCATTTGTATCAAAATGTGCTATTAGATTTGTGTAGCCATGCTCTATGGGTGATTAGGACTGAGTGTAACTGAGTCTAACTTTACTCTTCTTCCATTTAGGACTCTTTGACAAATGCTTCTATGCATCCTGTGATCGAGGCTGGTTACTAGGCATCAGAGCAGTGAGTGATCAAGGGAAAAGGGACCCTCGTTTCTTCTTCTCTCTCAAAACAGACCGAGCGCACAAGGTTACCACAGTCATCTCCAATGCGCCCTACTCCCCCAACCACTGGCACCATCTGGCTGTCACCTACAATGGCCTCCATATGAAGCTTTACCTGAATGGCGCTCAAGTGGCTGTAAGCCGAGAGCAGTCTGGTGAGGTCTTTAGCCCCCTTACCAAAAAGTGCAAGGTGCTAATGATAGGTGGGAATACTCTCAACCACAACTACAGAGGGACACAGGAGCACCTGAGCCTATGGAATGAAGCTCTGGCCCAACACAAGATCATCCAGTACATGCAGAGCCCTCAACATGTGCACCATGATAACCTTTCCCAGCTGGTCATTTACGAGAACTTTGAAAATGCATCTCAGAAGTGGCTGACAGTAAAAGATGGGAGCTTTCCCCAAGTGGGGATTTCTGACCGCACACTTACAGCTAATCTTGGTGGCTCTGTGGAGACTGCACTAGTTCCTCCTCCATGTGGACAGACAATCTGTGACAATGTTGAGGTAGTGACAAATTACAACCACTTATGGACCTTCCGCAAGCCTAAGACAGTGCGTTATAGATTGGTTAATGTATATGATGATGATGGTCACTGGCCAACAGTTACAGAGCACCAGATCAACCTCCAGCACCAGCATCTAAACAAAGCTTTCCGCATCTACAACATCACCTGGGAGCACACTGTGCACAATGTCTACAACTCCTCCTTACGCAACCGTCTGGTCCTGGCTAACTGTGACATCAGTAAAGTGGGTGATGAGGAGTGTGACCCAGAATGCAACCACACACTCACTGGTTTTGATGCAGGCTATTGCAGGAGGCAAACCATCAGCTGTCCTGATCACAAAATAGGGAACAAAGTTTGTGATCCTGAGTGTAACTGGGATAATTTTAACTATGACCAGGGTGACTGCTGTGACCCGAACATCACTGATGTCACAAAAACCTGCTTTAATCCTGCATCACACTACAGGTAAGTCTGAGGATTTGGGGTATTTTTACAAGTTAATTATAATTCTGCAAAGTAGTATGATGTATTAATTTTTGTATTTGAGAAGACAGTATTACTACAATTTAAAATATTCAGAACATTCCTGTTTTGGGTGGCATGATGGTGCAGTGGTTAGCACTGTTGCCTCACAGTGAGAATGTTCTGGGTTTGAACCTCACAGCCAACTGTGGCCTATCAGTGTAGAGTTTGCATGTTCTTCCTGTGCCTGTGTGGGTCCCCTCTGGGTCCTCTGGTTTCCTCACACAGCTGAAATACATGTGGATTAGGTCAACTGGCTACTCTAAATTTCTCATAGTTGTGAATGGTTGTTCATCTGTGTGTTAGCCTTACGATAATTTGGCAACATGCTGAGGGTGTACCCCACCTCTCACACGAACTCAGCTAGGATTGACTCCAACTCACCAGTGACCACAATGGATAAGAGGTACAGATAATGGAGGGATTTCTGTTTTGAATTAAGCAGAGAATAAAACATTGCATGTGTGTCTTGTCAGCCTCTGCCATGTATTTTTGTGTTCGCTAGCAGTACATGCTTTACAGGTCCTCTGTGGCCCTCTGTGACATTCATTCAAAGTAAAGCAGTCAGTCCCTTTTTGTTTTGCTACTGAAACAAAGTACTTCTGCTGATTGATTTGGAAGAATGGAAATGTTCTGCATTTTATTTGAGCTTTCTGTGACTGTTGGTGATCCTTTTTTTTCTGTTTTTCAGCCTTGAAAATGTAACCCCACTTCAATATGATACTGATTATAAATTACATAATGCACACTTTTTTTGTAATCACAACCAATGATTACATGACTCTGTGTGTGTCTGTGTGTGTGCGCATGTGAGTGTGTGCATGTGTGCGAATGTGTTTTTGTGAGGAGGTTAAAGCATGTGAGTTAATCAAAAAGAAAAGAGGTCTCCAACTTGTTGCTTGTTTTGATTTGATTATGGTAGGTCTGGAGTACTTTGTTGAGGACTGCGTAAACAAAATGATTTGACATTCCTTTCTGATTATTGAAGAATGCATAAAGTAAAGGTTTTGCAAGAATATAAGAATGGAATTGAATGCTGTTGTGTATCTGTTTATCTGTCTGGTCTACCTAAATTATTCCACCAGATTTTACAGTTTAGTTTTATAATGGAAATATATAGCATCTTACTGAGACATTTATGAAGTCACTTATGACATGAGAGAAGGACAATGCTTCCCAGAGTGTTGTGGAATTGCATCTATACACCACAAATTTCAGCTGAAGGGCCCTGAGAATCGTGCTTTCCATAATTAACTTGATGTCAGTGGATCACAAACTTAAAAAAGTTCTGTCTGAATTGGAGCCATATAACCTTGTAAACCAGGGTCTCTACATGTTTTTGTCTTGATTGAGGATTTTGGAGAAGATATTCATTTTTAAACTCAATTTAAAGAGTCTGATGGGTTCAGAAAAAACACCTGCTGCCAGAAGTGAGATGAGATGCCAGAAGTGAGATGAATTACACACAATGGCCACACTTTGTTCTAAAAAATAAATACAAATACACACAGACACATTCATGCAGGCATACAGTGGTGCTTGAAAGTTTGTGAACCCTTTAGAATTTTCTATATTTCTGCATAAATATGACCTAAAACATCATCAGATTTTCACACAAGTCGTAAAAGTAGATAAAGAGAACCCAGGTAAACAAATGAGACAAAAATATCATACTTGGTCATTTATTTATTGAGGAAAATGATCCAATATTACATATCTGTGAGTGGCAAAAGTATGTGAACCTTTGCTTTCAGTATCTGGTGTGACCCCCTTGTGCAGCAATAACTGCAACTAAACGTTTCCGGTAACTGTTGATCAGTCCTGCACACTGGCTTGGAGGAACTTTAGCCTATTCCTCCATACAGAACAGCTTCAGCTCTGGGATGTTAGTGGGTTTTCTCACATGAACTACTTGCTTCAGGTCCTTCCACAACATTTCAATTGGATTAAGGTCAGGACTTTGACTTAGCCATTCCAAAACATTAACTTTATTCTTCTTTAACCATTCCTTGGTAGAACGACTTGTGCGCTTAGGGTCATTGTCTTGCTGCATGACCTAGCTTCTCTTGAGATTCAGTTCATGGACAGATGTCCTGACATTTTCCCTTAGAATTCGCTGGTATAATTCAGAATTCATTGTTCCATCAATAATGGCAAGCCGTCCTGGCCCAGGTGCAGCAAAACAGGCCCAAACCATGATACTACAACCACCATGTTTCACAGATGGGATAAGGTTCTTATGCTGGAATCTAGTGTTTTCCTTTCTCCAAACATAATGCTTCTCATTTAAACCAAATAAGTTCTATTTTGGTCTCATCCATCCACAAAACATTTTTCCAATAGCTTTGTGGCTTGTCCACATGATCATAATTAATGTTAATGGCATAAGAACTTTATCCCATCTGTGAAACATGGTGGTGGTAGTATTATGGTTTGGGCCTGTTTTGCTGCATCTGGGCCAGGATGGCTTGCCATAATCTAGCAAACTGCAGACGAGCAGGAATGTTCTTTTTGGAAAGCAGTGGCTTTCTCCTTGCAACCCTGCCATGCACACCATTATGGTTCAGTGTTCTCCTGATGGTGGACTCATGAACATTAACCAATGTGAGAGAGGCCTTCAGTTGCTTAGAAGTTACCCTGGGGTCCTTTGTGACCTCACCAACTATTACACGCCTTGCTCTTAGAGTGATCTTTGTTGGTTGATCACTCCTGGGGAGGGTAACAATGGTCTTGAATTTCCTCCATTTGTACACAATCTGTCTGACTGTGGATTGGTGGAGTCCAAACTCTTTAGAGATGGTTTTGTAACCTTTTCCAGCCTGATGAGCATCAACAACGCTTTTTCTGAGGTCCTCAGAAATATCCTTTGTTCGTGCCATGATACACTTCCACAAACATGTTATGAAGATCAGACTTTGATAGATCCCTGTTCTTTAAATAAAACAGGGTGCCCACTCACACCTGATTGTCATCCCATTTATTGAAAACACCTGACCCTAATTTCACCTTCAAATTAACTGCTAATCCTAGAGGTTCACATACTTTTGCCATTCACAGATATGTAATATTGGATCATTTTCCTCAATAAATAAATAATCAAGTATAATATTTTTGTCTCATTTGTTTAACTGGGTTCCCTTTATCTACTTTTCGGACTTGTGTGAAAATCTGATGTTTTAGATCATATTTATGCAGAAATATAGAAACTTCCAAAGGGTTCACAAACTTTCAAGCACCACTGTATGAATGTGCACATAACCTGCAGTGTTTAGAAGTGTGATGAGGATAGTTGATCCCTGGGGACAGTGGAACTTCCTCTTGTTAAACAGCAATAATTAAATAAGCTTTTCGCCTCTGAAGTGTGTGCAGAATTGATTATTTTGTCTGAGAATTTTGAGGAGCTCCTTTCATGCAGAACTAAACAGGGAGAGTCAGGGAGGGGAACTCTTTCCTGCTATGATCACACTATACACATAATAGTCAAGTTTATTTTTATAACATTTTTAACAATAGACATTGTCACAAAGCAGCTTTACAGAATTTAAATGACTTTAAACATGAACTAATTTTATCCCTCATCTATCCCCAATGAGCAAGCTTGTGGCGATGGTGGCAAGGAAAAACTCCCTCAGATGACATGAGGAAGAAACCTCAAGAGGAACCAGACTCAAAAGGGAACCCATGCTTATTTGGGTGATAACAGACAACGTGATTATAACATTAACAGTTTTAGCATGAAGTCAGTTTTGTTGATGTTATAACTCTTCATTGATGGGAACTTGAGTGCAAAACTGTTCATGACAACTGCAGTCCTAAAGTTAGCAAGTCAACTGTAGTCCTCAGCCATAAAAGCATTACTGTAAGAGTCCAGAGCATCTTCCAAGTGTGACTTTCAACTGTCCATATGGGGCCATCCTCCACAGGAGCGACGTGATGAGACTCCAACTAGACGTAGGGCATCAGGATGGATCAGGCAGGTCCGAGGAGCAGAGGAGGTCAGCATCTCAATCTCAGGATTGACATGTAACTCAGAGGGATGGGGGGAGGGGAGAAAATACAGGTTGTTAGGTATGCCCAATGTCACCTGATGAGTAAGGACATTTTGCGCTGCGTGCAAGCAGGGACTCCAGCAAAACTAACTATGACAGCAAAACTAAAAGAGGAGAGCCAGAAGGTAACACGGGCATGAGGGTGCCCTGGGACATCGGCAGCAACCACTACACCGTCAACAAACTCAAGTTAGCAAGCAAGAGGGAGACTGACAGCATCCATACATCCTGATTTACCAAAACACTCTATGCCTGAGGACCCTCCAGATCTACTCTTTTACCTCATAAACACTATTAACAAAAGGCTTGACTAAACAAATATGTTTTCAGCCTAGACTTAAATGCTGAGACTGTCTGATTCCCGAACATTACTTGGAAGACTGTTCCATAACTGTGGGGCTTTGTAAGAAAAGGCTCTGCCCCCTGATGTAGCCTTCACTATACGAGGTACCAGCAGATAGCCTGCATCTTTTGATCTAAGTCGGCATGGTGGGTCATAAAGGACCAGAAGTTCACTCAGGTACTGTGGCACGAGACCATTCAGTGCCTTAAAGGTCAATAGTAGGATTTTATAAACAATACAAAATTTGATTGGGAGCCAATGCAGTGTGGATAAGACAGGGGTGATGTGGTCATATTTTCTAGTTCTAGTAAGGACTCTTGCTGCTGCATTTTGAACTAACTGGAGCTTGTTGATGCACTTATTGGAACATCCAGACAGTAAGGCATTACAATAATCCAACCTGGAGGTAACGAAAGCATGAACTAGTTTTTCTGCATCGTGTAGTGACATTAAATTTCTTATCTTAGCATTATTTCTGAGATGAAAGAAAGCTATCTGGGTAATGTTATCAATATGAGTTTCAAATGAAAGTCTGGGGTCAATAATCACCCCGAGGTCTTTTACTGCTGCACGCGAAGAAACAGAAAGGCCATCCAGAGTTACTATGTAATCAGAAAACTTACTTCTAGCTGCATGTGGTCCTAGTACAAGTACTTCAGTCTTGTCAGGGTTAAGCAGAAGGACGTTAATAAGCATCCAGTGTCTAATGTCCTTTACACATTCCTCAATTCTATTAAGTTGGTGTCTCTCATCTGGTTTTGCAGAAACATACAACTGTCTCATCAGCATAACAGTGGAAACTAATACAATGTTTATGAATAATATCACCCAGAGGTAACATATATAAAGAAAAAAGCAGTGGACCCAAGACAGAACCTTGTGGAACACCAAACTTTACCTCAGTTTGTCTAGAAAAATCACCATTTACATCAACATACTGATAGCAATCAGTTAAATAAGACCTGAGCAAGGAGAGGGCCATTCCTTTAACTCCCATAACATTTTCTAGATTATCCAGAAGAAAGGAATGATCAGTGGTATCAAATGCTGCACTAAGGTCAAGCAACACAAGCAGCGAGAGACAGCCCTGATCAGACGCCAACAGTAGGTCATTTACTACTTTTACCAGTGCTGTCTCTGTACTAAATCCTGACTAATACATTTCATGGATGTTATTCCTATGTAAATATGAGCATAACTGTTGTGCTACAGCTTTTTCGAGGATCTTGGAGATAAAGGGGAGGTTTGATATTGGCCAATAATTGGACAGCTGACAGGGATCAAGGTCAGGTTTTTTTAATCAGGGGTTTGATAACTGCTAGTTTAAAGGATTTGGGCACATAGCCAATCCTAAGAGAAGAGTTTATTATTTTTAGAAGCAGTTCAATTACTTCAGGCATTATGTGTTTGGATAGATGTGTAGGTAAGGGATCTAGTAAACAATTTGAGGATTTTGATGCGGAGATTAATGAAATTAGTTTGATTTCTCTGAGGGGAGTAAAACATTCTCATTGCTGATCTGATACAGTTATATTGTTAACTACAGGGTCACTTAAATTGTATGACCTTAAATTAGTAGTTTGAATTTTTTGTCAGATATTTTCAATTTTGGCGGCACGGTGGTGTAGTGGTTAGCGCTGTCGCTTCACAGCAAGAAGGTCCGGGTTCGAGCCCCGTGGCCGATGAGGGCCTTTCTATGCGGAGTTTGCATGTTCTCCCCGTGTCCGCGTGGGTTTCCTCTGGGTGCTCTGGTTTCCCCCACAGTCCAAAGACATGCAGGTTAGGTTAACTGGTGACTCTAAATTGACCGTATGTGTGAATGTGAGTGTGAATGGTTGTCTGTGTCTATGTGTCAGCCCTGTGATGACCTGGCGACTTGTCCAGGGTGTACCCTGCCTTTCGCCTGTAGTCAGCTGGGATAGGCTCCAGCTTGCCTGCGACCCTGTAGAAGGATCAAGCAGCTACAGATAATGAGATGAGATTTTCAATTTTGTCATTGAAAAAATTCATGAAGTCATTGCTACTACATACTGCAGGTGTGCATGTGTCTGTAGTGGTATTTTTCCTGGTTAATTTTGCTACAGTATTAAATAGGAATATAGGATTATTTTTGTTATCTTCTATTAGGGAGGAGAGATATGTTGAGAGATATGTTGATCTAAGAGCTTTTGTATACTTCAGGAAGCTCTCCTTCCAAGCTAATTTGAACACTACCAATTTTGTTTGATGCCATTTACATTCCAATTTTCAAGTGGTCTGTTTTAACATGTGAGTGTCATCGTTATACCAGGATGCTAATTTTTTCTCTCTGATCATTTTCCTTTTAAGAGGAGCTATATTATCTAAAGTATAGTGGAACGTTGACTAAGCATTCAGTTGCCTGATCAAGTTCTGCAGGGGCTGACAGTGACCCAATCAAAGTTGATAACTCTGGGAGATCATTTATAAAGATCTGTACAGTAGTTGACATGAATGTACGTTTAATACAGTAGCATGGTGAGGTGCATATATTATTACTCAGACATATTTTGAATGAGAAGAGATAATGATCTGAGTTAACTTCAGACTGTGGAAGTGTGATTATATTTTCTCTGTTAGTATTAGATCGAGAGTGTGACCACCATTATGGGTCGGTCCTATGACATTCTGATTAACCCCTACTGAATCTAAAATGGACACAAATGCTGTTTTCAAAGGGTCTTCTGGGTTATCGAAGTGAATATTAAAATCTCCGACAACTAAAGCTCTGTCTAAGGAAATAACCAGGTCTGAGATAAAATCTGCAAATTCAGAAAGAAACTCAGAATATGGCCCCAGGGGCCTGTAAATAATAAGTAATGGAATTAACTGGGTAGACTTATTTTTCGAGGCTACATACATCATATTAGTATGAAGAACTTGAAATGTATTAAATTTATAACCTGGTTTGTGTGTTACACCTAGATAATCATTATAAATAACCGCGACGCCTCCTCCTCTGCCAGTTAGCCGAGGCTGGTGTATATAACTGTGTCTAGGAGGACTCGCTTCATTTAATGCTATATTCATTTGGCTTAATCCTTGTTTCTGTTAAACACAATACATTAAACTCCTGATCAGTAATAAGTTCATTATCCATTAATGCTTTAGATGTAAGAGATCTAATATTTACAGTCGGAGGAAAATGTTTGTACACCCTTTGGAATTTTTTACATTTCTGCCTAAATTGGTCATAAAACATCATCTGAACTCTCCAGCAATCTTAAGAATGAACAAACAGTGTCTGCTTGAACTAAAACCACCCAAACATTTGCGTTTTATCATATTTTTATTGACCATAAGATGGAATTATTCACAGGATAGGGAGGCATAAGTAAGTACACCCTTTGATTTAGTAGCTGGTTGACCCTCCTCTGGCTGCAAGAACTTCAACCAGATGTTTCCTGTAGTTGCAGACTAGATGGGCACAACAATCAGGAGAAATCTTGCACCATTCCTCTTTGCAAAACTGTTGCAATTCAGCAAGATTCCTGGGATGCCTGGAATGGATGGCTTTCTTGAGGTCATGCCACAACATCTCGATTGGATTGAGGTCAGGGCTTTGACTGGGCCATTCCAGAATGTGAATTTTGTTCTTCTGAAACCATTCTAATGTCAACCTGCTTCTGTGTTTAGGGTCATTGTCCTGTTGCAGGACCCATCCTCCCTTGAGTTTCAACTTTTTGACAGATTGCCTCAGGTTTTTCTGCAAAATATCTTGATATACTTGAGAATTCATTTTCCCATTGATTATAGCCAGTTGTCCAGGCCAAGAGGCAGCAAAGCACCCCCACACCATGATGCTACCGCCGCCATACTTGACGGTGGGGATGAGGTTTTGCTGATGGTGTGCTGTACCGACTTTCCTCCACACATGATGTGGTGTGTTCCCCCCAAACAATTCAACTGTGGTTTCATCAGACCACAATATGTTTTTCCAGTGGCGCTGAGGAGCATCCAAATGCTTTTTTGCGAACTCCAAACGAGCAGAAATGTTCTTTCTGGACAGCAATGGCTTCCTCCATGGCCTTCTCCCATGAATCCCATTCTTGTTCAGTGTCTTTCTTATAGTAGATGTGTCCACAGAGATGTCTGCATGTTTCAGTGATTTCCTCAAGTCTTCAGCGGACACTCTTGGATTCTTTTTTACCTCATTGATGATGACTCGCAGTGCCTTTGGAGTGATCTTTGCAGGGCGGCCACTCCTTGGCAGAGTAACAACCATTCCAAATTGTCTCCATTTATACAAAATTTTTCTAATTGTAGAAACATGAACACCAAGGGTCTTAGAGATGGTTTTGTAACCCTTTTTAGCTCTATACAAATCAATTATTTTGTGTCTTAAGTCTTCAGACAGCTCCTTTGAGCAAGGCTTGATGCACAGAACATGCCTCTCATCAAAACACACCTTTTAACTGGTTTTCCAGTGGGGTGGGTAGCTTACAACACACCTCAGTGATTGGACATCAGGTTGGCTCACACCTTAGTCAAATTGTTTAATCATCTAATTAGTCTAATTAGCTCTTGGATGAGCCTTAGCTAAGGGTGTACTTACTTATGCCTCCCTATCCTGTCAATATTTCCATCTTATGGCCAATAAAAATATGATAACATGTAATTGTTTGAGTGGTTTTAGTTCAAGCAGACACTGTTTGTTCATTCTTAAGATTGCTGGAGAGTTCAGGCGATGTTTTATGACCAATTTAGGCAGAAATGTAAAAAATTCCAAAGGGTGTACAAACATTTTCCTCCGACTGTAATAGCCCTACCTTTAGATTAAAGGTGCTGGCAGTGGCTGTACTTTCAGTATGATCTAATTTTATATTGATTAGGTTACTGGAACAAACTCTGAGTATTTCTACTTTTTTGTTTAGCTTGGGGAACAGACACAGTCTCGATGTAGTGGACGCTGAGTGACAACTCTGTGCAGCTAGCAGACAGTCGGTTTAGCCTGTTCATCTGCTCCTTGGCCTTGGCTCTGGATTGTCAGAATTTAACTAGACCTGTTCTGAGACTATGCAAGAAATGAGAGCAGCACCTTCCCAAGTTGGATGGGCCTAACAGGCCAGCAGTGCCCTCAAAATTAGTCTCATTATCTATAAAGCCCACACTGTTTTTGGAGCACCACCTGGACAACCAGCAGTTCAGTGACCAAAACCTGCTATAAGCTATATCACCACACTGCATTGGGATGGGGCCAGAGCATACTACAGGATCAGACATTGCCTTCACTAATTCAAACAGCTCTACAAAGTTACTCTTCGTAACCTCAGACTGACGAAGGTATATATCATTCGCTCCTACATGGATAACTACCTTTGAGGCCCTGTGCTTACCTAGGACCCTAAGATTACCTGCTATGTCTAGCAACCTGGCTCCCGGTATACACCTGACTAAAGCTGCTGGTGCTCCGAAAGGCTGAGCTAATTTCATGTGCTGTATGATTAGAGCCCTACACTCCCGCGGGAGTCCCGCGGGACCTGCGGGACCCGACGCAAAGCAGTGCGGCGCGGGACAAATTTTGAAAGCTCATTGCGGACATGGGCGGGAGGGGGAGTGCACAATGCGGGAGCGGGCAGGAGAGGTGATAAGCTGCAGTCCCGCTAACTAAAAACGTGTTTAAAATAAAATTTATAAATTATTAATTTATGTCTATCATATATAATTTATGCTGGATATTTTATTTGGCATTAATAAAAACATTTTAAGATGCCTAAATTTGCGGATGTGGTCTAATCTCGCGTACGTTTCCGATTCCTTTCCGCTCTTCCATGTTTGAGATCTCCGATCATGGCAGAAGAGCAGAGCTCCTCTAGTGAAGCTCACAGTGCTTCAGAAGTAAGTGCTGCTTTAAAAAGAGGTACATTTTCCTTTAAAAAGTCAAGAGTCCTGAAATCAGATGCACCCCTGAACATGAGCTGTAGATATTTATACTCAAATCCACTCAAAGTAGGGGGCGGGGCACCATCACGCTGTGTCTTTAAATTATATTAATTTCTTATAGGCCTACTTGTATTTCCTAGAGTGTAACTGTGAGGAGTGACATATAAGCTATGTGCAATGTACAATATTCTTAATATCCACTGTAGATTTTGGTAGGTGTTTGCGCATGCCTCCTGGCAACGTGCACCCTCGCTATGTGCGCTAGGTGAAGGATCCGTCAGTGGAGCGCTCAGCTAAGCTCAGCATGTTTAATTCCCCAAGCCAATGACAAGAACTTTCGTGAGAAATAACGCGAACGTCTGCATCATGCGGGATTTGCGGGCGGGAGTGGGACAAAATATGGCAGGCGCGGGCAGGAGCGGGACTGAAAATTCTGTCCCGCGCAGACCTCTATCTCCTATAACCAGAGCTCTTTCAGGTTTTTCAGCGGGTGCATCACTAAGGACAGCAAACCTGTTCAACACGTGAAGCAGAGAGGAGTGGTGATACAGTGGGCGAGCCTCAGTGGTAGCTTTGGCTCTATGCTTATGCCACCGAGTTGTCACCCATTTGTCCCGCTGTGAGGGCTCTAATGCCAGAGTTGGGGGATTGCTAACTCCACCTAGGGCATCCAGACTTTCTCCTGCAGAAACTACACTGTTCTCATTCTCACTAACCTTCTCTAAAGTCTGGATATGTGCTTCTAAAACTGCAGTCTTCTCCATCAGAGAGCTAACTAATCTGCACTTATCACAAATAAAGCTATCACTAGTGATGGAGGAAGAATGACTAAACATCTTGCACTCAGCACACTAAAAAGCTGAAGGTGTGCCATGATGAAAGGATTCACATACCTTAATCCTGCACTCAGCACACTGAACAAGCTGAAGGTGTGCCATGATGAAAGGATTCACGTACCTTAATCAAGGATCTGTTGATATTATGTTGATATTATTGGGGCGGCACGGTGGTGTAGTGGTTAGCACGGTCGCCTCACAGCAAGAAGGTTCCGGGTTCGAACCCAGCGGCCAGCGAGGGCCTTTCTGTGTGGAGTTTGCATGTTGTCTGCGTGGGTTTCCTCTGGGTGCTCCGGTTTCCCCCACAATCCAAAGACATGCAGTTAGGTTGACGTGGGGCGGCCTTGGGCTGAGGTGCCCTTGAGCAAGGTACCTGACCCCTGACTGCTCCCAGGGCGCTCTGGTGTGGCTGCCCACTGCTCTGAGTGTGTGCGTGTGTTCACTGCTTCAGATGGGTTAAATGCAGAGGATGAATTTCACTGTGCTTCAAGTGTGCATGTGACGAATAAAGGTTTCTTAAAATAAAGGTTTCTTAAACAGATCCAATGTGGATGGCCTCCGCTTGTGGCCTTTATGCAGGAGGAGAAGAATAAAAGAAAGAAAACTTCCGGTCTTGGTGTTCTTCCAAAAAAAAATGCGGAAAAAGGAAAGCGAAAGTGCAATTAAAAAAGAAAAGGATACTGGAAAATTATTTTTAGAAAAAAAAATTAAAAAGATTAGTGATTAACGCCAACACTCACGGAAAAAAAGACTCATTGCAAACAACTCAGAAGCCAGAAAGTTAATCCTAAACATGTATCAGTCCTGTATGGATTTACAATATTATTATGCACTTTTGAAGCTAGCTTGCTCATGCTTTCAGTATGTTAAAATGGATGTTTATAATAATTCTTCAATCAATCAAACTTTCACATCCAGGGTTTTCCCACTCATATGCTGCCTGATGTACACCTTATAGTTGCTCATAAACCTGAGTGATTTACTTTATGAATGCTCTCATGTTGCCTGTGCCTTATCATCTTTATGCTGCCATGTAATATTATTTCTGTAGAGGTCACCTGCAAATTTCTCTGTGCACATGCAAAACTTTGTGTATACAATTGACAGCAGTTCAGATGCCGATGGCCCTGATAAAAAGAACAATGAAGGTGCCCTGAAAATTACTGTTTCCTCAGCCATGTGGTGAGACAGTGCCATGTCCACCCACCTCAGGCAGCTCCAAACAAAGCTCCATGTGCTACATCTGTACATATGGACATTTTTATAGACTTTATTGAATAATGCATGTGTTTCAATGGATGAAGCTGTAATCCTACATTTAATAAACATTAAATATAGATGCTTCAACATAGCAGGCTGAGAACATGGAATGCAGCTCCACAGAATGTTTTTAACTCAGTAACTACTTTCTTTTGGTTATGGATGTCAGTAATCTCAGTGTGAAGGAGCAGACTACAAACACTCAGGACTACAACTCCCATGACACACAGCGCCCTCTGTCCCCAGCCTACTGAACTACAGCTGTCACGCATTTCCTTAATCACCACTTCCGCTATTTAAGCCACTCATTCACACAACTCCAGTGCAAAGTATCGTCTTGCCATTTCAGTATATACTGAGCCTTGTATCTTTTCTGACTGTCTCTAGTGTTTCCTGACCTTTTGCTATTTCCTCTCCCTTTTTGCTCTTTGTCTTTTCCACGTCATGTTGTTCACCGATCACCTGACCCTTGCTAGTTTACTGACACCAATTTCAGTCACACGTTTTAGCTTTGTTGACAGTCTGCTTATCTGCTTCCTCTGCGCATACATCAGTAAGTGTCTGCACCCTCACAGGATACTTGCTGTAATGGATGTAGCGGAAGGTCCTAAACAGACTGCTCTTAACGCACAGGGGTGTTTGCTAGGAGAACATCAACAGATGCTCACCGACCTCAACATTCGGATGACGCAATTCACATCTGTGATATTGCAGGCCCTCCTAGCATGCTCCAAGCCTCCTCCTACCCCAGTGCTTCAACTCTCCACTCCAGAGAAGTTTGCTGGAGATGTCATCACATGTAAGGGTTTTTTACTGCAATGTTCTATGTTTTTTTCGACCATGCTGCATTTATCAGAGGAGCACAAGATTGCAAAATTTATATCTGTTCTCTCGGGCAAAGCACTTTGCTGGGCCACCACAGTTTGTAATAAGGGGCATGAGCAAACCAAGTCCTATGAACAATTAATCACCATGTTTAAAAGGGTGTTTGATCATGAACCAGAAGGGATAGAGGTTGGAGAGAGTCTTCTCGCCACTTCCCAAGGCTCCAGAAGTGTTGCTGAATATGCCTTGGAATTCAGGACACTAGCAGCTGCCAGTGGGTGGAACGATCTGGTACTAAAAGCAGCCTTTCACCAAGGCCTACGTCCAGAGATTGTTAGTGAGCTGGCTTGTAGAGATGAGAACCTCACTCTGGACTCCCTCATTGACTTAGTTATTCGACTCGACCAATTGTTAAAGCACCAACCATCTATCCACTTCAATACAAAATCAGCCCAGTCTATGGAGGATGGCTCACCCATGGAGGTCTCATGCACCCATCTAACCTGCGCCGAACATGCTAGGTGGTGCAAGGAGGGGCTATCTTTCTACTGTAGGAGCCCTGAGCATAGCATATGGCAGTGTCCCGTATGACCAGCCCGAGAGACCCCAACAGAGGCCTGTAAGCTCCACAAGTCTGGAGGGAAAATTCAGTTCTATATCCTTTACCATTCCAGTCCTACTCAGGGTAGGGTCCTCCACTCATGTCTTATCTGCTTTTGTTGATTCGGGGCAGAGGGGAGCTTCATCAGTAGTGCCATCGTGCAGAACCTCGACCTACCTACCATCCCCCTGCATAGCACACTCAGTATCAAGACCATCGATGGAGGACCCATAGGTGATGGACTGGTCACCACTGCACACAACCAGTGCAGATTCAAATAGGGGCTTTACACAAATAATTCATATCACTCTATGTAACCACCACTGTCGATCATGACATCATCCTCGGCTATCCCTGGCTGCAGCTACATGATCCATTGATTTCATGGCAAAACAAGGAAATTCTTCAAATGGTCACCCACATGCTTCCAGATCTGCCTCCCTCTCCCTCAGATCAGAGTAGCTTCTACCTCTGTAGAGAGCCCCCAATCCGACTCCATAGACAATATTCCAGATTGCTACTTAGACCTTGCAGAAGTCTTCAGTAAGAGGAAGGCCTGCGGGTTACCTCCTCACAGGCCATACGATTGTTTGATCGACTTACTGCCAGATATGTCTCCTCTACATGGTCATATTTATCCCTTGTCCCAAAAAGAACAGGTGGCCATGGAGGAATATATTCAGGACGCTCTTAAACATGGATACATCCGGCCTTCCAAGTCACCCACATCGGCTGGTTTCTTTTTTGTTGAGAAACAAGGAGGTGGACTGAGACCTTGCATCGACTACAGAGGTTTAAACCAGGTCACCGTAAAGTATCCTTATCTTCTTCTTCTGGTTCCAGCAGCTCTTGAACAGCTTTGATCTGCTAAGATATTTTCAAAACTTGATCTATGAAGTGCATACAACCTGATCCAAATAAGGAGGGGTGATGAATGGAAGACGGCCTTCAGCATGACCACGGGGCACTTCGAGTACCGGGTCATGCCATATGGCCTTTCTTCGGCACCCAGCATGTTCCAGTGCTTCATCAACGATGTGCTATGGGACATGCTGAGCAAATGTGTCATTGCCTAGATCAACAATATCCCGATGTACTCTTCAGATGTCCAGAGTCACCAGAAACACATCAGAACCATTTTCAAGCAACTGTTAGAGAACAACCTCTATGTAAAGGCAGAGAAGTGTGAGTTTCATCTAAACAAGATTTCCTTCCTTGGCTATATCATTAGTGCTGAAGGAGTGTGCATGGAGTCCTCCAAGGTAGCGGCCGTCACGTCCTGGCCTACACCCAAGTCTGTAAAGGAGCGCCAGTGATTCCAAGGCTTTGTGAACTTTTATCACCGGTTCATTCGAGGTTGCAGCTCTCTAGCAGCTCCCCTAACTGCACTGTTGAAGAAGGGCCCCAAGCACCTACAGTGGAGCTCTGTGGCCGAGGAAGCCTTTGGTTGACTTAAGCTTGCATTCACCTCAGCCCCCATACTCCAACACCCTGACCCCACTAAGCCTTTCATCATGGAAGTAGAAACATCCAACACCGGGGTAGGGGCCATCCTGTCACAATGCTTTGGGGAGAAACTGAAGCTACACCCCCTAGCCTTTTTTTCTAAAAATTAATTTCAGTAGAAAGGAATTATGATGTGGGAAACAGAGAGCTCCTCACTATTAAATTAGCCCTTGAAGAATGGCGGCACTGGTTGGAGGGAGCCACACATCCCTTCGTCATCCTCACAGACCACAAGAACCTCGAGTATCTCTGAAAGGCCAAGAGGCTAAACCCCAGGCAGGCCAGGTGGGCATTATTCTTCATCCGGTTCAATTTCTCAATTTCTTTCTGTCCAAGTTCCAAAAACACCAAGGCAGATACATTATCCAGAACTTTCAGTCCTTCTCAACAAGATTCTAGCTCTCATCCCATCACACTGTTTCATGCAATCCATCACCTGTGAACTGGACAAAGAAATAAGCAAGTCTCAGCCCTGAACCCACCCCATTCAGAATCAGAATCACTTTATTAATCCCTGGAGGGAAATTCAAATTTGCTACCAAGCTCCTGAATCAGAGAAGTAGTAAACATGTCTAAAAATAGAAGATAAAATCTGAAAAAAAGAATAAATAAAATAAACTGAAATAAGTTCAATAACTTAAGTGAAAGCAAAATAAAGTGATTTTATATACAGTGGGGCAAAAAAGTATTTAGTCAGTCACCAATTGTGCAAGTTTTCCTACTTAAAAATATGAGAGAGGCCTGTAATTTTCATCATAGGTATACCTCAACTATGAGAGACAAAATGAGAAAAAAAAATCCAGAAAATCACATTGCCTGATTTTTAAGGAATTTATTTACAAATTATGGTGGAAAATAAGTATTTGGTCAATAACAAAAGTTCATCTCAATACTTTGTTATATACCCTTTGTTGGCAATGACAGAGGTCAAACGTTTTCTGTAAGTCTTCACAAGGTTTTCACACACTGTTGCTGGTATTTTGGCCCATTCCTCCATGCAGATCTCCTCTAGAGCAGTGATGTCTTGGGGCTGTTGCTGGGCAACACGGACTTTCAACTCCCTCAAAGATTTTCTATGGGGTTGAGATCTGGAGACTGGCTAGGCCACTCCAGGACCTTGAAATGCTTCTTATGAAGCCACTCCTTCGTTGCCCGGGTGGTGTGTTTGAAATCATTGTCATGCTGAAAGACCCAGCCACGTTTCATCTTCAATGCCCTTGCTGATGGAAGGAGGTTTTCACTCAAAATCTCACGATACATGGCCCCATTCATTCTTTCCTTTACACAGATCAGTCGTCCTGGTCCCTTTGCAGAAAAACAGCCCCAAAGCATGATGTTTCCACCCCCATGCTTCACAATAGGCATGGTGTTCTTTGGATGCAACTCAGCATTCTTTCTCCTCCAAACACAACAAGTTGAGTTTTTACCAAAAAGTTCTATTTTGGTTTCATCTGACCATATGACATTCTTCCAATCCTCTTCTGGATCATCCAAATGCTCTCTAGCAAACTTCAGACGGGCCTGGACATGTACTGGCTTAAGCAGGGGGACACGTCTAGCACTGCAGGATTTGAGTCCCTGGCGGCGTAGTGTGTTACTGATGGTAGCCTTTGTTACTTTGGTCCCAGCTCTCTGCAGGTCATTCACTAGGTCCCCACATGTGGTTCTGGGATTTTTGCTCATCGTTCTTGTGATCATTTTGACCCCACGGGGTGAGATCTTGCGTGGAGCCCCAGATCGAGGGAGATTATCAGTGGTCTTGTATGTCTTCCATTTTCTAATAATTGCTCCCACAGTTGATTTCTTCACACCAAGCTGCTTACCTATTGCAGATTCAGTCTTCCCAGCCTGGTGCAGGTCTACAATTTTGTTTCTGCTGTCCTTTGACAGCTCTTTGGTCTTGGCCATAGTGGAGTTTAGAGTATGACTGTTTGAGGTTGTGGACAGGTGTCTTTTATACTGATAAGTTCAAACAGGTGTCATTAATATAGGTAATGAGTGGAGGACAGAGGAGCCTCTTAAAGAAGAAGTTACAGGTCTGTGAGAGCCAGAAATCTTGCTTGTTTGTAGGTGACCAAATACTTATTTTACCAAGAAATTTACCAGTTAATTCATTAAAAATCCTACAATGTGATTTCCTGGATTCTTTCCCCCCATTCTGTCTCTCATAGTTGAAGTGTACCTATGATGAAAATTACAGGCCTCTCTCATCTTTTTAAGTGGGAGAACTTGCACAATTGGTGGCTGACTAAATACTTTTTTGCCCCACTGTACAATGATTCCTATATACATATATTGCACCTGAGTTAAGGATACAGTATACATGGTAAGACAGTGTACCACAGTTATATAGTGGCATTGTACAGCTTGACTGCAACAGGTAGGAATGATTTCCTGTGTCTCTCAGTTGTGCAGCGTGGAAGAATCAGCCGTTTACTGAACGTGCTCCTGTGGCTCATCAGCTCCTTATGTAGAGGGTGGGAAGGACAGTCTAAGATTGTTTTATTTTGGACAGTGTCCTCTTCTCCAACACCACTGTCAGAGAGTCCAGTTCCACACCTACAACATGGCCAGCCTTCCTGATGATCTTATTGAGTCTGTTAGTGTCCTTCACCCTCAAGCCACTGCCCAAGCAGACAACAGCATATAGGATGGCACTGGCCACCACAGACTCATAGAACATCCACAGCATCATTCGGCAGATGTTGAAGGACTTCAGCCGTCTCAGAAAATAGAGATGGCTCTGGCCCTTTTTGTATATCATGTCCACGTTTTTGGACCAGTCTAGTTTATTATCCAAGTACACCCCCAGGTACTTATATTTCTCCACCACATCCACACTGACCCCTTGGATGTTAACAGGGTTCACCGGAGCCCTGATTCTCTTCAGTTCAACCATCAGTTCTTTCTTCGTCACATTGAGCTGTAGGTGGTTCTTCTTGCTCCATGTGACAAAGTTGTCCACCACCGTCCTGTACTTGCTCTCATCACCACCAGTAATACATCCAACCACTGCAGAGTCATCAGAAAATTTCTGGAGGTGGCAGGTCTCCATGCAGTAGTTGAAATCAGTGGTGTAGAGTGAAAAGGAAAGGAGAAAGGACAGTCCCTTGCAGAGCCCTGGTGTTGCTGATCACTCTGTCCTACACACAGCACTGCAAGCACACGTACTGTGGTCTGCCAGTCAAATAATTCATGATCCAGGACACCAGTGGGGCATCCACCTGCATCGGTGTCAACTTCTCACCCAGCAGAGCTGGCTGGATGGTGTCAAAATCACTGGAGAAATAAAAAAACATGATCCTCACAGTGCTAGCTGGCTTGTCCAGGTAGTCGTAGACTTTGTTGAGCAGGTAGATGATTACATCCCCTACTCCAAGATGGGGCTGCTAGGCGAACTGAAGGGGGTCAAGAAGTGGTTGGACCATAGGCCGGATCTGCTCCAGGATGAGTATCTCAAGGGTCTTCATGACATGTGACATCAGTGCCACAGGCCTGTAGTCTTTGAGGTCACTGGGACGCAGCTTCTACAGTACAGGGATGAGGCATGACATCTTCCACAGCACGGGGACCCTCTGAAGACCCAGGCTCATGTTGAAGACATGCTGAAGTACTCCACTTAGCTGGAGGGCACAGGTCTTCAGGGCCCTGGGGCTAACACCATCCGGGCCTGCTGATTTTCCTGCATGGAGTCTCTTCAGCTGTCTTCTCGCTTGCTCCTCGCTGATGATTGGTGTGGAGGTGATTGGTGGGGGAGGGATGAAGGTGTTTCTTGGGGTGCTCAGCCAGGGGGTCTATTGAGGAGGTGCAAGCTCATCCCCATCCTGAAATGGGGATGAGGTTGGGCAAGAAGAGGCGGGGGAGGGGAGAGAATGTGAAGTGTGTGATTGTAGCCATCCCACAGAAGAGTGGTGGTGGTGGGTTGTGGTCATGCCATCGAATCTGTTGAAGTAAAGATTCAGATCATTCGCCCTTTCCACATTGCCATCCACTCCTTCACTGTTGGTTGGTTTGTAACCAGTGTTGGTCTTCATTCCACTCCACACCTCTCTCATGATGTTCTGTTGGAGTTTCCATTCCAACTTTCTCCTGTACTTAACCTTGGCCTCCCTGATCATTGCTCTCAGTTCATGATGTACTCTTCACACCTCCTCCTTGTTGCCAGCTCTGAAAGCCCTCTTCTCATTTAAGAGGGCTTTGATGTCCTTCCTTACCCATGGCTTGTTGTTGGGGTAACAGCTGACAGTCCTAGCTGGGACAATGGTGTCCACACAGAAGTTGACGCACTCTGTGAGCCCATCAATGTCGTCTCTGTGGGGCTCGCACAGTGTCTGCCAGTCTGTCACCTCGAAGCATCCCTGCAGTGTCTCGTCGGCCTCGTCTGTCCATCTCCTCACTATCTTTGATGTGGTGGGCAGTCTCTTCACCAGAGGCACATAGCAGGGGGAGAGGAAATCAGATTGTGGTCTGACCTGCCCAGTGGGGGGAGGGGGGAAGAGCTGTAAGCCTCTTTAACATTAGCATACAGCAGTTCTATTGTTCTTCACTCTCTGGTAGGACAGTTCACAAATTGGAGGAAAGTGGAAAGTGTTTTGTCCAAATTAACATGATTAAAGTCACACGAGATAGGAATGAATGCACTCGGGTGTTGAGTCTGTAGCCGGGCTATTGCAGAGTGAATAGTGTCACAAGCAGTGATTCATCTCCCACCTGGTCTTCTTGATGTGCCCAAGCACCTATGCAAGTCAACTCATCACCTGGGCTCACTCATCTCCCACCATGGGACATCCCAACAGGTGGCGTACTCACCAAATGCTAAGAAACAGGTACTGGTGGGAGAACATGTTGTCCGAAATCAATCAGTTCATCGCATCATGCTCTGAATGTGCCCAAGCAAAGGTCCCAAGAACACCCCCCCGCTGGCAAGTTATGCCCTCTACCAATTCCGCAAAGACCCTGGTCACATCTGGCGATTGATTATCACAGATCTCCAACCCTCCCCAATACCACCATAATGGTAACTATCGATTGATTCTCAAAAGCTCTGAAACTCATCCCTTTACCCGGCATCCCCACAGCTTCTCAGACCGCTGAGCTGTTATTTCAACAGGTCTTCAAATACTATGGCATTCCCAAAGATACAGTTAGTGACCAGGGTCTCCAATTCATCTCACAATTCTGGGCACGTTTCATGGAAAGGTTGGGAGTATCAGTAAGTCTCACATCCAGCTACCACCCCCAGTCTAATGGCCAAGTGGAGAGAGCAAATCAGGAGATTGGCTGCTTCCTGAGAATATATTGCATGCACAACCAGGGGGACTGGGCGTGCCTCCTACCTTGGGCTGAGTATGCACAAAGCTCACTCAAACACTCAGCCACCCAGCTAACACTGTTTCAGTGCATAGTCGGCTACCAGCTGCCCTTGTTTCCCTGGGATGATGCACCCAGCCAAGTACAGGTCGTCGACGACTGGTTTCAATGAAGTCAAACCATCTGGGAGGAGGTCCACCAGCATCTGGAAGCAGTCAGTGCCAAGTACGAGGAGTATGCAGATAAACATAGAGGTGAGACTCCTGACTTCCTCCCTGGTGACAAGAAGTGGGTAGCCACAGGGAACTTGCAAGGAGCTCCAGCCACACTACATAGGGCCATTCAAGGTCTTGCGCCGAATCAATTATGTGTCATACCATCTTGAACTCCCACCTCACTGTTGAATATCCCCTACGTTCCACACCTCAAACCTGCCATCCCGGAGCCCCTTGCCCACAACTCACCAGACCAGGAACACTCTGCACTCAACCTTGAGGGAGACCCAATCTACCAGGTAAACAAGCTCCTTGACTCCAGATGATGAGGATGTCAAATCGAATACTTGGTAGATTGGGAAGGATATGGACCTGAGGAAAAAGTTGGGTTAAGTCCAAGGACATTCTCGAACCACTCTTGAAGCAAGAGTTTCACACCCAGTATCCTAACAAGCCAGCACCCAGAGGTAGAGGTCATCCTAGAAAGAGTGTAGCTCCCAGAAGTAGCTCCTCTCGGGGGGGTGTTTCTGTCAGTAATCCTGGTGTGAAGGAGCAGACTACAAACACTCAGGACTACAACTCCCATGCCACACAACCCTCTGTCCCTAGCCTATTGAACTACAGCTGTCACATATTTCCTTAATCACTGCTTCCGCTATTTAAGCCACTCATTCACACCACTCCAGTACAAAGTACCATCCTGCCATTTCAGTACATACCGAGCCTTGTATCTTTTCTGACTATCTCTAGTGTTTCCTGACCTTTTGCTATTTCCTCTTCATTTTCGCTCTATCTTTTCCACATCACATTGCTTGCTGATCACCTGACCCTCGCTAGTTTACCAACACCGATTTCAGTCACACGTTTTAGCTTTGTTGACAGTCTGCTAGTCTGCTTATCTGCTTCCTCCACACATACATCAGTAAGTGCCTGCATGCTCACAATGGAACAAGTGTTAAAGGAATAGTTCAACATTTTGTCTCAACCTTTCATTCACTGACCACATCTGTAATGTATGTACAATTATAACATTGTTTTGCTACAGTTCTCCTGTAATGGAAACTATTGGAAATTTAAGGACAGTTGTTAAATTTTAACAGCATTTTTTCAAATATGCAACAATATAACAATTATCAAGAGGTTTTAGTATGAGAATAAAATATGAAGTTATTCTTACTGTATGTACAGTAGTTCTAACTAATTTTGGACTACTGAAGCAAAACAGTTAAAAAGTAATTCACAGTGCTTATACAATCCCAAATCAGAAACATTTGGGATGGTATAGAAAATGCAAATAAAAAAGAAAGCACTGATTTCTAAATTTACTTTGACTTATATTTCATTGCAGACAGTATGAACCCAATATATTTCATGTTTTGTCTCATCAACTTCATTTCATTTGTTAATATACATCCATTCCCGCATTTCAGGCCTGCAACATATTCCAAAAAATGTTAGGACGTGGCAGTTTAGAGCTAGTAATGAGGTAAAATAATTTAAATAATAATCTGATTTGAAACAGGTGATGTCAACAGATGATTGTAATCATGATTTTGTAGAAAATCAGTATCCAGGAAAGGCTTAGTCTTTGAGGAGCAAAGATGGACCAAAGATCTCCAGTTTGTCAACAAACGTGAGAAAATAATTGATGTTTAAAAAAAAATCCTCAAAGAAGGATGTGAAGGGATTTGGATATTTCACTCTCTGTGGTGCAAAATATTATTAAACAACTCAAGGAATCTGGAGGAATTTTGGTGTGTAAAGGGCAAAGGCGCAAGTCTAAGCTGTGATCTCCAATCACTCAAGCAGCTTTACAGAAAATACTTTTAACATATGAACTAATTATATCCCTAATAAATTTATTTATCCCTGATGAGCATGCGTGAGGCAACAGTAGCTAGGAAAAACTCCCTAAGATGACACGAGGAAGAAACCTTGAGAGGAACCAGAGTCAAAAGGGAACCTATTTGCATGTGGGTGATGACAGATAGCATGATTATAAATAACTTGCTTCTATAACAGTCCTATATAGTCACAAAATATAATTGTGTAACCAGGAACTTTATTATAGTTTTAGCATGAAGTCTATTTTGTTAGTTATCAACTGTTCATTGATGGAGACTTGAGTGCAAACTATTCATGACAACTGCAGTCCTAAAGTTATCATGTCAGTTGTAGTCCTAAATCATTGTAACAAAACTGTAAGTGTCCAGAGCCAGTTTCTAACTGCATCTTTTGACTGTCTATATGGGACCATCCTCCACAGGAGCAATCAGTTTACATGCACATAGAGAAAATCGAATTTCTGCCGTAGCTCGATTGAAATCGAAGTTCTAAATGCCATGGAAACACCTTAGCTCAGCTGAAATCGAACCGAACTGGATTTCTCGTAATCAAGCTACGTGACCTAGATTATGCGATTGTAGCCGAGCGACTTAGTGCATGTAAACCCTATCGAGCTACGTAGTCGAGCTACTTACTTCAGCACTGCCCCTTCCGGAAGTGACAAGTGACGAGACCACAACAGCCTCGGTCGGCATTACAACAGTAGTAGAAATGTGCACTTCTGGAGCAATGAGGAGATAGAGTTCATGCTCATTCAGCTTAAGGAGTTGAATGTATATATATATCGATGTTGCTGTCCTCGTCGTCATTCTTCTTGTGAACACGGAACTGATAACTTTGTTTATACTCTTGAATAGCTCTTCTTCATGACGACAGCCGGAAGTGTACCAACATGATGGGGCGTGTAGCGCCACCTGTGGCTCAGGTGCACAGTGTACCTCACACAATAGCTCGATTTCCTTGTGTGCATGTAGGATTGGATTTCTCTGGCACCCCTGCTGGGACCCTTAGCTCGATTACCGACAGTAGCTCGATTTGGATGTGCATGTAAACACCCTGAATGTGATGAGACTCCAACTAGAAATAGGGCATCAGGATGTATCAGGCAGGTCCAAAGAGCAGGAGAGGCCAGCATCACTGGTATCTCAGGATTGACATGTAACGCAACACAGAGAGAGAGAGAGAAAGAACAGGTTGTTAGGTATGCCCGTTGTCACCTAATGGCTAAGAACTTAGTGCAAGCAGGGACTCTGTCAAGGCTAAGTATGACAGCATAACTAAAAGGGAGATCAAGAAGGTAACACAGACATGTGGGAGCCCTGGGACATAAAGTAGCCTGCCATTCCACCATCAACAAACCTGAGTGAACGTTTGAGGGTGGAGGCCAACAGCACCCATGCATCCTAGTTTACCAAAACATTCTATGCTCAAGGAACCTCCAGATCTACTCCTTTACCCAGTAAAAAGCTATTAACAAATAGCTTATGTTTTGTAAAAAGATATGTTTTCAGTTTAGACTTAAACACTGAGACTGTGCCTGAGTCCCAAGCATTACTTGGAAGGGTGTTCCACAACTGGGGAGCTTTGTAAGAAAAGGCTCTGCCCTCTGATGTACCCTTTACTATTTGAGGTACTGTTAGATTTTGATCTGTCTGTAATGAAGGAGGTTGAATTGACAAAGTATGATCTATAACCCCTGGCAAAAAATATGGAATCACTATTCTTGGAGGATGTTCATTGAGCTGTTTTACTTTGTAGCAAAAAAAAAAAAAAACAGATATGACAATTATTTTATTTAACAGCTGTACATTCTGGCTTTGTAAAATATACCTCAAAAAATGTTATGAAATTGTTGCAATTAATGGCAATTTTTTTTAAAGATCAAGTAGAGGAAAAAATTATGGAATCATGAACCAAAAAAATTCACAATTAGTACTTACTGTAGTTGCACCTCCTTTGGCTTTTATGACAGCTTGAATTCTTTGAGGCATGGACTTCACTAATGAAAAACAATAGTCTTTATCAGTCAGGTTCCAACTTTATCGTATATCAGTTGACAGATCAGCTTTGCAGGATGGAGCCTTGTCATGGAACATTTTTTTCAATTTCTACCATAAATTTTCAATTGGATTGAGACCCGGACTATTTGCTGGCTGTGTCATTGAGTTAATATGCCTTTCCTGATCAAAAGTTTTAATGCTCTTTGCTCTGTGGCAAGATGCATTATCATCCTGAAAAATGACATCACCAGAAGTACTTTCGATTGATGGAATGAGAAAAGTGTCCAAATTTTCAATGTATACCTGTGCATTTACTATAAAGGTAATGACTGCCATCTCCCCAGGTCCTTTACCTGACATGCAACCCCATATCATCAATGACTGTGGAAATTTGCTTGTTTTCTTCAGGTGGTCATCTTTATATGTTTCATTGGAACAGCACCAAACAAAAGTTCCAGCATCATCTCCTTGGCCAATGCAGATTCGTGATTCATCACTGAATGTCACTTCCATCCAATCATCCACAGTCCATGACTGCTTCTCTTTAGCCCACTGTAACCTTGTTTTCTTCTGTTTAGGTGTTAATGATGGTTTTCATTTGGCTTTTCTGTATGTAAATCCCATTTCCTTCAGCCGATTTCTTACAGTTCGGTCACAAACATTGACTCCTGTTTCTGCCCATTTGTTTTTCATTTCTTTTGTTGTGCATTTTCTATTTTCAAGGCATATTTCTTTGAGTTTCCTGTCCTGACACTTTGATGTTTTCCTTGGCCTACCTGTATGTTTGCCTTTTACAACCTTCCCATTTTGTTTGTTCTTGCTTCAAATTTTAGGCTACATCCACACGGCAATGAGATTTTATTAAAAAAAATATCGCGTCCACATGGGCAACGGATCAGTAAAATATCAGGTACATATGGCAACGCAACGCTTGCTGAAAACAATGCAATACACATGCCACACCTCTAGGGGCGCTGTAAGATGGTCCCATCGGAGACACCAGAACAATAGAAGAAGTAGACGCATCCGCATAAACTCCTTCTTCTACCCAGTGTGAAGTAGTCTGGCTAACGCGACTTCAAAGCTCTACGAGCTATTGGTCTGGCCAAGATATTCAGCCCAACCATTTCCCAGAGCCCGTGGTTGACCCGCCTCCCTGAAATGCCTCAGTTTGCTACTGGTCGAAGCCAGAAAAGGCTGTGACAAAGCTTAAACCAATCACATCACTCTTTCCTCTGACGTATGTGACGCGATGATAGGATTCTCGCTGAGCCCCATTGATTTGGCTACTAGCGGGGCTAACTGGTAGATTAAACTCTTACCGAAGCCGGTCGGGAGCAAGGCGAAAACATCCTTCCTTTCAGTAAATACCTCCAGGGCTGCTCTTTGCTCCGTTTTCAATGAGAACTTCCTGTTGAATGCTTTCAATACAGCATGATTCTGTAAACAATCTATGGCTTCTGGTCGCAGTTCTACTACGTTACTGCCTTGAACACGCCTCTACCCAGGGCCATTGGAGATGCTCAAAGTTGATTGGCTCCCGATTTTTCCGGAGCTTGGAAGAGCTGTAGATAGCTTGCCTGGCCAGACTAAGCTCGCAACAGGCCCTCGTGTTGCGTCACGCTTAGGATGGGCGGGCCCAGGCTAGGTGTGAAGCACTGTCAGGAACAAACACAACAAGAAGAAGATGGCTGCGACTACGCGAGGAAATCGTGCCTTCTGTGTGTACAAATTAGTTTTATTAGTGTGCATAGTTTTATATAACTTAATTTTCTTATTGTGTGTGAACATTTTGAAAAGAATTTTTATATAATTTATATAACTTTGTATATTGTGTGTGAACATTTTGAAAAGCAGTCTTATCCAATAAAAAAAGAAATTCAAGAAATGGTTCAGTTACTTGTTTATTTAAAAGAAAAGCTGTATACAAAAGTGAATGCAATGCAGTGGTTCATACAAAACAGTGAGAGTGCTGCTTGTTCTACTCATGTGATTGTGACGTCATCGTAAACAAATCCGTTCTACTCATCCAGACGACTTCGCAACGGCTTCGTTGCCAGATTTTTCCACTCTGGAACCCGTTCTCAAAAAAATATCATTGTGGGGCACCCAAAACACCGGTGCCGTGTGGACGCCAGGCTGAAACGATAAACTATTTTATCAGATTCACCTGAATCCGTTGCCGTGTGGACAGGGCCTTAGACACAGATGACTGGGAACAACCAACATCTTTTGCCACACACTGTGTTGAGTTACCTTCTTTAAGGAGTTTTATAATCCTTTCCATTGTTTCAACTGACAGCTCTCTTGTTGGGGCCATGTTTCATGTCAATCAGCCAGGTGCAACAGCTCATTAAGGTCTACAAGCACTCTCTTTTAACTGCAGACTAATTTGCATATTTAGTCTTGTGTGGGTATTTGTTTTAGAAATGCAAGTTATAGGGTGATTTCCATAATTTTTTCCTATACTTGATTTTAAAAAAGTGCCATTAATTACAACAATTTCATTAAATTTTTTGAGGTATATTTTACAAAGCCAGAATGTTCAGCTGTTAAATAAAATAATTTTATGTCATATCTGTGATTTGTTTTTTTGCTACAAAGTAAAACAGCTGAATGAACATTCTCCAAGAGTAGTGATTCCATATTTTTTGCCAGGGGTTGTAGGAATGGAGACCTCTGTCACCCAAGAGATTCTGCCTCATGGTTATACGGGAGATTCTGCCTCACGGATCAATCCGGGAGCAAACAGTCACTGACACATACACAGCTGCTCAGAGATGTTTCTCAGTTTATTGTAGGACAAACATGAGTATACATTTGCATTCAAGAGTGTATTGTAGCTATATGATTGGATGATGATGATTATTATTATTTCATTGATGAAGCTAAATTATCTATGGATTAACGTAAATGAGTGATGAAGCATTACATCATTGGTTTAGAGAAGACCCTCTGAAAACAGCATGTGTGTCCATTTTAGATTTAGTATGGGTTAATCAGAAAGTCATGGGGCCTGCCCATAATGGTGATCACACTCGATCTAATCCTAACATTTGTATTAAATTTCCACAGTCTGAAGCTACCTCAGATCATTATCTCATCTTCATCAAAATATGTCTGAGGAATATGTTCCTCACCGCACTACTGTGTAAAAAGTACATTCACATCAACTACTGCACAAAGATTTATAAATAGTCTCCCAGAGTCATCAACTTTGGATCACTGTCAGCCCCTGTATACACTGTATTTGTACGATCCCGATAACCATCCTTGTGTATAATCCTTATTGCTCTTTTTTGGAGAATGAATAATGAATGTATTGTATTTTTGTAATTATTTCCCCATACCTCTGCACAGTAACTTAAATAGGGTGAAACCAGGGAACAGTAAAGAATCCTGAGTGAATTGTGATCTAGAAACGGTTTGACTTTGTTTAATATTGCAATACTTCTTGATACTTTGGATTGTATGTTTTTTATATGTGGTTTCCAGCTGAGTTTTTCATCAATAGTTGTTCCAAGAAATTTGATTTCCTTAACTCTTTCTATAATAACCCCATCTATTTGAATATTTGTGTGTTTGTTTTGTTGTTACCAAATAATATTACTTTGGATTTGTTCAAGTTTAATGATAATTTGTTACTGTTGAACCATATTATTAATTTACTTATTTCTGTTGTGATCTCCTGCAATAGTTCCATTAAATTATCAACAGAAAAGAGGATATTTGTTAAGTCAAGTCAAGTTTATTTGTATAGCGCTTTTAACAATAAACATTGTCGCAAAGCAGCTTTACAGAATTTGAACGACTTAAAACATGAGCTAATTTTGTCCCTAATCTATCCCCAATGAGCAAGCCTGTAGCGATGGTGGCAAGGAAAAACTCCCTCAGATGACATGAGGAAGAAACCTCGAGAGGAACCAGACTCAAAAGGGAACCTATCCTCATTTGGGCAACAACAGACAGCATGACTATAACATTAACAGTTTTAACATGAAGACAGTTTCATTGATGTTATAACTCTTCATTGATGGAAACTTGAGTGCAAAACTGTTCATGACAACTGCAGTCCTAAAGTTAGCAAGTCAACTGTAGTCCTCAGCCATAAAAGCATTACTGTAAGAATCCAGAGCATCCCTCAACTGTTCTCATGGGGCCATCCTCCACAGGAGCGATGCGATAAAACTCCAACCAGACACAGGGCACCAGGATGGATCAAACAAGTCCGAGGGGCAGAAGAGGCCAGCATCTCAATCCCAGGACCAACATGTAACTCAGAGGGACAAATGGGGGGGGGGGGGAGAAAGAGAGAGAAAGAAAACACAGGTTGTTAGGTATGCCCTAAAAATGACACAAGTATTAAATCTGTGTGGTAGGCTCGCAGAGACGAGTCTCTTGACATCAGGCATAACACACAACAATGGCATGTTAATATGGTTAAAAAATATCATGACCTGCTCTGACTGGATGCTTGATTGGGTGATGGGAGCACACTCCTCAGCAATGATGAGATGCAGATGGGACCCTTAGGGCTGGCCAAGACAATTCAGTTACGTTTCACCGGGTCTGGGACATGCGACAGAATGTCTGACGGCCAATTCCCTGCAGGCTACGAGAGCCAGTCGAGGTCTCCACCCTCTCCACCAAAAGATTTTCTGTTGACTCCATGTAACTCAGAGGGACAGATTTTTTGGGGGGAGGGAAAGAAAAAGCAGGTGGTTAGGTATGCCCAATGTCACCTGAATAAGTAGGAACAGTATACATATTGCACTGAGTACAAGCAGGGACTCCGGCAACTAACTATGACAGCATAACTAAAAGGGGAGAGCCAGAAGGTAACACAGGCATGAGGGAGCCCCGGGACATAAAGCAGCCAGCCACTACACCATCAACAAACTCGAGTGAGCAAGCGAGTGGGGGACTGACAGCATCCATACATCCCAGTTTACCAAAACACACTATGTCTGAGGACCCTCTAGATCTACACCTTTACCTCATAAACACCATTAACAAAAGGCTTGACTAAACAAATATGTTTTCAGCCTAGACTTAAATGCTGAGACTGTGTCTGATTCCCGAACATTACTTGGAAGGCTGTTCCATAACTGTGGAGCTTTGTAAGAAGCTCCACAGTTTGTATCGTCAGCAAACAAGACAAGCTTCATTACTTTAGATTAACGTTTCTCAAACTTTTTTCAGTCACAGCACCCTTCAGAAGTATGCAAATTCTCAAGGCACGCCCATATAAAATATATGCAGTCACGCTGACAATACGCTGACCATGGCAGTGACGTTGTGACATGGGAAAGGGGGCTGTGAGACAAATTTTGATGATGCATGAGGCGGCGATGACCTGCATTAGTGTAACTATCGTTTTTTGGAATTTTAATTCATTTTATTTATTACAGTGTTAGAATATATAATTTTTTGACAGCACCTCTAATGAAGCCAGATGGCACCCCAGCGTGCCGCGGCACCCCGGTTGAGGAAGGCTGCTTTAGATACACTACATATGTCGTTGATGTATAGTATAAAAAACTTTGGTCCTAACACTGACCCCTGGGGAACACCACAAGTTATGTCCAAACATGAGGAAGAACAATCTCCCAGCTTCACAAACTGTCTTCTGTTACTTAAGTAGCTTTTAACCCAGTTTAAAACTATACCCCTGATGCCATATTCCAGTTTCTTTATTAATATGTCATGATTTATTTTATCAAATGCTTTCTTTAAATCAATGAATATTCCAACTGCATGTTTTTTCTGCTCTGTGGAATTGGTGATTTCTTCAACTAATTCTACAACCCCGATTCCAAAAAAGTTGGGACAAAGTACAAATTGCAAATAAAAATGGAATGCAATAATTTACAATCTCAAAACAGTTTTTGAGATTGTAAATTATTGCATTCCGTTTTTATTTGCAATTTGTACTTTGTCCCAACTTTGTTGGAATCGGGGTTGTAGAATTAGTTGAAGAAATCACCAATTCCATGACAACTGATATTGTATTCACAATAGAACATAGACAACATATCAAATGTCAAAACTGAGACATTTTGAAATTTCATGCCAAATATTGGCTCATTTGAAATTTCATGACAGCAACACATCTCAAAAAAGTTGGGATAGGGGGCGTTGTGGCTCAGGTGGATGGGGCGCCATGCCGTGGGTCCGGGGACCCGGGTTCGATTCCGGCCCGGGGTCGTTTCCCGATCCCTCCCCGTCTCTCTCTCCCGCTCGTTTCCTTTCTCTATACTGTCCTGTCCAATGAAGGTGAAAAAAGCCCCCCCCCAAAAAAAATCTTAAAAAAAAGTTGGGACGGGGCAATAAGAGGCTGGAAAAGTTAAAGGTACAAAAAAGGAACAGCTGGAGGAACAAATTGCAACTCATTAGGTCAATTGGCAATTGGTCATTAACATGACTGGGTATAAAAAGAGCATCTTGGAGTGGCAGCGGCTCTCAGAAGTAAGGATGGGAAGAGGATCACCAATCCCCCTAATTCTGCGCCGACAAATAGTGGAGCAATATCAGAAAGGAGTTCGACAGTGTAAAATTGCAAAGAGTTTGAACATATCATCTACAGTGCATATCATCATCAAAAGATTCAGAGAATCTGGAAGAATCTCTGTGCATAAGGGTCAAGGCCGGAAAACCATACTGGGTGCCTGTGATCTTCGGGCCCTTAGACGGCACTGCATCACATACAGGCATGCTTCTGTATTGGAAATCACAAAATGGGCTCAGGAATATTTCCAGAGAACATTATTTGTGAACATAATTCACCGTGCCATCTGCCGTTGCCAGCTAAAACTCTATAGTTTAAAGAAGAAGCTGTATCTAAACATGATCCAGAAGTGCAGATGTCTTCTCTGGGCCAAGGCTCATTTAAAATGGACTGTGGCAAAGTGGAAAACTGTTCTGTGGTCAGACGAATCAAAATTTGAAGTTCTTTTATGGAAATCAGGGACACCGTGTTATTCGGACTAAAGAGGAGAAGGACGACCCAAGTTGTTATCAGCACTCAGTTCAGAAGCCTGCATCTCTGATGGTATGGGGTTGCATTAGTGCATGGGGCATGAGCAGCTTACACATCTGGAAAGACACCATCAATGCTGAAAGGTATCCAGGTTGTAGAGCAATATATGCTCCCATCCAGATGACGTCTCTTTCAGGGAAGACCTTGCATTTTCCAACATTACAATGCCAAACCACATACTGCATCAATTACAGCATCATGGCTGCGTAGAAGAAGGGTCCGGGTACTGAACTGGCCAGCCTGCAGTCCAGATCTTTCACCCATAGAAAACATTTGGCACATCATAAAATGGAAGATACGACAAAAATGACCTAAGACAGTTGAGCAACTAGAATCCTACATTAGAATCAGAATCAGTAGCACTTTATTGCCAGGTATGTTACACACATGAGGAATTTGACTCCGGTTTGACTAAGCTTTCATAGTACAGACAGAAAGAAAGTATAGGGAAAAAACACACACACACACACACACACACACACACACACGGAGTCTCACTGCAGTGAACTCCAGGGGGAGAATCGCGTTTCTATAGTGACGTCCTTGAAGGCAGTGCTGGCTGGGAGAGCCAAGATAAGATTGGAATTTGTTTAGACTTAAGATGGGTAGACGTGTCCTTTTTCGCTTAACCCGCTTGTCCATTCTGGCCACCAAAATGATCCATTTCTCTTTGCAAAGCCATCAACTTTTCCATGATATTATCAATGTTGTGACTCAAGTTCTGAACAGCCACAGTCTGAGTGCTGACAGCTCTGCCCACCGCCTCAATCATGTCGGGCAGCTTTGTGGGGCTTTGAACAGCTGCCACCGTTAACTGATTTCCTCGATACACCAGTGCAATGCCAAGTCCAATCAGCAAAAATCCTGTGATCATGGTTCCGAATAGGTAAATATCCTCAATGTCCTCCACGGAAAGAATCGCCAAGCACACCACACGCCACTTCTCCCAGGCATCCATGGTGTATCCGGCTGCAAACGTTCCGGCAGGACAGGCAGGTTCCCCCGAACCCAGACTTCTCGTCGAGAAGATTGTGTCAATTGCGTGAAGTGACCAGTTGATCAAATCCATAATTTCGATTCGGAGAACAGTGCAGGAAGGGTCTCTCAGACAAGACGAGTCCGCAGAAGCAAAGCAGGAGAGAGGCTTGTCAGGAAGGGAGAGGCTGAGAAATAAGACATGAGAGATGAGAGGAAAAAACACCCACACATTTCGCTCCTATCAGGACCGGAATGTGTAGGCATTAAAAAAAACCCTCAGCACAGCATTCCGTGAAGCACAGAGAAGAATTAACACAACAATTACACAAAAACAAAGTACAAGAGAGCAAAGTCCCGTGGCAGCCATCTGCAGTGCCATCTTGGATGGAAAATTAGACAAGAATGGGTTAACATTCCTATCCCTAAACTTGAGCAACTTGTCTCCTCAGTCCCTAGAAGTTTACAGACTGTTGTAAAGAGAAAAGGGGATGTCTCACAGTGGTAAACATGGCCTTGTCCCAACTTTGAGATGTGTTGTTGTCATGAAATTTAAAATCACCTAATTTTTCTCTTTAAATGATACATTTTCTCAGTTTAAACATTTGATATGTCATCTATGTTCTATTCTGAATAAAATATGGAATTTTGAAACTTCCACATCATTGCATTCCGTTTTTATTAGGGCCCGAGCACTGAATGGTGTGAAGACCCTATTGTTTTTCAAAGGAAAACAATAGGGTTGAGCACCATTCAGTGCGAGACCCTATTGTTTTTCGAAGGATTATTATTATTATTATTATTATACCACGTTTGGCCTTATTTGAGGCATTTCTCATGCACGAAAACTCATGAAATTCGATACACACATCAGTCATCGTCATCACTACTCAGCCACAGACTTCTGTCCCCGGGCATGGCCCAGGGACTTCATAGCACCCCTTTTTCCATTTCCCATTGAAATGAATGGGTAGAACTTTGGAATGATGATGTCATAAGGCCATTTGGAGTGAAATTACACATGGTCATTTCTAACGTACTCCTCCTAGATGGTTCATCAAATTCATGTCAAACTTGGCAAACATGATGCCAAGATATTGCTGAAGTTGAATTGCTAAGGGATTTTTGATGTGTTGTAATATGCTGAAATATTATAACATATAATATGCCAAGATACTGCTGAATGTTGAACTTGATATCTTGTAATATTATTCTGATTCTCTTTAGCCGTTATGGGCCTGTCTGGTAATAGCACCACCAACTGGCCATGGAAAGAATAGGGTTTTGAATATGTGTGTTTTGACACATGATAAATTTTAACATGCTCCTCCTAGACGGTTCATGAGAGTCATGTGAAATTTGTTATATGTGATGCCAAGATGTCACTGATATTAAATTGCGAAGGGATTTTTGATATCTTGTAATATGTTGAAATGGCCTTATGATTTTAATATCTTGCCACATAAACAGGAAACTTGTCAGAAAGCCACAGTGCATTGACTGTATGGTCTGACACTTCTTACTTCAATAGATATGATTATGATAACCTGACACCCAGTGGGCCTGTCTGTTATAGCGCCACCACCTGGCCAAGCAGGAAATGTGCCAGAAATTGACAATGCCTTAACTGATTGATCTGACACTTTACAAAATATTGTGTATTATGATTGTGATGATATTCACATGTGTAATTCAGATGCCTAGCACAGCGCCACCATCTGCCCAAGCAGGAAATGGGGAAAAATGTTCAATTCATTGATGGATTGATCTGAAACTTTACAAAATATTGGATATCATGAGTCTGATGATATAACATATACAATTCTGTGCACACTCATACACACAGTTATATGCATATTTATGCATACACACATACACTCACAAGTATGCACTCACATGCACACGCAACATCTATGAGCACACTCTCTCACACACACACACACACACACACACACACACACACACACACACTTTCTCTCTCTATCTCTATAAAATGGTAAACCCATCGAGTCGATTTTTTGTGGTTTGTCCGTGTACCACCAGTCATAGGTCAGTGTTCGTAATTACCAGTCATACACACCACCTAGTGGCCAGTGTTGGTAATTACCAGTCATGCATACCGCCTAGTGGCCAGTGTTGGTAATTACCAGTCATACACACTGCCTAGTGGCCAGTGTTGGTAATTACCAGTCATACACACCGCCTAGTGGCCAGTGTTAGTAATTACCAGTCATACACACCGCCTAGTGGCCAGTGCTAGCCAGTAAAGAAATAAAACAAAAGAGACTGGCTAGGATATAAGAAAATTCTACAACCCAGAAACAGATGGGAGTTCCGCTTTTAGGCAGTGCCTAAATCTATATATTAGTGACCTGCCATCATTGTGCATTTTGTTGCAGACATATGAAAACTCTGCATGTACATACACACACACACACACACACACACAAACGCACTGCAGACACAGGAAAGCTAAAGCTGGGCATACACTGTGTGATTTTTTCAATCGCGGTATTCAGCTGCTGCTCACACTGTACGAGTGAATCGCAGGGGTAAACAGCATGCAGCTTATGATTCCTGTTCTCACACTATACGATCCGATGCTCAGATGCGATGCTCAGGATTTCAAACAGGTTTGATTTTCATCCAATCGATCGGGAGGAGGTCGTGAGGTGTTAATCGCTTGTCGTTACCCCATGTATATTACACGATCTGAGACACACGATTGAGCCAAAACTCGGCCCAATCTCCAAAATAGTCGCACGAGTGAAAATCATGTCAAAATCAGGCCAAAAATTGCACAGTGTATGCCCAGCTTTAGATGACTTAAGATTACAGCATGAGATAGAGATAAGGAGGAGCCATATATATCTTGGCATCATGTTTGCCAAGTTTGACATGAATTTGATGAACCGTCTAGGAGGAGTACGTTAGAAATGACCATGTGTAATTTCACTCCAAATGGCCTTATGACATCATTCCAAAGTTTTGTACATATATAAAATGTACATTTTCACACCACAGAAACACACACACACTTAGTCTTTGTCTATCTCTCATCCGTCAAGCAGTCATGGCATTTGCAACATGCACATCACCTTTGAACATTTGATGAATATATGACGTGACTGTTTTGTTGGGTGACGGGATGTCCTGGGTTGCAGAACCACATGTGTGAGGGCCCGTCAAGGCCGCTAGTTTACAATTTGTACTTTGTCCCAGCTTTTTTGGAATCAGGGTTGTATAATATTTTTGTCTCATTTGTTTAACTGGGTTCTCTTTATCTACTTTAGGACTTGAGTGAAAATCTGATGATGTTTTAGGTCATATTTATGCAGAAATATAGAAAATTCTAAAGGGTTCACAAACTTTCAAGCACCACTGTATATCAGATCAGCAATTCGAATGTTTTACTGTCCTTAGAGAAATCGAACTAATTTCATTAACCTCCATGTCAAACTCTTCAGTTTGTGTACTAGATCCCTTCACTACATGCCTTTTCAAACAGATAATACTCGAAGAAATTGAACCTCTTCTAAAAATAATCAATTCTTCCCTTGGAATTTGCTATGTACCCAAATCCTTTAAACTAGCAATTATCAAACCCTTGATTAAAAAACCCTGACCTCGATCCCTGTCAGCTGTCCAATTTTCAGCCAATATCAAATCTCCCATTTATTTCCAAGCTCCTAGAAAAAGGTGTGGCACAGCAGTTACCGGTATGTTCATATTGACATAGGAATAATATCCATGAAATGTATTAGTCAGGATATAGACCTCATCATAGCAGAGACAGCACTGGTTAAAATAGTAAATGACCTACTGTTGGCATCTAATCAGGGCTGTGTCTCACTGCTTGTATTGCTTGACCTTAGTGCAGCATTTGACACCACTGATCATTCCATTCTCCTGGATAGACAAGAAAATATTGTGGGAGTTAAGGGAACAGCCCTTTCCTGGCTTAGGTCTTATTTAACTGATCGCTTTCAGTTTGTTGATGTAAATGGCGATTTTTCCAGACATACTGAGGTAAACTCTGGTGTTCCACAAGGTTCTGCCTTAGGCCCACTGTTTTTTTCTTTATATATATTACCTCTGGGTGATATTATTCGTAAGCATGGTATTAATTTCCACTGTTATGCTGACAAAACACAGTTGTATGTTTCTGCAAAGCCAGATGAGAGACAGCAGCTTAATAAAATTGACAGAGGTGGACAGTAACGAAGTACATTTACTTGAGTACTGTACTTAAGTACACTTTTTGAGTATCTGTACTTTACTTGAGCATTAATTTTTTTGGCAACTTATGACTAACTTCACTACATTTGAAAGACTGTACTTTTTACTCCACTACATTTCTATCAAGGTCCTCATTACTCATTACTATGAAGTGGCTTTGAAAGTGGATGTTTTTTTTCTTTTCTTTTCTAAAATGTGATTGTTTTTTTTTTTTTTTTTCACAGGCGACACTGAAACAGCCTATCAGTAATCACTAGGTCAGGTCACATCCATAGACTGGATAAAATCAAGATCAATGATTTCCCCACAGCATTATTTGAACACGATTAGTTGATGGCAGAATGGAAGGAGGAGGTTCTTTTGGGGAATGCACACACATGGTTCTAGAGCCATGGATCTATACCCATGTTTCAGTTTTCTGAAGGGAATAAAAAGTTTTGTTTTAAATGTTTGCTTTGTTTGCCTAAAACAGAGCACATCACAGCCTACAAAAACTTGCCATCCGACCTGCGGAAGCATAATGAGGTATGTAAGCATCTTATTCCAAGAGAAAGCTTGCAATAAAGTTGTCTGCACTTTTAGAGCTAGCGATAATGTTGCAATAGCTGTGCAGTCTGGTTAGTCAAATGACGTTCTATGAATTCACCCACCACGTTGCCATAGCCTTGTCAATGGCTAACGTTAACACATAGCTAGTTAACTTGGACACTGTTAGTTAGCATGTAAAAATGGAGTTACACTAACATGAATAACATTAACTTATCTGAAGTATTTTCAGAAAATTTATGGTTTAGTTGTTTCTTTTTTATCAGACATCTAGTTTTAGGTTTGTTTACCTGACATGTTTTGACGTACGTCGAAACATGTCAGGTAAACAAACCTAAAACTAGATGTCTGATAAAAAAGAAAAAAATAACCATATCTAATATAAGACATAATGAACGTAATCGAGAGTTTCAGAAAATTTGCTCATGTTTAAAGTTTTTAATTTTCTGTAATGCTACTTTGCGATAATGTCTGTTGTTAAAAGCACTATACAAATAAACTTGACTTGACTTCTCATCAGTCTGAAATTTGATTGTGAGCCAATGCAGTAGTTCTAGTAAGGACTCTTGCTGCTGCATTTTTGATTAACTGGAGCGTGTTTATTCACTTATTGGAACATCCAGACAGTAAGGCATTACAGTAATCCAACCTGGAGGTAACAAAGGCATTAACTATTTTTTTTCTGCATCATGTAGTGATATTATATTTCATCGAAATGAATTTCAAATGAAAAGGCTGGAGTCAATGATCACCCCGAGGTCTTTTAATGCTGCACATGAAGAAAAAGAAAGGCCATCCAAAGTTACTATGTAAACAGAAAACATACTCCTTGATAGATCGCTAGAAGTACATATGATGGTGTCAAGCAATACAAGAAGAAGAAGCTTTATTTGTCACATGTACACTCAAGCACAGACTAAAGCACACAATGAAATTTAACCTGTGCATTTAAGCCATCTGAAACAGTGAACACACACATGCACACACAAGTGAGCAATGAGCACACACACATACCCAGAGCAGTGGGCAGCTATGCTATAGTGTCCAGGGAGCAGTTGAGGGTTAGGCGCCTTGCTCAAGGGCATTTCAGCCCAACCTCAGGCCATGGCTGCCCCATATTAGCCTAACCACATGTCTTTGAACTGTGGGAGAAACTGGAGCACCCAGAGGAAACCCACATAGACACGGGGAGAACATGCAAACTCCACACAGAAAGACCCCATCGGCCGCTGGGCTTGAACCCAGAACCTTCTTGCTGTGAGGTGACAGTGCTAACCACTACACCACTGTGCTGCCCAATACAAGCAGGGTGACAGAGCTCTCATCAGAGGCCAACAGTAGGTCATTTACTACTTTAAGCAGTGCTGTCTCTGATGAGGTCTAAATCTTGACTGATACATTTCATGGATGTTATTCCTACATATGAGCATAACTGCTATGCCCCACATTTTTCTAGGATCATGGAGATAAAGGGAAGGTTTGATATTGGCCTATAATTGGACAGCTAAAGGGGTCGAAGTTAGGTTTTATAATCAGGGGTTTGATAACTGCTAGTTTAAAGGATTTGGGTACATGGCCAATTCTAGGGGAAGAATTCATTATTTTTTTAGAAGAGGTTCAACTGCTTCTGGTATTATCTGTTTGAAAAGTCATGTAGGTAAGGGATCTAATACACAAGTTGTAAATTTGGATGTGGAAATTAATGAAGTTAGTTCACTTTCTCAAAGGGGAGTAAAGCATTCTAATTGGTGATCTGATAGTTATATTGTTAACTACAGTGTTACTTTTTGTCCGATATTTTCAATTTTGTCATTGAGAAAAATTGATGAAGTTGTTGCTACTACATACCGGTATTGCAGGTGTGCATGTGTCTATGGTGGTTTGTTTCCTAGTGAATTCTGCTACAGTATTAAATAAGAATCTAGAATTAGTTTCATTATGTTCTGCATGGAAAGATACGTTGATCGAGCAGCACTAAGAGCCTTTCTATACTTCAAGCAGCTCTCCTTCCATGCTAATTGGAATACTCCCAATTTTGTTTGATGATATTTACGTTCTAATTTTCAGGTGGTCTGTTTTAAGGTGAATGTGTAATTGTTATACCAGGGTGCTAGTTTTTTTTTCTGTCTAATCATTTTTATTTTAAGTGGAACTACATTCTCTAAAATGAAGTGGAACTTTGACTCTCAGCATTCAGTTGCCTGATTAAGTTCTGTGGGGTCTGACAGTGATCCAATTGAAGTTGATATCTCTGGGACACTATTGATAAAACTTTATCCAATAGTTTACATATATGCACCAATATATGCACTAATAGTAGGATGCATATATTATTGCTAAGACATATTTTGAATGAGATGAAATACTGATCTGAGGTAGTTTCAGACTGTGGAAGTGTGACTGTGTGGTCTATGTTTAATCTGAATGTTAGGATTAGATCAAGAGTTATGAATAGGTCCTATGATGTTCTGATTAACCCCTACTGAAACTAGAATGGACACAAATGCTCTTTTCACAGGGTCTTCTGAGTTACCAAAGTGAATATTAAAGTCTCCAGCAACTAAGGCTCTGTCTAAAGAAACAACCGGGTTCAAGATGAAATCTGCAAATACAGAAAGAAATTCAGATTATGGCTCCAGGGGTGTCTAAATAAATTATAGAATCATCTGGGTAGACTTATTTTTTGTGGCTACATATGTTAATGCTAGTATAAAGAACTTTATTGAATTTATAATGAGGTTTTTGTGTGATGCCTAGATAATCATTATAAATAACTGTGACACCTTTTCCTCTGCCAATTAGATGAGGCTGGTGTACCGTATATAATTATCTCCAGGATGACTTTCTTCATTTAATGCTACACACTTGTTTGGTTTAATCCACATTTCTGTTCAACACAGTACATTAAACTCCTGATCAGTAATAAGTTCATTAACAATTAGCACTTTAGAAATAAGATATGTGATATTTAATAGTCTTACCTTCAGATCAAAGGTGCTAGCGGTGGCCGTACATTCAGTATGATCTAATTTTATGCTAATTAGGTTACTAGAAGAAACTCTCCGAGTATTTATATTTTTTTGTATTTTTTTTTGAACAGACAGTCTCAATATAATGCAACCTGAGTAGCAACTCTGTACAGCTAGCAGACAGTCAGTTTAGCCTGTTTGACTGCTCCCTGGCCTTAGCTCTGTATCGTCACTAATTAACTAGGCCTGTTTTGAGAAGATGGGCTATGCTGCAAGAAATGAGAGCAGCACTTTCCTGAGTGGGTTGGATACCGTCCCGCATTAACAGGCCATCCTTACCCTCAAAACTACTCCAATTATTTATAAAGCCCACATTGTTTTCAAAGCACCACCTGGACAACCAGCAGTTCAGCAACCACAACCTGCTGTCAGCTACATTGGCACAATATATTGGAATGGGGCCAGAGCATGCAGTGTCTTGCAAAAGTATTCATCCCCCTTGGTGTTTGTCCTGTTTGGTCACATTACAAGCTGGAATTAAAATGGATTTTAGGGGCAGTTAGCCCATTTGATTTATACAACATGCCAACCAGTTTAAACCATTTATTTTGTTTGTTTGTTTGTTTTACACAAGCAATAATTAAGATGAAAAAACAGAAAGCTGGAGTGTGCATAGGTATTCACCCCCGTTCGTATGAAACCCCAAAATAAGAGCTGCTCCTACCAATTAATTTCATAAGTTACACAATTAGTTGATTAAAATCCACTCTGTATGCAAGGGACAAGGCCAAAAAACAACATTGGATGCCCATGATCTTCGGACCCTCAGATGCCACTGCATTAAAAACAGACATGATTCTGTCATGGAAATTGCTGCATGGACTCAGGAAAACTTCTGAAAACGACTGTCTGAACACAGTTCATAAGTGCGTCCACAAACGCAACATTTTGCTTTCAAAACTACAGCAATTGGTCTCCTCAGTTCCCAAACATTTACAGATTGTTGTTAATTGTAGAGGTGATGCAACACAGTGGTAAACGTGCCCATCTCAACTTTTTTGAAATGTGTTGCTGACATTAAATTCAAAATGAGCATGTATTTTCAAAAACCAACAAAATCTCAGTTTCAACAGTTGATATTTTGTCTTTGTACTATTTTCCATGAAATATAGGGTTTCCATGATTTGCAAATCATCCCATTCTGTTTTTATTTATGTTTTACACAGCATCCCATCTTTTTTTTCGAATTTGGGTTTTACTTATTTCATATTTATATTTACTGACTGAAACAGCAACTGGTCTTTGAATTCTATCATGAGAGAGTTTCTGGGCTTTCAGGTGAACATGCTGGCATTCTTGTTCATGTTAATTGCCCATGTACTGCAAATGTGTTCGATAAAGATTAGGATAAAAAAAAGACTATATGTTTACTATTCCTTTAATTATTTGCATTAATTTGAGTCTGTTTTATACCGGTCCAAAGTAAATACACTTATATAAACATTTTAATCACCACAAACATTTTTTTTAATGTGGTCTTACCATCAGACTGTACAACTCCTCTCTGGGGGGGGGGGGAGGGGTAACAGGAGGACAGAGGATGGAAGGAGCAGTTGCCTAGCCTAACAATAAGCAATACCGGACAATGTGCAATATCTCTCCTGCCGCAGCCCCCCCCTTCTCCCCACCTTTCCTGCCCTTCCCCCTCTCTCCCCCTTCCTCTCTTCCCCATATCTTATTATTTTTATATTTGTAAATGTAAATACTTAATTTATTTTAATTTATCTAGAAGTTTTCCTCTATTTCTTTTCTCTGTTTATCTGTAATGATGCTGCTGGAATCTTAATTTCCCTGAGGCAACCCTCCCAAAGGGATCAATAAAGTTTTATCTAATCTAATCTAATCTAATCTAATCTAATCTAATCTAATCTAATCTAATCTAATCTAATCTAATCTAATCTAATCTAATCTAATTCATGTTGAACTTTTGCAAGTGAGCCAGTGGCTAAAACTGAATGAATTAGATTTGCACTGACCTATAGTAGTAGTAGTAGTAGTAGTAGTAGTAGTTACTTAAAACAAAACAAACAAACAAACAAATAAAACAAGCTCTTTCTTACACTTGTTCTGTAAGCACATCAAGTTCATCTTCCTGCTAAACCCACTGACCCACTTTGCACCATTTTGTACAGCTGGCTAAATATTTTCATAGGACATAATGAAATTCCTTAAGTTATTAGGATGAATTGTAATATCATCTTTTCTCCACAGATATGTCCATCATGGAGAGTACCAAGTTTCCACAGCCCGCTTTCTAATGGCCTGTGATAAAGACCCCCTATAAAACTTTGTCTTCCTTGGATATTTGTCACAATTTAGCCTCAGTGACTGTTTAAACTTGCCTGAAAAAATATCTTAGTACTCTATATACTGTATTGAAATATATATAAAGATTGAAAATGTCTCTTTTCTGCCTCTGTTATCATCTCCAGTTCAGGTAATAGTAACAGCTACATAAGAGACATTGCCAGTTTGCTTGTGAGACAGACAATATGCAGAGTCTAATTCTCCACAATGGTACAGCTGAAGTTAAACAACAACGTGATCATTTGGACAAATTCAGAAAATGGGTCAAACATTATCTTAGATGGAAACGAGCCCAATGAATGTTCCAAAATTTTTGTAAAAGTGAAAGCATGATTGTGTCTGGCACTGAAGCATGGTGAGATTGAAACCTGTTATCTTTGAAAGTATGGAGAAAGAGTTTAAAAAAAAAAATTAAATGTTGAATTCCAATATCCCTTCTGCTCTTACTTGTTTATTGCCAGACTACAACCCCGATTTCAAAAAAGTTGGGACAAAGTACAAATTGTAAATAAAAACAGAATGCAATAACTTACAAATCTCAAAAACTGATATTGTATTCACAATAGAACATAGACGACATATAAAATGTCATCTAAATTCTTTAGAGATGGTTTTGTAACCTTTTCCAGCCTGATGAGCATCAACAATGCTTTTTCTGAGGTCCTCAGAAATCTCCTTTGTTTGTGCCATGATACACTTCCACAAACATATGTTGTGAAAATCAGACTTTGATAGATCCCTGTTCTTTAAATAAAACAGGATGCCCACTCACACCTGATTGTCGTCTTAGTTAGACTTAGAGGCTCCCACGTCATGCGACACATGAGGCAGTTAAAGAAGTCCAGCACGCTCTGTCTACAGCCAGTCTCATCACATCCTTCCATCTCCTGTTCACTGTCTGGAGATCTCTGTCAATTGTCTGCTGCCAGCTCATCTTTGGACGACCCCTCCTTCTCCGGCCTTCTGGTTTCCATTGAAGGACTTGATTAGCAAATCTCTCAGGTGGGAGTCGGACATCATGTCCTAGCCAATTCAACCGCCATTTACATATGATTGAGGACACTGGTTGCTGTTTTGCTTGTATTCTGATGTCTTTGTTTGAGATGAAATTACTCCACTTAATACTCAAGATTTTTCTCACACATTTGTTGTCAAAGGCATCAAGTTTCTTCTCATGGCTGGTTTTCATGTTCCAAGTTTTGCAGCCGTACAGGAGGGTGGACAGAACATTACTGTTGTAAAAACGTAGTTTTGTTTTAAGAGAACGTTTCTTACATCTCCAGATCTTTCCCATTTGGTTGAATGAGGCTAAGGCCTTTCCAATTCTACAATCTAGCTCTTTATCCATCTCCCCATTGTTGTTGATAGAGCTTCCAAGGTAAGTGAAGTTTTCTACCACTTCTACTTCATCCTGGTCGATGAACACAGCTGTTGGTGGTGGATGGGTTCCTAACAGCATGTTCTTGGTCTCTTTAGTACTCATCTTGAGTCCAATACAAGCTGCTGAAGAACCTATTTCACTCACTAGCGGTTGTAGCTCCTGTGTGGATTCTGCTAGTGCAGCAATGTCGTCTGCAAAATCCAGATCCGCCAGTTTCTGTTCTTGCAACCACTTTATGCCCTTGTCGTTTGTTGCTTTAGATAGAACCCAGTTGATGGCGAGGGCAAAGAGGATCGGTGACAACACACATCCCTGACATATCCCTGTTGCTACCTCGAACCAATCACTGTACCCATCGCTGGTCCTTACGCAGCATCTCGAGCTGACATAGATCCCCTTGATTGCAGCTATTATCTTAGGAGGCAGTCCATACGTCTGCATGATGTTCCACAGTAAAGGTCTATGAATGGAATCAAATGCTTTAGTAAAATTGATAAAGCTGATGGCAAGTGGGGTTTGTAGTTCGTTGCACTTTTCTATAATGCGCCTCAGAGTGAAGATCTGTTCAGCACAGGATCGCTTGGGTCGGAAACCTGCTTGCTGTTCCCAGAGTTCTCTATCCACTGCATCTCGCATGCGGTTCAGGATCATCTGGCAGTACACTTTTCCTGGTATGGACAGGAGGGTAACCCCTCTCCAGTTGTCACACTCAGCAAGGTTTCCTTTCTTCGAGATGCATACCACTGCTCTGGTTTTCCAGTCATCTGGTACTTCCCCAGAATTCCAGACTTGGTTGCAGAGCGGACACATCCACTTGACAGTGCACTCGCCTCCAGCCTTGTGCATTTCAGCGGTGATGCCATCCATGCCTGGTGACTTCTTGTTCTTAAGTACCTTTATGGCATTTCTCACTACTTCTTCCGTGAAGTCTCCAGTGTTAATGTCTAGTAAGTGCTGTGGGTCTTTTGTTACTGCTGGTGAGGTAGGATTTGGTCTGTTAAAGACCTCCTCAAAGTGTTCTGCCCATCTGTTGAGTTTGTCCTCTCCTCTAGAGAGGAGGGAACCGTCCTTTGCCTTGATTGGACCTGAACTGGCTTTTGTACTGCCAGTGACCTTCTTAGCGATCTGGTACACTGTATGCATGTCGTTTCGGGCTGCTGCTTGCTCTGCCTCTTCAGCCTGTCTTTCTATCCACACTCGCTTGTCCCTTTGAACACTGCGTTTCACCTCTTTGTTTTTCTTGGTGTATTCTTGATGGACAGCACTGTTATCTGAACTCTTACTGTGTCTCATTCAATGTAAGGTTTTCCTTTCATCAATCAGCTTCCATGTTTGGTCACTAATCCATGCTTCTCTGAGAGATTTCTTGAAGCCCAGGACTTCTTTACTTGTTTCTGTCATAGCATTTTTCAGTGTCTCCCATCCAACTAGTGTGTCTGGTTGTATGCCTTCTAGTGCAGAGTATTTATTCCTCAGAAGGGTTTTAAACTTAATTTCTATGGCAGGGTCTTTCAGCTTCCCACTATCAAACCGTTTGGGCAGTGATGCTTTCTTCATTTGTCTCTTCAGCTTGATCTTGATTTTAGCAATGGACAGGAGGTGGTCACTGCCAGCATCAGCCCCTCGGTACACTCTCACATCTTCGAGACACGACACTCTCCATCTTGGTCCAATTGCTATGTGGTCAATCTGTGTCTTGGTTCTATGATCGTTAGATGACCATGTTATCTTATGGATATCCTTGTGCTCAAATAGAGTTGAGCCAATCTTCATGTTGTTCATGGCGCAAAACTGGATGAATCTGTCTCCGTTGTCTGTACGGCTGCCAAAAGCATGGGGGCCCAGAACATGCTTGAACCCCGATCTGTTGCCTCCAATCTGAGCATTCATGTCCCCCATGACAATGAGGATGTCATAGCAGGGGATCTTTTCAACTACGTCTTGTAGTTGTTGGTAGAATGTATCCTTATCAGCATCATCATATTCATTCGTTGGGGCATAGCACTGGACTACGCTGACCTTTGCATGATTTGTGATGAATCTTGCTGTTATAATGCGTTCATTGATTGGTGTCCATTCTTCGAGGGCATTGGCTGCAAACTTGTCTATAATGAGGGCTACTCTGTCTCAGTGAATTCCATCCTGTCGACCTGAGAACAGAATTGTTTTATCGTCTGAAGTAGTCTTGCCTGAGTCTGTCCAACGGACTTCACTAAGACCTAATATGCTGATTCCATATGTCTCCATTTCCCTTATAACTTGAGCTAGTTTGGATGGCTGGTTTAATGTTCTAATATTCCAATACCCAATACGGGTGACGGTTTTCGCAGACAGGACTCTGGTCTTCGGGGCATCAGCTTCCTCGCTGAGGCTTTCACTGGTGTCCGTCCTTCTGACTCTTGCGAGAGACGACTTTCGTCTTGGCTGCTTCGTAACTGCTTTACTTCTAACTGTTTTCCTAGCAGTAGTTTTTACAGGAGCAGGTCGCTGACCTGAAGCCAAACCTCATCATTTTGTATCCCGCTGACAGGAGAGCGGTGTTGTGTCCATCCTTTAGCAACTACCCAATTTCCACCCCCTCATTCGAGGCTACAGAGTAAGAATGTTGCACCTACCCCAGGACTAGGAAATCGGTACATTCGGGCCTTCACACCATGACAAGGCAGATGGACCGGGAGCCCAGGTGTTTGGGTATCCCAGTAATGGTCATCCCATTGATTGAAAACACCTGATTCTAATTTCACCTTCAAATTAACTGCTAATCCTAGAGGTTCACATACTTTTGTCACTCACAGATATGTAATATTGGATCATTTTCCTCAATAAATAAATGATCAAGAATAATATTTGAAGTTTTAGGTCATATGCAGAAATATAGAAAATTCTAAAGGGTTGATGATGATGATGACAAAAGTTTATTTTGAACATGTAAACAAACAATGAATAAATAAGCAACAAGAACATGTAAAAAGCCACTAAATTAGAAAATAAACCATAAATAATATAGATAATAATAATATATATCAAAACAAAATAAAACAAAACAAAAATACAAACAAGGATGCACTAAGCAGTTTTGAGATTACATGTCCGAAAAGGAGTGGGCTGAAATAAAACTTATTTATATATATATATATATATATATATATATATATATATATATATATATATATATATATACATACACACACATATATATATATATATATATATATATATATATATATATATATATATATATACACATATATGTACACACACAGTATATTACTTATTACTTCAACTATTCAGATATCAATTCTCTATGACTATATCATATAATTAATTAGATATGTATATCCATATGTCTACACAAGTTTACTACTAATACCATGCTCACAATGGAGAACAAGATAAAAACAAAACAAATATACGATGACTCAAAAAAGAAAAAAAAATACACAGTAAACAGCCAGTTATGATTAATCCCCTTCATCCTTATACCTTGTGAAAATCAAATTTTTGTACTTCTTTTTAAACCGCTTCATGTCTGGGCATCCCTTGAGCTCCTCATTTAAACTGTTCCACCGCTTCACCCCACTAACAGAAATACAAAAACTTTTCTTGGTTGTGCACACCCTATGATTTTTAAATTTAAATAAACCCCTTAAATTAGAACTCCCGTCTCTTTCAGTGAACAGTTTTTGAATATTATGTGGTAGTTGATTATTGTTTGCTGTGAATAATATTTGTGCTGTTTGATAGTCCACCAGATCTGCAAATTTCAGTATTTCTGACTGTAAAAATAATGTATTTGTATGAGCCCGATAACCATCCTTGTGTATAATCCTTATTGCTCTTTTTTTGGAGAATGAATAATGAATTTATTGTATTTTTGTAATTATTTCCCCATACCTCTGCACAGTAACTTAAATAAGGTCAAACCAGGGAACAGTAAAGAATCCGGAGTGAATTGTGATCTAAAAATGGTTTGACTTTGTTTAAAGGCGTCACGCAGTGGCGATAAAAGTCGCATTATTCTGCACCAGAATGCTTTCGAGATTCGAAATAAATTGACCGTCGATTTTTCAAAAGCTTCCCGCAGTTGTAATCGGTCCTTATTTGATCATGCCCATCACTTGAAATTTTCCGCGTTCGCAGCGCCCCCTCTCGGTCAATGGAACAGCTGCGTGACGTCATACCAGTAACCACTCGGTGCAGTTGCAATGACGGACACACCAGAAAATAGGAGCGATGCTGAGGAAATTAGCTTTGATTTTACCGATACAGAAGAAGAAAATGGCCCACAAGTAGAGATTTTGACAGCTGAATGTCCTGGTGGTATCCAGCCTTACAGATTTGAACCTGAGCGCTCATCTTCAGAAGAAAATGACAGTTCTGACGACGACAGAAACGAAGACGAGAATGAAGACCGGTGACTTGAAGACTTGTTTTGGTTGGTTTCTCTGACTAAATCACTACTTATGTGTATTTTTAAAGACCATTTTCACTTGAGTTAGAATGCTGTGTGATTAATCTATGATTATGTGTAATACTGATAGCTGTAGGGGGTGAAAGAATAGCTAGAAAGATTGAATTCTAGCAACTTGACAGCTTGCGATCTCGCGAAATGCAGTGGGCCTTCTGATACAGTAGACCCCTTGATATTCCAGTTTTCAACATTTTCCTTTTATTGCGGTTGATTTTAACTTGATATTCAGTATGTTATAGGCTGGGAGTATTGAGCTTTGTATTGTATTGTTTAGTAAACGTACAATCGTCAGTAATAAGTGATAATTATTAGTTAAAGGCAGCTCTGTGGCATAAATCTTTCAATTAATCTTCTGTCATCCATTTGCTAAAATTATGTGCCACATGTGTTATCAAGACAACACTTCATGTGACAAAGAAAGATATGACAAATACATAAATGTATGAAAATCATTTTGTACAATTAATGATTGATACATAGAAACATTTAAAACATGAGTGTGGCAGCGGGGGCGTGGTCAAGCGCCGGTCTGTGACAGGAGGGCGGAGCCAGGGAAGGTTACACCTGACGGTAATTAACCTGTGTTTTGTGTGTTTTCCCAGTCACCGCGCCCTATTTAAGGAGGCAGAGCAGAGAAGAGCTCATCCCGGGACAAGAACACAGTGTGTGTGTGTTTCGCTATCAGATTAAAACTGGCGGTTATACTGAAAAGTCTGGCAATAAAAAGCCTATTTGCATCTGAAGCATTGTCCTGCCGTCCTCTGTGCTCCACCCACACTTCAGAGAGCTCTGCAGTGGTGCCAAAACCCGGGACAAGGTGGAGCACCAACCTCGCAGCCCCATGGAATCCTCCCCGTTCGCGGACCTGGTCCACGTCCTCGCCACGGCTCAGCAAAGCCAGCACCAGGCGCTCGTCACGCTCCGAAAGGAGCAAGAGCGGCGCTTCGAAGCCCTGGTGCTGGCCCAGCAGGAAGATCGCGAGGCGTTCCGGCATCTCCTCGCGTCGGCGGGGTCCACCAGCGCCCCGGCCGCGGGCCCGTCTCCCCTCACCGTGACCAAGATGGGCCCGCAGGACGACCCCGAGGCGTTTCTCACATTGTTCGAGCAGGTCACCGAAGCCTCGGGGTGGCCGATGGAGCAGCGCGCGGCGCGCCTCCTCCCCCTCCTGACAGGAGAGGCGCAGCTGGCCGCGCTATAACTCCCCGCCGGCTGGCCTACGCGGACCTTCGCCGGGGCAGTTCTGCCTCCTTAAATAGGGCGCGGTGACTGGGAAAACTCACAAAACACAGGTTAATTACCGTCAGGTGTAATGATTCTACCACTCACCTTCCCTGGCTCCGCCCTCCTGTCACAGACCGGCGCTTGACCGCGCCCCCGCTGCCACAATGTGTTTTTAAAAAAAATTTTTTTTTTCTATCAATACCTAGCCATGACCTTGAAATCAGATCCATTGATAACAACAGTCACAAATAGTGTTCAGTGTTCGTTGTTACAGCCAAACACAATACACCGATTAGGCATTTTGTATCACAAAATATTAATACATCATTTCATAGTGTTTTGAGTGTTCAAAACTATCCACAAACTGAATAAATCCACAAAATCCGCAATGTAAACAACTCTGGTAAACGCACGCTATAGAGAAAACATGGGGACAGGCCAGCATCACCCAAGGGAGGTTACTGGTATGACGTCACACATAAGTTGACCTAGTTAACAGCTGGCTGCCTAAATTTGGCTGTACGCGTCAACTTTAAATGCTTGTAGCGGGCGCATCGTGACACTGAGATCGCGGGAAACCGAGGGGCTTGAATAACCCACCAAACCCGACATTTTGACACATGATATAGCCTGATTGCTGAAATTACTGCACGATGCCTTTAATATTACAATACTTCTTGATACTTTGGATTGTATGTTTTTTATATGTGGTTTCCAGCTGAGTTTTTCATCAATAGTTGTTCCAAGAAATTTGATTTCCTTAACTCTTTCTATAATAACCCCATCTATTTGAATATTTGTGTGTTTGTTTTGCTGTTACCAAATAATATTACTTTGGATTTGTTCAAGTTTAATGATAATTTGTTACTGTTGAACCATATTATTAATTACTTATTTCTGTTGTGATCTCCTGCAATAGTTCCATTAAATTATCAACAGAAAAGAGGATATTTGTATCGTCAGCAAACAAGACAAGCCTCATTACTTTAGATACACTACATATGTCGTTGATATATAGTATAAAAAACTTTGGTCCTAACACTGACCCCTGGGGAACACCACAAGTTATGTCAAACATGAGGAAGAACAATCTCCCAGCTTCACAAACTGTCTTCTGTTACTTAAGTAGCTTTTAACCCAGTTTAAAACTATACCCCTGATGCCATATTGTTCCAGTTTTTTTATTAATATGTCATGATTTATTTTATCAAATTCTTTCTTTAAATCAATGAATATTCCAACTGCATGTTTTTTTCTGCTCTATGGAATTGGTGATTTCTTCAACTAATTCCACAACCCCGATTCCAAAAAAGTTGGGACAAAGTACAAATTGCAAATAAAAATGGAATGCAATCATTTACAATCTCAAAAACTGATATTGTATTCACAATAGAACATAGACAACATATCAAATGTCGAAAGTGAGACAATTTGAAATTCCATGACAAATATTGGCTGATTTGAAATTTCATGACAGCAACACCTCTCAAAGTTGGGACAGGGGCAATAAGAGGCTGGAAAAGTTAAAAGGTACAAAAAAGGAACAGCTGGAGGAACAAATTGCAACGCATTAGGTCAACTGGCAATAGATCATTAACATGACTGTGTATAAAAAGAGCATCTTGGAGTGGCAACGGCTCTCAGAAGTAAAGATGGGAAGAGGATCACCAATCCCCCTAATTCTGCACCGACAAATAGTGGAGCAATATCAGAAAGGAGTTCGACAGTGTAAAATTGCAAAGAGTTTGAACATATCATCTACAGTGCATAATATCATCAAAAGATTCAGAGAATCTGGAAGAATCTCTGTGCGTAAGGGTCAAGGCCAGAAAACCATACTGGGTGCCTGTGATCTTCGGGCCCTTAGACAGCACTGCATCACATACAGGCATGCTTCTGTATTGGAAATCACAAAATGGGCTCAGGAATATTTCCAGAAAACATTATCTGTGAACACAATTCACCGTGCCATCCGCCGTTGCCAGCTAAAACTCTATAGTTCAAAGAAGAAGCTGTATCTAAACATGATCCAGAAGCACAGACGTCTTCTCTGGGCCAAGGCTCATTTAAAATGGACTGTGGCAAAGTGGAAAACTGTTCTGTGGTCAGACAAATCAAAATTTGAAGTTCTTTTATGGAAATCAGGGACGCCGTGTCATTCGGACTAAAGAGGAGAAGGACGAGCCAAGTTGTTATCAGCGCTCAGTTCAGAAGCCTGCACCTCTGATGGTATGGGGTTGCATTAGTGCATGTGGCATGGGCAGCTTACACATCTGGAAAGACACCATCAATGCTGAAAGGTATATCCAGGTTCTAGAGCAACATATGCTCCCATCCAGACGACGTCTCTTTCAGGGAAGACCTTGCATTTTCCAACATGACAATGCCAAACCACATACTGCATCAATTACAGCATCATGGCTGCGTAGAAGGAGGGTCCGGGCACTGAACTGGCCAGCCTGCAGTCCAGATCTTTCACCCATAGAAAACATTTGGCGCATCATAAAACGGAAGATACGACAAAAAAGACCTAAGACAGTTAAGCAACTAGAATCCTACATTAGACAAGAATGGGTTAACATTCCTATCCCTAAACTTGAGCAACTTGTCTCCTCAGTCCCCAGACATTTACAGACTGTTGTAAAGAGAAAAGGGGATGTCTCTCAGTGGTAAACATGACCTTGTCCCAACTTTTTTGAGATGTGTTGTCATGAAATTTAAAATCCCCTAATTTTTCTCTTTAAATGATAGATTTTCTCAGTTTAAACATTTGATATGTCATCTATGTTCTATTTTGAATAAAATATGGAATTTTGAAACTTCCACATCATTGCATTCTGTTTTTATTTATAATTTGTACCTTGTCCCAACTTTTTTGGAATCGGGGTTGTAAGTACAGATCTCCCTCTGGGCTCACATGCTGATTATTCTCATCCATTCCAACTCTTGATTTAACACAGTGTGTGTGTGTGTGTGTGTGTGTGTGTATACACACACAGAGAGAGAGAGAGAGGGGATATTACACGGTGGTGTGAAGATATGAAGTTTATCTTCGAGTGGTGAATATATTCACAAGTGAGTGAAATGAAAGAGTGAGAATATATTCACCACTCGAAGATAAACTTCATATCTTCGTGCCACTGTGCAATGTTTTGTACAATCCCAATTCCAAAAAAATTGGGATGCTGTGTAAACTGTAAATAAAAACAGAATGTGATAATCTGCAAATCTTGGAAGCCCTATATTTTATTGAAAATAGTATAAAGACAACATATCAGATGTTGAAAGTGAGAAATGTTATTGTTTTTTGAAAAATATATGCTCATTTTGAATGTGATGTCAGCACATTTAAAATAGTTGGGATGGGGCATATTTACTACTGTGTTGCATCACCTGTACTTCCAACAACACTCTGTAAACATTTGGAAACTGAGACCAATTGCTGTAGTTGTCCCATTCTTGCCTGATATACAATTTCAGTTGCTCAACAGTTCAGGGTCTCCTTTGTCGTATTTTGCGCTTCATAATGCGCCAAATGTTTTAAATGGGAGACAGGCCTGGACTGGAGGCAGGCCAGTTTTGCACCCAGACTCTTTTACGACAGATTCATGCAGTTTTACTATGTGCAGAAAGTGGTTTGGCATTGTCTTGCTGAACGAAGGAAGGCCTGCCCTGAAAACAATTTTGTCTGGATGGCAGCATATTGCTCTGAAACATGTACAGTGGTGCTTGAAAGTTTGTGAACCCTTTAGAATTTTCTATATTTCTGCATAAATATGACCTAAAACATCATCAGATTTTCACACAAGTCCTAAAAGTAGATAAAGAGAACCCAGTTAAACAAATGAGACAAAAATATTACACTTGGTCATTTATTTATTGAGGAAAATGATCCAATATTACATACCTATGAGTGGCAAAAGTATGTGAACCTTTGCTTTCAGTATCTGGTGTGACCCCCTTGTGCAGCAATAACTGCAACTAAACGTTTCCGGTAACTGTTGATCAGTCCTGCACACCAGCTTAGAGGAATTTTAGCCCATTTCTCCATACAGAACAGCTTCAACTCTGGGAGGTTGGTGGGTTTCCTCACATAAACTGCTCGCTTCAGGACCTTTCACAACATTTCGATTGGATTAAGGTCAGGACTTTGACTTGACTTGCCATTCCAAAACATTAACTTTATTCTTCTTTAACCATTCTTTGGTAGAATGACTTGTGTGCTTAGGGTTGTTGTCATGCTGCATGAACTTCCTTTTCTTGAGATTCAGTTCATGGAAAGATGTCTTGACATTTTCCTTTAGAATTCACTGGTATAATTCAGAATTCATTGTTCCATCAATGATGGCAAGCCATCCTGGCCCAGATCCAGCAAAACAGGCCCAAACCATGATACTACCACCACCACGCTTCACAGATGGGATAAGGTTCCTATGCTGGAATGCAGTGTAGGTGCAATTTGTAATTAAGTGATCAATCTCATTAAATCAGTCTCATTAAATCAGTAAATCAGTCTCATTAATAATACCATTAATTTTGGTGCTTAATAATAAATTATCAAACAGCTAAACTATAGTATATTCCAAATTATTATGATCACTTACCGTATTACATAACTCATATGCACCTTGGAATTCTTTGAGATTGGATGGCTTCAATAATATCAGTACAACAGACACAGTTTAACAGAATAATTGAATTTATTATAACAATGATAAAAATTGAATAATAGCAGTTGAAATCATTATATACAAATATGATATGGTCATATACTTGAGCGTGTGTGTGTGTGTGTGTGTGTGTGCGCGCGCGTGTGATAAAAAAATTAAATATTAGCAATTGAAATACATTCAAATATGATATGGTCATATACTTGATGAGCGCGTGTGTGTGTGTGTGTGTGTGTGTGTGTGTGTGTGTGTTTGGCCATGTGTGGAGACAAAAGATTAGCCTTGTGTTGCTAGCTAAGACAAAGGAATGTTATCTAAGGTGTGTTTGTGTGTGGGGTAGGTGACCACGTATTTCTAAGTAGAACAAAAGAGTTAGCTTTGGTTGCTAGCTAAGATGTGTTTGTGTGTATGTGTTTGTGTGTGTGTGTGTGTGTGTGTGTGTGTGTGGCCACGTGTGGAGACAAAGATTAGCCTTGTGTTGCTAGCTAAGGCCAAAGAGTTCTACCTTGTGGGGTTAAGAACAAAAGGGGTGTGTGGCCTAAACAGAGGGTTAGCCTTGCTTGCTAACAAGACAAAAGAATTAGCCGTGGTAGCTAACTCCACTAGCTTATAACACTACTAAAGCCACTGAAATCTTGATGAGGTCAAAATATGTGTAATAATGAAATTAAAGTGTTAGAAAGGAAGAGAGAGAGAGAGCATGCAACCTATCTATTAACAATTGAGAGATCAACACAAATAGAAAAATAATCAATTCAACATGCTGCATGTCTACAGTGTAAACAATTAAACCGTTCCTGAGTTTAAATTCACACTACTTCATAAAACTAATTCCTAAGACTAGTTTGCCCAAAATGCCAGTCTTACTTCAGTACTTTGCTCCTGTGTAGGAATACAGAGAAGCTACGAAGAGGCTGAAATTCACAGGAGCTCGTGGAGACTTCTGTAGAAAGCAGAGAATTCTTGGTCCAACACTTCGTAGTTCGTGGGAAGAAGTCTCTGGTCAAACAATGTGTACAGTGCTTTGGTTAAAAGGAATCCAGTCGCTTCTAACTAAAATTAACTGCTTTGGGCAGCAGTTGTACATACTTATAATGAACAAATGAAAAACCCGGTTGTAACTCAATCTGAGTTAAAATCAAGCGATTCTGTTGTTTACCGTGGCCAGTGGTAAATGAAAGAAAAAATGCGCTGAATCTTTCTTCTTGCAAGAAAGAAATCGTGGTTTTGGACAGTCTGATGAGAGAGTGCCTCTTTATGTCTGTTCCCGCATGGTTGCAGAGCCAAAGAGACAGAACGGAAGTTGACTCAGTAACTTATGTCTTCAGGGAGGATGTGACGTTGGTGATCCCACCCAGGTGTGACGTAGGTCATCGTGGAAGTTGGTTGATGGGATTTGTAGTTCTTAGACAGACTGTGGTTGAGTCACTTATGGGCTCATGGAGGAAGTGACGTAGGTGATCCCGCCCAGGCGTGACGTAGGTCAACGCGGAAGTTGGTTGATGGGATCTGTAGTTCTTAGGCGGGACTGTGGCGCTGTTGTACCTACAGCAGTATTTTCCTTTCTCCAAACATAACACTTCTCATTTAAACCAAAAAGTTCTATTTTGGTCTCATCCGTCCACAAAACATTTTTCCAATAGCCTTCCTGCTTCTCCATGTGATCTTTAGCAAGCTGCAGATGAACAGCAATGTTATTTTTGGAGAGCAGTGGCTTTTTCCTTGCAACCCTGCCATGCACACCATTGTTGTTCAGTGTTCTCCTGATGGTGGACTCATGAACATTGCCAATGTGAGAGAGGCCTTCAGTTGCTTAGAAGTCACCCTGGGGTCCTTTGTGACCTCGCCGACTATTACACACCTTGCTCTTGGAGTGATCTTTGTTGGTTGACCACTCCTGGGGAGGGTAGCAATGGTCTTGAATTTCTTCCATTTGTACACAATCTGTCTGACTGTGGAGTGGTGGAGTCCAAACTCTTTAGAGATGGTTTTGTAACCTTTTCCAGCCTGATGAGCATCAGCAATGCTTTTTCTGAGTTCCTCAGAAATCTCCTTTGTTTGTGCCTTGATACACTTCCACAAACATGTGTTGTGAAGATCAGACTTTGATAGATCTCTGTTCTTTAAATAAAACAGGGTGCCCACTCACACCTGATTGTCATCCTATTGATTGAAAACACCTGACTCTAATTTCACCTTCAAATTAACTGCTAATCCAAGAGGTTCACATACTTTTGCCACTCACAGATATGTAATATTGGATCATTTTCCTCAATAAATAAATGACAAAGGATAATATTGTTGTCTCATTTGTTTAACTGGGTTCTCTTTATCTACTTTTAGGACTTGTGTGAAAATCTGATAATGTTTTCAGTCATATTTATGCAGAAATATCCTCAAACCTCGGGAGAATTTTCCACTTCACCTCAGTCCATTGTAAAAGAGCTTGGACCCAGAGAAGGTGGCAATGTTTCTGGATATTGTTTATATATGGTTTTAACTTGCAATTGTGGAAGCAGTAATGAACTGTTTTCAGAGACAATGGTTTTCTGAAGTGTTCCTGAGCCCATACAGTGACTTCCACTACAGACACCTGTCTGCTTTTAACGTGTCACCTGAGGGCCTGAAGATCACAGGCATCCAACGTCAGTATTCAGCCTTGTCTTTTGCATACAGAGATTTCTCCAGATTCTCTAAATCTTTTAATGATATTATGTACCACAGATGATGTGATCCCCAAATTCTTTTCAGTTTTATATTGAGGAACGTTATTGTTAAATTGCTGCACTGTTTGCCCATGCAGTCTTTCACAGATCGATGAACCCCTCCCCATCTTTACTTCTGAGAGACTCAGCCTCTCTGGGATGCAAGTTTTATACCCAATCATGTTACTGACCTGTTGCCAATTAACCAAATTATTATTTTTTTTAAGCATTACACAACTTTTTCAGTCTTTTATTGACCTTGTCCCACATTTTCTGACATCAAATGCAAAATGAGCATGCATTTTTCAAAAAAACAATACAAATTTCTCAGTTTCAACATTTGATATGTTGTCTTTGTACTATTTTCAATGAAATATAGGGTCTCCATGATTTGCAAATCTTCACATTCTGTTTTTATTTACAGTTTGCACAGCGTCCCAACTTTTATGGAATTGGGGTTGGTTTAGTGAACCCCAGCCAGACAATGGTGAAGCTTACTGATGTTCAAGAAGCACTTATTATGTTCAACCGTCATCTTTAATTTGAATACAAATATACTTCCTTTCCTTCACAACCTTTCTTCACGAACACATTGAGAGTTTGTTCCCATTTCCAGCTAGGCGCTTAATTATCCGTAATGAAACATTACATTGCAAAGCAACGTCTTCAAAACACCTTTTTCTTCCATACACTCTTCAATTCACTGCCGTTCATGTTTGAACACTTATGAACAAGTTGCTGACTCTCAAATGAGAGTGCGCCAGAAGGGCTTCAAAATAAAAGACCCGAAAATGTAAAAGGCACTAACAAAATAAAACTTACAGGAAGTCATTAACCTGCTTATATACCATCAATAAGAGTCATTTACACTCCCACCAATCATGAGTAAATAATGGAACAGTATACAGTTTACATTAGGCACGAATGGCGAGACAGTTTGATCTGTTCTTCCTGATGCACCTTAGTATGCGTGCAACAGCTCAAGTAGCCAGTGACCAAGATGAGAACTTAGACAAGCAATCAACAAGGCTTACTCGTTCTGTGATTCTTGTGTCAAGCACTAGAGCACTTCCGACCTCTGGATCTCCGATCGTTAACTCTGGAATCTCAGCAGCAGGCAGCTTCATTTCCATTTCCAGTGAGCCAGGTGGATGAACGAAGCTCACTGGGAGTCAAGCCCTTGGAAGCATGGTCAGCAGGATTCTCATTGGTTGGGACGTATCTCCATTGCTGAAGGGCTGAGCTGAGATGAATCTTCTGAACGCGATTAGCCACAAAGGTGTGGAATTGTTGTGCTTCATTGTTGATATATCCTAAGACCACCTTAGAATCAATCCAGAAGAACTCCTCAGTCCCAGTAAATGCAAATTCATCCTTGAGCATGTTGCTTATCTTCACTGGAACTAACAGTTGCAGTTGTTTCTATTTCGGAACAGTTGTGACCTTGGATGGTGAGACGTGTGCCTTTCCTACAACTAAAGCACAGTGAACATCTCCCTCTTCATTTTGAAGTCTCAAGTACGAGCACTGGCCATAACTCTTAAGGCTAGTATCCAAGAAATGATGCAGCTCTGTCTTTGTGACCTTTCCAAATCCAGCAGGTGAGTAGGTACGGGATACGGTAACATTATCTAATTGGGTTAGATCACTTCTCCGCTGTTCCCATTTGGACAAAGTTCGTCTGGGAGAGGATTGTCCCAGCCTGTGCCTCGCCTACACATCTCCTGAAGAATGATCTTCGCTTTGAGCAGAACAGGCACTACAAACCCGAGCGGGTCATACAGGGAAGCCACTACAGATAGGATGCCATGGCATGTTGCAGGCTGATCCTTTAGGCTGACATTAAGCTGGAAGTGGTTGTATTCCACATCCCATTGAATCCCTAGGACTCTCTCAAGTGGCAGGTTGTCAAAGGTGAGGTCCATATTTTTCACATTAGTTGCTCATTCTGAGGGTGGTATACACTCGAACATCTCTGTCATTCGACACAAACTTATGTAGTCTCAGACCACCCGTGGTGCAGTTTACAAGCTTCTCTGGCAAGCTGAATAGCATCTTCAGTGCTTTCAATATTGGCAAGCCCGTCGTCTACATAAAAATCCCTCATGATGAACCAGGAGCCTTTAGGGTAGAGATTGCTAGTCTCTTTAACTAGATGCTTCAGCCAGTAGTTTGCGCATCCAGGAGAGGAAGCAGCACCGAACAGATGCACCTTCATCTGGAACTTGCTAGGCGGTGAGTTCAAGTCTCCTTGCTTCCACCAAAGAAAGTGCAGGTAGTTGCCATCAGCCTCATGCACATGAAATTGATAGAACATTTTTTCAATGTCACACATCAGAGCAACAGGGTGTTGTCGAAAGCAAATGAGAACACCACTCAACTTGTTCAACATGTCAGGACCAGAGAGAAGGTGGTCATTTAGGCTGGTTCCTTTGTATCTGGCAGAGCAATCAAACACTACACGAAGCTTTTCTGGCTTCTTTGAATGATGAACACCATGATGGGGAATGTACCATCTCTCACCTTCACTCCCACCATCTTCAACCTGCTCTGCATCTCCCTTCTCGATTACCTCCTCCATGAACTCGACATACTACTCCTTATACCTTTCGTCCCATTGCAGTTTCCTTTTCAGGTGGTTGAGGTGTATCATGGCTGAGTCTTTGTTGTCCGGCAAGCTAGGTCTGTTTTTAAAGGGCGGGGGCATTTCATAGTGGCCATGCATGTTTTTCCGTATACCCTTATCTAGCTTGTGGAGGAAGGCGATGTCGTCTTGTGACACTGCTTTGCTGACTTCACTGCCATCCTTGAAGTCAGATTCTAGAATGCGAATAGCATCGGCAAGAGTTACCAGAGGCAGATCTTTAACTGTGATTTTGTGACACAGGTGACTTGTGCTCAACGGATCATGGCCTTGGGATGAGCGCCCCACAATAGTCCATCCCAAGTCTGTCTGTATTGCACAGGGTTCCTCATCTCCTCCTAGGATGACCTGCCTTGGTGCCATGGCTCTGGCAGTTGTAGCCTATAAGAAGTCCTACTTCACAGTCCTTTAATGGTTGGATTTCATCTGCTATTTCTCTGAGATGACTCCATCGTTTAGCCATCTCACAAGTGGGAATGTGAGCATGGTTAACAGGTATGCAGTCCTTCATGTAGGCAACTGGAAGATCAACCTGAATAGCAGAAATGTATCCTCTTACATGAAGGCTGGAGACTCTCACTTGGGAGAACTGTGTTTTTTCCCACTCATGGTGATCAACTTCACTGGATACTTGTCAGCAATTAGACTGTCGCTCACTTCTTGGTCGACAAATGTTGTATCGATTTGAGTGTCGAGTAGAGCATAGACAAGCTTCTCAGCTGTTGAATTGTTTTTAGTTGACACCCACACTGGTATTACCATCGATGTATAGGGTGAGCCTACGCCTGCTACACTGAGTGACGTTGCAGCAGCAGCATTTGGATTCATCCCTGTTTCAGATGAAGACCTTTCCTTTCCATAGTTGTGATCATGGAGGACTGTAGGATGCCTTCCTTTGCAGTTGTCACAGAAGTGACGATGACGACAGTCTTTTGCGCTGTGTCCAGATTTTAAGCATCCGTAGCATAATTTCTTCCTTTACATAGTTCCGTCGTTCTGCCAACAACCTCTCTGTGAACTTGGGACATGCATGAAGTTGGTGTCTGTTATCTTGACATAGGATGCATGGAGTTTTAGCCCTTTTCTGGTCTAATCTTTGATTTGTGTTGTCTGTAGCTGTGTGAGTGGTGAGAAAGCTGGCCTTGTTTCTCTTTGTGTCTCTGGGATTTTTCTTCTCAGTGTTAGAGTCTGACGAACGAAGAGCATGAAGCGATGTAATTGGATTGCAGGCAATCTCAGCTTCAGTTGACATGAATGTTGCAAAGTCCTTGAAACCTGGAAATTCTTGCTTCTCGTTCAGGCTTTGGGTGACTTGTCGGTTCCAGCGTGAAGCTGCCCAGTCTGGTAGTTTATGGGCAAGCTTCTGATTCTCCTCACAGTCATTTAGTATGTCAAGACCCTTGACATGGGGCATGGCATCTTGACAGGCATTCAGAAAATCTGAGAAGTTTGAGTCCTTGAACATCCTTAGGTTGAATCCTTGGCCAATTGGTGAGCTTCTCTCCGAATGCTTGCTGAATGGCGAATGGCTGGCCAAAGCAACGATTCAGCTTATTCCAGGCCTCCCAATAGGCTTCATCATCATTCCGGTAGAAAGTGCCTTCTAGAACCTAGCGTGCCGGACCACCAACATATTTCTTCAGATAGAGTTTTTCCAACTGGTGTGATTGCTCTTTGGTCAATGAGTGAGGTAAACGCTGCTTTCCATTCAATGAACCGTGTTGCATCACCATTGAAGAAAAATGGCTCTGGAACAGGGAGCCTATTTAAGGCTATGCTGTCTTGAAAGACCCGAGCAAGAGAGGAAGCATCTGTGTGAGGGGATGTTGCAACATGAGATAGAGGGACTGCAGTTTCAGGCACGTTCTTTGTTTCCTTGTTCCTTTCATCGTTAATGCAGTCAGCAGCTTCACATTCCGTCTCTTTATTGTATATATCTTTAGCTTAGCTTGAGCTGCCTGCACTTCCTTCACTGCCTGCAATCACTCCAACTCATGCCTTTGTGCCTCCAAAGCCTTCCATTGCTGTTCCTCTAACTCTTGGATGACTTCTCTTTGTCTTTCTTCTGCCTCCATCATTTCATAATTTGCTTCTTTCACTGCTAGCTCTGCAGCTGCATCTGCATGCTTGGCTGCCATGGACGAAGCTGTAGAGTGTTGGTCAGACTTGCTGTGACTTGTCAAGGAAGCAGCAGATCCATAGACAGACTTTGCATAGTCACGGTGGAGCAGTTCATGAAGGCGGCATCTTTCCATGTCCTCATTAAACTCACCTTCTTTGTCTATTGCTCTGCCGTAGGCAATGGTGATGATTTCTGTGGTAACTGATTCGCAAGTGTCAACTCTTCTTCTCACGTCAGTGGAAGGTGTGGCAAGATCTCGAATTCCAAAATACAGATTAATTTTATCTTCCTTAACTTTCTTAAGCTCTTCAGTGAGAGGCTAAAGCTCACTCTCTGGCATGTACATCTTCAGCTGATCTCTTGCTTTGCGTATGTCAAGCTTCCATTTTTCGTACATGGAGAGCAGACGTTTCTCCCTTTTCTTGGCCTCTTCATCTGATAGCACACGCATTTTCTCTGTCGGGTTCCGTGCACGTTCAGAGCATCGAGGCCCTTCAGGTCAGGTGTCTCAGATACAACTTCCACTGAGTGGAGCTCACTCTGGAAGTCTTCAACTTTGTGCTGGGAACCAGGCATCTGCTCCACTGTCTCCTTGAGGCTACTTGACTTTGACATTATCAACTCAATTTGAAATTATTAAGTCAGAAGAAACCCCTTAACAAGTATGATCAAACCTTTGCAATAAACAGAAAGTTGCTGTAGATATCCAGACAAGTATTACAATAAAAGGCAAACCTTAAAGTACTTGAAATGCAAAATGCAAATATCAGAATACAAGCATGAACAACTAGCAGAGCTGCATTAATGTGCATACACTCAAACAACTGTAAATGTCCAGGTAAGTACTGTAATGAACACACTTATCAAAGTACTTGGTATGCAAAAAATATAAAATGTCCTTAATAAAAAAATTAAGAAAAAAGTCCATGTGAATGTGTCCATGTGTGAGTGTAAGCAACAGTTTCTTTCCTTTGCTGTAGATGAGCAGGTGAGTATGAAAAGTTCACTGGTTCAGTCTAAAAGGGCTGTTCATGTAGAGCTCACCTTGCTGCAGTCTGTAGACTGTGTAATATAGGTGTATACTCAGTTCTGCTTCAATATCAGTGAATGTGACCGTACTTGACCATTGCACTGAATCCATGAAACCGCTGCCTGGATTGCCGAAGTGGATCATGTGCTGATACTTCAGGACATGTGCATGATGAATCCATGTAGACAGCATGTGGCAAAGTAGTAGCAGCAGCTGGCACACCATAAGGACCCTCCATCATAGCCCGTCATAATGGCAACAAGTCGTCAGATCAATGAGGGCAAGCTCTTACTATAGTGAACCCCAGCCAGACAATGGTGAAACTTACTGATGTTCAAGAAGCATTTATTATGTTCAACTGTCATCTTTCATTTGAACACAAATATACTTCCTTTCCTTCACAACCTTTCTTCACAAACACCTTAAGAGCTTGTTCCCATTTCCAGCTAGGCACTTAATTATCCGTAATGAAACATTACATTGGCAGCACGGTGGTGTAGTGGTTAGCACTGTCGCCTCACAGCAAGAAGGTCCGGGTTCAAGCCCCGTGGCCGACGAGGGCCTTTCTGTGCGGAGTTTGCATGTTCTCCCTGTGTCTGCATGGGTTTCCTCCAGGTGCTCCGGTTTTCCCCACCGTCCAAAGACATGCAGGTTAGGTTAACTGGTGACTCTAAATTGACCGTGAATGTGAATGGTTGTCTGTGTCTATGTGTCAGCCCTGTGAGGACCTGGCGACTTGTCCAGGGTGTACCCCACCTTTCGGCTGTAGTCAGCTGGGATAGGCTCCAGCTTGCCTGCGACCCTGTAGAACAGGATAAAGCGGCTACAGATAATGAGATGAGATGAGAGACATTGCAAAGCAATGTCTTCAAAACACCTTTTTCTTCCGTACACTTCAATTAGCTGCTGTTCATGTGTGAACACTTATGAACAAGTTGCTGACTCTCAAATGAGGAGTACACCAGAAGGGCTTCAAAATAAAAGACCCAAAAACGAAAAAGGCACTAACAAAATAAAACTTACAGGAAGTAGTTAACCTGCTTATATACCATCAATAAGAGTCATTTACATTTGGAGGGGAAAAAAAGTGTGTTGAATACTTGAACTATTTTTCACACTGTATTATTGTTTTATTTTTCTCTGTGAGGTATTTGAATGTTTTGCTGATAATTTGATGAACTCTTGGACATCGCTTAAACACAGCTGTAGTATGCGCTCTCATTTTTTGTAGTTTTGTGTGTGTTTAGTGTACAAATGAGCAAATGAATGAATGAATGAGGCTAGAGAATTGAAGAGGTCAGAGGACAGGAGAGCTTGAATGGGTGTAACTGGTGGAAACTCAGGAAATGGTTGTGCTTACAGTCTTTGCAAATCAGAATTGAGTTTATTGCCAAGTACATTCTCACAAGGAATTTGCTTTGGGGATTGGTGCTTGAACAGTGAAGATAAAAGAATTTAAAAATAGAAAACAGTAGTAATATGAATGGAATAAAAAAAGCATAAGATCCCATTTGTAAATTAATTCATATATTTAATTTATATTCTACATATGAATTCATTAAATATATGAATTAAAAAGAACTAGAGACCAGAGGTTTAAGCTGCGACACGTGGAACATGGGGTGGATGCATCACATGGTGAGTGGTAGTGCCAGTCTGACGGAACATGGGTTGATTACCTTTTTGATGAGGAAGGGTCCTAGATACCTGGAAGCCAGCTTGCGGGAGACGGTTCTGAGTGGCAGATGGTGTGTGGAGAGCATGACTCGTTGCCCCACCCGATAAGTGGGCGCCTTAGAGCGGCATTTGTTAGCCTGCCTCTTGGATGCTAGGGCGGAGTGAATGAGTTTTCTCCGGGCCAATGCCCACGTCCTCCTGCAGTGGCATATGAAGATCTGGGCAGAGGGTATGGCGCACTGGAAGGGTGAGAGACCTGTGGCAGATGAAGGAAGAATGTTATGAGCGTACTCAATCCAGGGTAGGTACTTACTCCAATAACTGGCATCCCTGGATGCCATCCACCTGAGTGCAACCTCCAAAGCCTGGTTGTCACAGATAATGATGACAGGAAGTAATGGATGATTAGCGGGGGACTGGTTCTGAGCGTTGCCCACCAGGGCCCCTTGATTCACTGGTGGGCTCGTCCTTTTAGTGGGTGGGCTCAGCAGATGTGTCCCAGCTGACCGCAGTAGAAGTATTCTGTTTTTTTTTAAAAAATTATTATTAAAAGGCACATCGAGTTTAGTCCTGCCTTGGCCAGTGCATTCTGAAAGTATGTTTCAGTCTATAGCCAACAATGCATGTTATTGCAGATCATATCTTTCCACACAAACTAAAGGTGCAGATGCCACCTTTTTCATGGCTGAATCGTGCAGATCCGATTTTTTTTTTAGGGGGGGCGTTGGAGTGTCTGAATAATTTCATCAGAGTAAATTCTGTATTAAAATTACTAAATAAGCAAATGTCGTTAGTCCATGAAACATAGGAAGTATAAGTATGAGAAGAAAACAGTAAATAAGAAAGCTGCGCACGTTTTCGCGGAAGCTGTGCAAATGTACGCAGCTTTCTGATTTACTGTTTTCTTCTCATACTTATACTTCCTGTTTCATGGACTAACAGCATTTGCTTATTTAGTAATTTTAATACAGAATTTACTCTGATGAAATTATTCAGACACTCCAACGCCCCCCCCCCAAAAAAAAAATCGGATCTGCATGATTCAGCCGTGAAAAAGGCGGCATCTGCACCTTTAGTTTGTGTGGAAAGATATGATCTGCAATAACATGCATTGTTGGCTATAGACCGAAACATACTTTCAGAATGCGCTGGCCAAGGCAGGACTAAACTCGATGTGCCTTTTAATAATAATTTAAAAAAAAACAGAATAGTAATTTGTAAGCTAAAAAGCTTGTGTCTACACTTTTCTTTCGCCGAGTGGCAGCGGGAGGGCGGGAATGGGTGTTTCTGATTTGTCAGCTGTCTTCAACTGGGGTGGGAGGGTGGGACATGACTGAATGGGTGTTTCTGATTTGTCAGCTGTCGTCCTTACACCGCATGGCATGCCCCAAGCGTTTACAACACAGAATTCCAGGTTCTCCGCTTCAAAATCGGCAGCTTCAAAATTATTGATTTTTTTTTAACTGACAACCAAAAAAAAATTAACCGGTTGACGTTGATTCGGTCAACCACCGGTCAAACGGTCATCGGTTAACATCCCTAATTACAACAGGGGGACATTAAGCTACATTGCTGTTTTGCTTGTGAATAACACAAAGTTATTTGCTATTTATTGATGTTATTTGTAATAAAATATGCTGTAAACACTATTGAACATCATACCACAGGCTATACAACTAATTTCAAAGGAACATGATATGAAAAGTAGAATATACTTAAATATTTCTTGCAACGATTGCATGATGATCAGAATGGTCACCAGAAATATGTGGACTGAGTTTCCCAAAACTCAGTTTCTCCCATTGCAGCCCAAAGATCATTGTTAAAGTATCACATTAAATATCATTTGATCTTAACCAATTATGCCTTAAGGGAAACTTGGCCCTATTTAATATCTTATTTAAAATATCATTGTAACTGTCCTGTTCTGTTTTGTCTCTATCTCAGGGCTTACTTGGATGTGAAGGAGTTGAAAGAAACTTTGCATCTGGATGGCTCCACACACCTGAACATCTTTTTTGCCAATGCCACTGATGAAGACCTAGCAGGCGAAGCCACATGGCCTTGGGATAAAGATGCCTTAACACATTTAGGTAAATAGTAGTAACTGGACAAAATAGTTCCAGTTTGTTCCTTTAGCTGATGTGATTCAGTTCAATTAAGTTATACATGTCATGGTTTCATTATCCTTTTTTTCTGTCTGTTTTTGAGGTGGGATCGTGCTGAATCCCTTGTTCTATGGCACTTTTGGCCACACGCACACCATGATCCATGAGATTGGCCACAGCCTTGGACTGTACCATGTCTTCAGGGGGATTTCAGAAATAGAGTCGTGCAATGATGCTTGTCTAGAGACAGAACCCTCATTAGAGACTGGGGACCTGTGTGCTGATACAAACCCCACACCGAAGTACAAATACTGCAGAGATCCGGAGCATGGAAATGACACATGTGGCCAGCGGCTCTTCAAGCACACACCATTTAGAAATTATATGAGTTATGCTGGTGAGAATGAAACGTAAATGCTCTGCACTGGCCAGAAATAAAACTATTTCCATATAGATACATACATATACTCATATTCTTCAGTAACTACCCCTCACCAGCTCCTGCACTGACTAGTCATGTAATGAGAATGATTCAGGTGACATTATTTTCTTGATCTTTGAGCCATTGTCAAAAGAAAGAAAGAAAGAAAGAAAGAAAGAAAGAAAGCACAAATTTATTCATCACACACTTGTGAAATTCCTCTCTGCATTTAACCCATCTGAAGCAGTGAACACACACATGCACATACATGAGCAATGAGCACACACACATACCCAGAGCAGTGGGCAGCCATGCTAACAGCGCCCAGGGAGCAGTTGGGAGTTAGGAGCCTCGCTCAAGGGCACCTTAGCCCAAGGCCATCCATATTAACCTAACCTGCATGTCTTTGGACTGTGGGAGAAACTGGAGCACCCGGAGGAGGCTCTGATATTTTCAAGCATGTTTGATTTTCTCAGCAACGAATTGTGCAGTGTGAATGTGTCTGACTATTAGCAAGAGCACCTCTAAGAAATGGCCAATAAGAGCTGAAATGGAAATCAAACTCATCTGCTCTCATGCTCTGTAAGTCCCTGTATTCAGTTTTAATCCATCTACTTGTGGGGAAGAGCAAGAATAAAATGTAAGCCCAGTAGTAATGTTTCTATTAGACATTATTTGACATGTCGTACAGAAATGGTTGTTAGGAACAGCAAAAATGAAAACACAAAGGACATGATTCCTGGTGATGCATAGTAGAAAAAAATAGTCTTTTGCACTATACTTTCATCCATTATCTGTAGCCGCTTATCCTGTACAGGCAAGCTGGAGCCTATCCTAGCTGACTATGGGCGAGAGGTGGGGTACACCCTGGACAAGTCACCAGATCATCGCAGGGCTGACACATAGATACAAAAAAACATTCAAATCTACAGTCAATTTAGAGCCACCAGTTAGCCTAACCTGCATGTCTTTAGACTGTGGGGGAAACCAGAACACCCAGAGGAAACCCATGCAGACAGGGGGAAAACATGCAAACTCCACACAGAAAGGCCCTTGTCAGCTGCTTGTCTTGAACCCAGAACCTTCTTGCTGTGAGGCGACAGTGCTAACCACTACACCACCATGCCTTGAACTATACTTAAAGCAGATATGCAGAACCTTTATTTTTAAATAAAGGTTTGAGTGGATAGTATCTCCATCCTTGACTCTTGTATGCTGCATAAATGGGAATTTAAAAATATATATTTTTGAGAGTTAAAATCGACTGTAAAGTTGGCATTCAAGCTTCCCCGCTGATCCAGCTATGCCTGAGTGTGTGACGTCACAGAGGTAACCGGTTTTAAGGCCGAGGCCTTTGACAGCTATAGAGAGCGTGCACGTGATGTCACGAGGTCACGTGATATTTGTTTATCTGCCATCTTGGACGGCATGGCTGCGCATAGAACTTAGACGAACCCGTTCTAATTATCAAGTGTGTGGGAGTAGATCTTTCAAGAATGGTTATATCTTGTTCAGCATTTGGTTGTTCAGCATAGACAGGGCCAAAAGGAGAGCCTGTCATTTTATAGATTCCCCGCAGACGAGGAGAGACGCGCAAAATGGGTGTCCACTGTGCGAAGAGAAAACTGGTACCCCAGTTCTATCAGCCGAATTTGTAGTAAACACTTCATATCAGGTAGGTGTAATCTTCTAATACATTTATATCTGATATTGAATAATAATTCTGCACAGATAAAGATAGCGGTGATTTGTGATTTTTTTTTTCAGACAAAAACATACATATTTACAACCCTGTCATTATCTGGAACTGAGTTTAGATTTCGAACATTCTTTCGATAAAACGTCTTGCATAGTCTCTTTATGATAAACGTCTTAATGCCACTTACCCGTGAGGTTATCAAGTAGATATTCTTCTTCGGAACCTTCCAGAGGTATTAGTTGGGATACCCATCCCGCAACAAAATATTTATAAGCTTCCAGGCTCTTGTAAGGTTTGAGGGCTTTGCCAGTGTAACACGATTCATGATTAACAAGAAAATTGTAAATGTCTTGGTAGGCCAGATCGGGCAAATCTCCAGCACCGCAGCTCCGAATTTCCCTGAACAAGGATTGCGGCAAGTTGTACGGATCTGCAATCCCCAACCTGGAACACTTTTCCACGTAACGCTGCCTCACGTCACCTTCAAGATGCTGAACAAACTTAGACAAGTTGTTGCGTGATGTAGATGGGGTATTTTCCGAATTTTCTTGGGGATTACTCCCTGGATCCATTATGCTCACGCAAGGTAAACAATCCTGAAGCTGTCCAATATGGCGGAGTAAACACGGACGGGTCACGTGACTGCACATCCTCTATAGATAGGGTGACCAGATTTCCCTAGTCTGAAACCGGGACACTTTTGCGCGTGACCATGCTCATGCACGCACACCTTTTTTTTACGTAAATGTGACACTCAGAGAGGTGCTCTTATCATTTTGTTAAAGCTCACATTTATCAACATCTCACATGAAATAAAACAAACAGGCATTTTGTTATCTAGTAGCATAGTGGTATACAGATCAGTTAAATTATGGTCAGACAACAGATTTTGTAATGGCTGAGAATAGGCCAGGCTATGTCCATAGGCCAAATTTAAACTGATTTATTTCACCTGTTTGTGAGAACACCAAGAAAAATGCATATGTACATATAGGCTATATCTCTAAAATTGTATGCACTATAGCATGAACTTAAAAAGTAGATATGTGACCTCAACATTATAGCCTAGGTCAGAATCAACCTTACTAACCATTCCCCACAACTGAATGAATAAAGCAAGAAGATGTGTACAAAAGTGAACACTTTAATGGAAGGTGAAGCTGTTCAACACAGCAATATGGCCAAACTGTCAGAATGGTATGTTAAACAGAAAAAAAAAGAGACAAGTGATTTGAGAATATACACTCGAACAAAACAGCAATAAAGGAGGAGAGGAGCGACAGCCCGAGGAAAGCCCCCACAGGAGCGCACAGCATTTGCAACATAGGCTACCTGTTACGACCCCATATTTTTCTTGTTTGATTTGCCTTTGTTTTGTGTTTTACTCTTGCAGATCCTGTGGGTGGCTGATGGGCCCAAATTACCACCACCTGGAGTCTGGTGAGAGCAGCACAGGATTGGCTAGTATTTGGTGCCCAGCCTTTAAAAGCTGTGACGTCACCCACGGGGGGAGAGAGCTTTAGCTTGCTTGCTTGTCCGCTTGTGTTTCGTTTTTTTCTTCTTTTGTACTCATTTCCTTATTTTCCTTTATGTAAATAACCCCCCCTTAAACGTTTTTGCGAGAAGTCTGTCACTTATTTTTACCACTTTTGTCTATGTCCTCATTTTTTTTTACCCCTAGACAATTTGGGGACATACCAATTGGAGGCTCGTCCAATTTTTGTTCTCGGTTTTCCCTAAATTTTTTTTGGCCGTAGTTTTTTTCTTGCTTTGTGGTGCCGTGTGCATTTTTTCTCAGATACCCACATTCGTTTGGGGTGGCGCTTGTGGACAGCATCTCTGGTGAGTTTAGCGTTTTGATTGTTTTTTGATTTGGGGAAGTGGGCTTATTGAAGCAACCCCGGGGGGAGGTACGCTGCAGGAAGTTTGACTACTGACAGATCAACTTCTTTGCGTTCAGCGTTTAAAGGGGCCTTCAATTGGTACGCTTCGAAGATATTTGAGGTTTATTTAGTTTTTGTGAATTTAGGTAGGGACCAGAGTCGCGAGGTCGCAGCGTTGCTTCCGCATTGTAGAAGTTGGCACTTTGTTTTTGTCCTACAGTTAATTTTTCTCATTGAGTTGACAGACTTCTGAATATTTTTTCCTCTTCTGTTAGAAGTGTTTTTTCTCCTGGTGCGCATCCTTACCTGTGCGCAGCTGTTGTGTCGACGCAGGTTTTTTCTCGGGTGACCTAACTTTTCCGTGGAATTTTTCTGGGGGCTTTTCTTCCTCCCATCTTCTCTATTTTTGGGCTCTGCTACAGAGCAGCATTTTGGGGGTGGAGGGGAAAGTTTCAGCTCTGGATTGCCTGACCGAGGTTATGAATTAGTTTGTGAGTTAAGTCACATTCAATTTGTTTTGGAAGCGTGCTTTAGTTAATAATCATGTTGCTGGTAGAAGAATTCGTGAAGAATCCTTCAGAAATTAGTTTGGTTTGCTGTACTAAGGACCAATTAATTGATATAGCAGAGCGTTATTCAATTAGTGTTTCAACTGAGGAAAAGAAACTTAAAAGTTATTTGTTTAAAGCTGTTCGAGCAGGCTTAGTTGAAAAAGAGATCATCTCTATTGGTGAAGGTCTAGTATCTCTGACGTCAGTGTTGTTGGGTGAGAGCAATATTTCCGATCAGGAATTTAAAATCAAGCAATCTTCTGAGACAGCGGAGTGCACTGTGAGTCGCACTGTGAAAGAAGGCGAGGTTGATAAAGAACTCGAGTTGAAAAAGTTGGAATTACAGCATGAAATGGAGTTGAAAAAATTAGAGTTTGCAGCTCATGAGAAAGACTGCGAATATCAATGGGAACAAGAGCGAGAGCAGCGTGAATTTGAAGTTTGTGTAAAAGACTGCGAATATCAACGAGAACGAGAGCAGCATGAGTTTGAACTGAAAAGGCTCGAGCTTGAGTTAGCAGTAAAGAAACTCACTTTATCCCAGTCGGGTGTTGCCGCGGTTCCTGCTTTCAGTTCACAGCCTACCTCTCCTGTTCGGCCCTTTGCTGGTATTTCCAGCGATGAACATACTTCGCCTGTTCGGCATTCTGTGGCCGTAAATGTTGTAGATTCTGATTCAGCTCCTCTGATGAGTGTACATAACATTGTGCCCTCACATGCTGTCCCATTAGTAAGTGTAGACTCCAGCTCGTATGTTCCAGTCATGACTCCGTTGCCTGTTCCCAACCGCACTAATGTAAATGCTCCCGTTTTGGTGGGACAGCCACTGCTTGACCCACCATTGGAGATTAGTCGTTATGTTCGTATGGTTCCCCCTTTCAATGAACGAGAAGTTGAGAAATATTTTGCTGATTTTGAGAGGGTAGCATGAACGCTTAAGTGGCCAGTAGACATTTGGACATTGTTATTGCAAACTGTATTGAGTGGTAAGGCGCAATCTGTGTATTCTGCATTAACTGTGCAGCAGGGCTCCGATTACCAGACTGTGAAGAATGCAATACTAACTGCCTATGAGTTGGTCCCGGAGGCCTATAGGCAAAAGTTCCGTGGTCTTCGTAAAAATGACAGAACAACGTTTGTAGAGTTTGCGCGAGAGAAGGAGAATGCGTTCGATAGGTGGTGCACATCAGAACACGCAAACACCTGAGCCCAACTAAGAGAGTTGATGTTGCTCGAAGAGTTCAAAAATTGTGTGTCCACCGATGTAGCGATGTATTTAAATGACCAAAAAGTTACCACTCTTGCGAATGCTGCTGTTTGTGCTGACCGATATGTCCTTATGCATAAACGTTCTTTTCGTTTATCCTCCTCTCGCCATGACTCTGCGCAACTTCCCAACTCTCATTCAAACTTTCGAAATCAAAAGTCTGACCAGTCTTCGTCAAATGAGACTGTTAAAGTGGCTGTTTGTTCCCAGTTACTGATGAAGGGTATTCAGTTTCTATTGTCACGAAGCTGGTCATTTCATTGCATCATGTCCTGTGTATCGAAAATATGGGAGCTTCCCTAAGCCAGGCTCCCCCAAGCGAGGCTCATTCAAGCAGGGCTCCCCCAAGTCAGGCTCTCCGAAACGAAAGTCACCCAAAAGTTCTGGTTTTGTTCAGCATGGTGATTGTCATGATGAAGTTGACTCTGTCTATGATCCGTTTGTTTTTGAAGGGAAAGTATCATTCACAGGGCGTGAGGCAGACAGCGTACCTGTTAGAATGTTATGTGATACAGGCTCTGTTCAGAGTTTTGTTTTGTCTTCTGTTTTACCATTTTCTGACAGTAGTTATTGTGGAACGGATGTGTTGGTGCAAGGGATTGAGATGGGACATTTAAAAGTCCCTTTGCATACCATTCATGTTAAAAGTAATTTAGTATCTGAGACTGTTAAAGTGGCTGTTTGTTCCCAGTTACTGATGAAGGGTATTCAGTTTCTCATGGGGAATAATTTATGCAGGGAAAAAGTGTTTTCTCTCCCTGAAGTATCTTCGATTCCATCAGAGAACAGTGAGGTAGGCCCAGGGCTATCTGACGTATTTCCAGTGAGTGTTGTAACGAGAGCTCAAGCACGCCAATCTCACTCTACTGACCTCTGTGATACATTCATGTCACTTGAGAATCTAGCTGCACTGTGTCCTGACTCTCAAAGTAGTTCAGCGCACCGGTCGCTGTCCATGGCCAGTAGTGCTGATGCCCCGAAGTCGGTGACCGTGTCCGCAGAAAATGTTCATGTGTTGTCGCTACCTGTTGACAGTGAGTTACTTAAGAGTGAGCAAAGAAAAGATCCATCACTGGGTAAGCGTCGTGCTATAGCTAATGGGAAGGGGAAAATGGCAAGTAAAACGGTGGCTTATTATTGGGAAGGTGGCATGTTGATGAGAAAGTGGACACCATTAAATCAAGACTCACAGTGGAACATTGTTTACCAGGTGGTTGTTCCTGCCAAATTTCGACCACATGTTTTGACTTTGGGCCATGATCATGACTTTGCTGGTCATTTAGGCATTAAGAAGAGTTACCATCGTATTCTTTGTTATTTTTTTTGGCCCGGTTTAAAGTCTGACATTGTGAGATATTGCTGTTCATGCCATCGCTGTCAGATGGCAGGAAAACCAAATCAAATTGTTCCACCTGCTCCTCTTCACCCTATTCCAGTAATTGGTGAGCCATTTGAGCGCATAATTTTGGATTGTGTTGGCCCCTTGCCCAAGACTAGATCTGGCCATAAGTTTCTCTTGACAATCATGTGTGCAGCTACTCGCTACCCTGAGGCTATTCCACTGCGTTCGCTAAAAGCAAAGCCCGTAATTAAAGCACTTATTCGTTTTTCTCAACCTTTGGGCTACCAAAAGTGGTGCAAACTGATCAGGGATCAAATTTCCTGTCGCGTTTGTTCACACAGGTGTTACAGCAGTTGTCCATTATGCATGTTACATCTAGTGCATATCACCCAGAGTCGCAAGGAGCTCTGGAAAGATTCCATCAGACACTGAAATCCATGTTTCGCACTTACTGTCACGACTCTGCAAAGGAGTGGGATGAAGGTCTCCCACTGCTTTTGTTTGCTGTGCATGAAACAACCCAAGAGTCACTAGGTTTCAGTCCTGCTGACCTGGTGTTCGGCCACACCGTGAGAGGTCCGTTGAAGCAGCTTAGAGAGCAGTTGGGGTGTGAGACCACAGCTCCTCAGCAGAAGAACGTTTTGGATTATGTTTGTTTGTTTCATGAGCACTTGCACAATGCTTGTGCCTGTGCTCAGAAAGCCCTGTCTTCTGCTCAGTCAAAAATGAAGATTCGTTTTGACCATAAGTCAGTTCTGCGCTCCTTTCAGGTGGGGGATAAAGTTTTAGTGTTACTGCCAATGGTGGGATCAGCGTTACAGGCCAAGTTTTCTGGGCCCTATGAAATCGTATCTAAATTGAGTGAGACAGACTATGCGATCCATACACCTGAAAGGAGGCGCAAGACTCGCGTCTGTCATGTGAATATGTTAAAGCTATATGTGTCTCGTGATGGTGAGGTGGTGGGGAGTGAAGTATCTGAGTCTGCGTCTCCTGTATCTGTTGCTTCGTGTGCTCCTGTGCTCTCCTCTTATTCCCCAGAGGAGGATGGCCTGAGTTTTCATGATGTTCCAGTGTCTTTTCCACGTCTTAAGAATTGAGTTGCTGACTAACCTCACCAATTTTCTTTCAGATTTGCCAGATGATCGTGCTAAGGATATCCAGCAACTGATTGAGTTTTACTCTGATTTATTTTCAGATGTCCCTTCTTAGACTCACGTCCTTAGTCATGATATTGATGTGAACAATCATTCCCCAATCAAGCAGCATGCATATCGTGTTAATCCGGTAAAGAGGGCGGCGATGATTTCTGAGGTTGAGTATTTGGTCGATCATGGGTTAGCTGAGCCTAGCTCTAGTCCATGGAGCTCCCCATGTATCTTGGTTCTGAAACCTGACGGAACATTTAGATTTTGTACTGACTTCAGAAAAGTCAACGCGGTTACAAAGCCTGACTCGTTTCCACTCCCCCGGATGGAGGACTGTGTGGATTGAGTCGGCTCTGCCAAGTTCGTTACCAAGCTCGACCTTCTTAAAGGTTATTGGCAGGTCCTGCTTACATCTCGCGCTGCTGAGATTTCCGCTTTTGTTACTCCAGATTGTTTCATGCAATATCAAGTCATGCCATTCGGGCTGAGGAATGCTCCCGCCACATCCCAACGCTTGATGTGCCAAGTTTTAGCTGGCATCTCGAATTGTGAGGCATATTTGGATGACATCGTATTACATTCTTCCTCGTGGTCTAGTCATCTTCAGTTAATTGATACAGTCTTCAATCGTTTGCGTAAAGCCTCACTGACCTTGAACCTCGCCAAATGCGAGTTTGGCAAAGCAACCGTTACCTATTTAGGTAAGCAGCTAGGTCAAGGTCAGGTTCGTCCTGTTGAGGCCAAAATTCAGGCAATTGCCGAGTTTCCCACTCCCAAGACCAAAGGTGCGGTCTGTCGGTTCTTGGGAATGGCCGGTTATTACCGTAATTTTTGCCGCAACTTTTCGGATGTTGTTTTGCCATTGACGAACCTCCTCCGTGATCGTGTTGATTTTGTGTGGTCTAATGACTGAGTCTGCTTTTCAGAACACCAAGGCTTTGCTGTGCAGCTCACCAGTGCTCAGTGCGCCTAGTTTCGAGACTCCCTTTAAACTCGAGGTGGATGCTAGCGCAACAGGTGCTGGTGCGGTGCTCCTTCAGGAGGGAGCGGATGGATTTGATCACCCCGTCTGTTACTTCTCCAGAAAGTTTCTAAAACATCAAGTAAACTATAGTACCATCGAGAAGGAGGCCCTTGCCCTGTTGTTAGCTTTGCAACACTTCGAAGTTTATATAGGTTCCACTGCAGCACCTGTCGTTGTTTTTACTGACCACAACCCTCTTGTCTTTCTCTCTAGGATGAAGAATGCCAACCAGCGCATTATGCGCTGGTCACTCTATCTGCAAGGTTTCAACCTAGAGATTAAGTACAAGAGGGGTAGTGAAAATATTTTGGCAGACACTTTGTCGCGAGCTTTTTGTGAATGAGCTGTGTTATTTTTGTAATCAACATAGATGTTGATTTTTGGTGGTGGGGGTGTTACGACCCCATATTTTTCTTGTTTGATTTGCCTTTGTTTTGTGTTTTACTCTTGCAAATCCCGTGGGTGGCTGATGGGCCCAAATTACCACCACCTGGAGTCTGGTGAGGGCAGCACAGGATTGGCTGGTATTTGGTGCCCAGCCTTTAAAAGCCACCGGCTGTGACATCACCCACGGGGGGAGAGAGCTTTAGCTTGCTTGCTTGTCCGCTTGTGGTTCATTTTTTTTCTTCTTTTGTACTCATTTCCTTATTTTCCATTATGTAAATAAACCCCCCTTAAACATTTTTGCGAGAAGTCTGTCACTTATTTTTACCACTTTTGTCTATGTCCTCATTTTTTTTACCCCTAGACAATTTGGGGACATAACACTACCCAACTCAGTACAATAACAAAGCACAGGAACAAAGCTAAGGCGACTGTCAGTCCACCCACCCTAAACAAAATGCATTAGGCTACGTATATTTACAAGAAGAGTGATCCGTTTTAATGTGATCCTGTACATCGGTGTTACCACCGTGGGCTACGGAGGAGGAACACTTAGTGTGTGCAGTAGGCTTCATGCGCATTGTTCTGCACCTCTCGGAGGAAGGGGTAGGTGCCCTGTAAATCTTTGGAAAAGGTACATTTTCTTTTTGGCATAATTGCTGCAGCATTACTGCTGCTAGCTGCTAGACAAAGAACATTCGCGCCAGTTAATGTTTATTTTATTGTTGCATGGCAACACATTCTGTTGTCTGGAATAATGTGGCTAAATAAACACCTGTGCCACAGGGCCAGGGGGCAGTAACCAGGAAAAAGTTTGCGATTCCTGTCAATTCATCAAAATTGTAAATGCAGGCATTTCTCCGCTAATGATTCCCACGCTGCTCAGTCGCAAACGTCGCGAGTGGCGAAAAGCAGGACATATCCGTGTCCCGACAGACTTTTGTCGGGACTCGGGACACACAACCCCAAATCGGGACTGTCCCAGTAAAACCGGGACGTCTGGTCACCCTATTATAGACCAAAGTCGTATAAATAAAAATTTATGGTGAAAGTAAGAAATACCATTACCGACTTGCTCAACTAAGACTGATTTGACTTCATTGATTGTGGGTGGACTCTCATTAAAACAGGATAGGTGTTATAACTTATGCAACATACATGTGCATGCATGCATTTTCACTGATAAAATGTAAAAGGCCAATTAAATAATCAGATGAACTGAGACAATCACATTCTGAAGCAAATTAAATAATCTTATAGCGGTAACTTAAATACACAATACAAGTTACGTCTTAATCTAAATGCAGGTAAACAACGTGTTGTTGTTTTTTTAACCAAATGAGAGTTGTAGCTTACCCGTCTGTGTTCTCGCTTCTTGAAGGCCGATCTTGTGGCCGATTGTTTTGAAACAGTCTAACTTTCAGTTGTTCGTTCAGTTCTCCGTTCATTCGCTTCTTCCACGTAAGGGCGAGATGGCAGCAATATCCAGTTTAGATATCAGATGGATGGTCCACTCATTCTCTCCATACTGACTACTCTGCCATTACTGCTCGGCTCAGGCAATTACTAAAACCCGGGACGGAACGGAACGGGACGTCACCGGTTTTAGCAACAACCGTGGGGAGGTCACTGCCCGAGCAATAGTTCCTGTCCCATTCCATCCCGGGTTTTAGCAACAACCCTCAGCTCACTCCAGGAGGACTGGTGCAACTGATTTTTTTTTTTAATAAATAAATAAATAAATAAATAAATACTTTCTAGCCAATGCTCCTCAACAGATCAGAGGTCTTGTACGAGTCCTCAGTAAAATGTGCAGAGCAGAGGTGAGACCACTTCGTAGGCGCCCAATGTGCCCGTGAACTTCTCACAAAGCACGTCCAAGCCTTTGCAGTTTGAACATTCTTGGACCATGAATGCAACGTAAATCCACCTTCTGTTGTGTAGCTGGCCGGTGCAGCAGCACATCTACGGTACGTGGCATGGCGAAAAATTAGCTCAAAATGGAGGATCGGAGTTGCAGTCAGCTCTGTGTTTTAGTATAGCGGAAATGGCGATGAGACCGATAGACTTCCTGTTGTGACATTAGGCACATCAAGGTCATTCACTCAGACTGCTACCTATATAAATCACTTTAATCATAAAAATTACTATATTAGATTTATTGTTAATGCTTAAAGTGCTGATGACACGAACATGACTCTATGCAATTTCTTAAATAAACTATACAACATGGCAAACATGTTAGATTTCTGTTATAATTACGTGAAAAGAAGCTGTTGTTACGCGAATATCCAACTTTTAATTGCACAGCGCAAGAAAACTGGGTCCGTGGCTCGTGGCCATGTTGTGACATCAGCGGAAGAACACGCTGCGGTTCACTGGCTGTTCTACTCAATGGAAATGGCGCATGAAACCGCTGTTGAGCTTTCTAGTGCTAGCTCTTCAACAACCAAATACTGGTACTTTAAGCAGTGATCATGATGGCATGATTTTATCTGATTTTAAATAAATGAGATTGATAATAATGTGAATGTTCACAACTAGTACATGCAAACTCTGCAGCTTCTGATTCAGCAGCTGCATCATACGCCGCAAAAACATCAGCAAGAACCTACAATATAAATGGAAATGCAATACACTAAGCTCAAATGACTTTTGGAAAGTATAATTTCTAAATTTTTTCTACATATTCTTGAAGTTGGTCATCGGGGTACTTGCTACCGTTCCCTGACAACGCATGGCAAAGGGTAAAGTGTAGTGTTGCTACGAGTACTTGCTAAAGCCTTGATGTGCTGATAAGACATACAGTTCTATATAACACACAAGTGTCACAATAATCACAAAACAGACGCAAATTGTTAAAATACCTAATTTTTAAGCAATCATGTATTGATCTCTTTCGAATAGAATCTATGATAGCCTACCCTCTTTACCCTTTGCCTCTCGTTGCTAGGCGGCAGTTACATGAAAGCCGCAAGCTTTCACAAGCAAATACATGACTGATATCACACCGACTTTATGATTACATTTATGATTATCATGAATGTGTACTCTATGATGTGTACTCTATGAGCGCTCTGGAGCGAGTCACTTCCAAGATGGCCATGCAGACCGCATGGTTACTATTTTTAGCATCATGTCGGAGCACTCTATAGCTCTACATACCTTTATCTTATGTCGTTTCTCAACACATGTTCTGACAGTTGGACTGTCTTTGGAGGAGTCGGCTTGTCCCAGGCGACTGCTGGATCCAGCATAGCTACTAGTAGACCCCCTCCGGAATAATGTAGGCACTGCTGATGGTAGCAGCACACGTTTGTGCTGAACTGAACACCCAAGAGATTCTTTTAAGCTGGGAAGGGTGTCAAAACAATCCAAATCGAAGTGTTCAGAGCACAGGACGGATGTTGGTGAGGGCTCCCACTTGTCATGAGTGTGCCTGACTTGCCTCACCCACTTTGCATGCAGCTCGGGATCTCTGGGAAACTTGAATAAACTTACCCCATCCTTGTGGGTTTTGGAGCAAAAGCTGGCAACACAATGCGAAGGCATAATAACTATATATATATCAGCTGGATAGTACAGTGATAATGCTCACTGACTATGATGTGGGAGATCGGGGTTCGAATCCAGGTCGGGACAAAACATCATCCAGTAAGGGTCCTTAGGCAAGACCCCTCATGATATATCAGCCTACCTCAGGAATGAGTGGAGTCATACCAGCTCAGACGTCGCCCGGGTCAACAAGGTCTGCGTCAGTGCTAGGGAACCAGGGCAAACTGATGAGAAATGGGCTACTGGAACAAGACGACGAGGACAGAAAATACGGAATTGCTGGAATGCTACTATACAAGCAATCCCAGAGAGAGGGGATACATGCAGTGAATGTGGGACCATTGGATACTTCGAAACCCACAATCAAGGCTAACAAAGAAACAGCTATTAGCCCAGTGTTCCAACATCCTGTTAGGGTTTTGCTGGGATTCGAACCTGGTTCGTTGGTGTGATAATCCAGCAAACCCCCACTAGGCCACCAGGGGGATGACTCAAATGCAGAGGCGTGAGGCGGAAGTAGAAAAAGAATCAAAAGGTTTATTTAAACTATATACACTATATACAGGGCAAAAAAAAAAAAAAAAAAAAAAACCAAAGAGTATAATCCAAAAGAAAAGCAAAGTGCAAAAATACAAAAGCTAAGAAGATCAAAAAACACAGTACAAAGGAAACTGGAGATAAACATAACAGCACAAAGACTCCGTGACAAGAGGACTGAACTCAGGGGTATAAATAGACAAACTAATTAAGGACACAGGTGAAGATAATTAGGCAATTAACACAAACACAAAAACACAGGAACAGTGGCGGCCTCTAGAGGCCAAAATAAACACGACATGAAAAGGAAATAACAGCGGCCTCTAGAGGCCAAAACAGTCCTAGTCCTAACAGGACCCCCCCCTCTAGGAGCGTCTCCTGACGTTCCCAGGGCGATCCGGATGGGCCGAATGGAAGTCCCGACATAGTTCTTTATCAAGGACATCCCGAGCAGGAACCCAGCAGCGCTCCTCAGGACCATAGCCCTCCCAGTCCACCAGATATTGCAACCCGCCGCGGACCCGGCGGGAGTCAAGCAGGCGATTCACAGTGAACACAGTCTGCCCCTGGAAGATGCGGGGGGGTGGGGGGTTCCTAGGGGCAGGGGCATACGTAGACGTCAGTACGGGCCGTAACAGGGAAACATGGAAAGTGGGGTTGATCCTCAGAGTCCGGGGCAACTGGAGCCGGTAGGAGACAGGGTTCACCCTGCGCACCACCTTGAAGGGGCCAATGTAGCGAGGAGCAAGCTTGCGGTTCTCCACCCGCAGTGGAAGGTCCTTAGTGGACAGCCAAACACGCTGCCCAGGGCGGAAAGCGTGTGCAGGTCTTCTATGGCGGTTGGCCTGAGTCTGGTTGGTTCTGGAGGTCTGTATGAGGGTCTTCCTGACCTTGCTCCAGGTCTTGCGACACCGTCTCACATATTGGTTGACCGAGGGCACCCCCGCGTCCTCCTCCTGGTCCGGGAACAGAGGTGGCTGGAACCCGAATTGGCACTGGAATGGCGACAGCTTGGTGGCCGATGACTGCAGGGTGTTGTGGGCGTACTCCGCCCATGGCAGCCAGGTGCTCCACGATGTCGGGTTATCCATAGCCAGGCCTCGCAGGGTGGTTTCCAGGTCCTGGTTGAGCCTCTCCGTCTGACCATTGGACTGTGGGTGAAACCCAGAGGAGAGGCTGGCAGTGGCTCCGATGACCTTGCAGAACCCGTGCCACACTCGGGAGGAGAACTGGGGCCCTCGGTCTGAGACGATGTCCTGTGGAAGACCAAAGACTCGGAAGACATGATTAAACAAAAGTTTCGCAGTTTCAAGAGCAGAGGGGAGTTTGCACAGTGGTATGAAGCGGCAGGCCTTGGAGAATCTGTCAACTAAGACCAAAATGACCGTGTTATCTTGTGACTCAGGGAGACCCGTGATAAAGTCGACTGCCACGTGGGACCAGGGAGCAAGTCGATGGCACAGTCGTAGGCCCGGTGCGGAGGAAGAACGGCGGCCCTGCTCTTGCTGAATACCTCCTTGAGATCCCAGTACTCTGTGGGAACTTGAGATAACTCGGTGAGATCAGGGGGCTGGGCAGGAGACACAGGAGAGCTAGAGAGCAGACAAGAGGCACGGCATGCAGGGCCCCATTCCACAACCTGGCTTGTTACCCAGTCTATGCGAGGGTTGTGGCGAGTAAGCCAAGGAAGGCCTAGAATAACTGGGAACTCAGGTGAAGGAATCAGGTGCAGGGATATTTCTTCCTTGTGACCTTGAGACTGGAGGAAGACTGGAGAAGTAACTTGAGTGACTCTTCCATCACCTAACGCTTGGCCATCGAGGGCAGACACAGACAGAGGGACTTCAAGAGGTGCAGTCGGAATATTGATGCTTTGGGCGAAGTGAATATCCATAAAGTTCCCAGCCGCCCCTGAGTCTATCAAAGCTTGACAAGAGTGGACAGACTCACCCCAGGAGATGGAGACCGGGATGTAGATTCCTTGGCCAGGGAGTCCGGGAGAGAGGGTAGGCCCCGTCACAACCCTCCCTCGGCTGGACGGGGCGGTCCTTTTCCCAAGAGTTCAGGACATGATGCTCGGAAGTGACCAGGCTTGCCACAGTAGATGCAGCACTTGTCCCTCCTTCTGCGCTCCCTCTCAGATGCGGAGAGGCGAGTACGACCCACTTGCATGGGTTCTGGACAGTCACTGAAGGAGGTAGACGGTCTCCAGGTAGAGGTAGGGAGGCTGGGGGGGCTCAAGGCTTGGTGGCGTTCTCTCATCCTGTTGTCCAGACGAATAGCATGTGAGATGAGGGTTTCGAGGTCACTTGGGCATCCAATAGAGGCCAGACCGTCCTTGATGGGGTCAGACAGACCATGGTGGAAGGCTGACACCAGGGCAGTCTCGTTCCATCCACTTACTGCTGCGAGTGTTCGGAACGAGATGGCGTAATCTGCGACGCTTCCTCCTTGCCGGATGGACATGAGCTTTCGGGCTGCGTCGGTACTGATGTCTGCCTGATCGAAGACCCGAAGCATCTCTTCAGAAAACAGCTGGAAATCAAAGCACTCAGGTCCCTGTCTTTGCCAGATAGCAGTAGCCCAGGCTCGCGCCTTACCAGCTAATAAGGTGATCACAAAGGCAATCTTGCGGCGATCCGTAGTGTAGGTGGTAGGCTGAAGCTCAAAGGTGAGTTGACACTAGGTAAGGAACTCTCGGCACTCACTGTGCTTGCCGTCATACCTCTGTGGTGCAGGAAGGCTGGGTTCGTGAGGTGAAGAAGGCAGCATTGCAGGAGGCACTGGAGCAGGAGTGGGAGCTGGATCAGGAGCAGGAACTGGATCAGGAGCAGGAGATGCAGGCAGAGATGTCAGCTGTGCCAGGGTTTTCCCAATTTGCTGAAGCAGTTCCTCGTGGCGAGCGAGGGCCTCACGTTGGCTGGTGAGCGTACGTCCATGAGCGTCCATGGTCGCTCCGAAGCGTGTCAAAGCTGCCATAATTCCCTGAAGGTTGGCCGGGTAGACAGTTGAAGCAGCCTCTGCTGAGTCGGTCATGACGGAGTCTTTCTGTTAGGGTTTTGCTGGGATTCGAACCTGGTTCGTTGGTGTGATAATCCAGCAAACCCCCACTAGGCCACCAGGGGGATGACTCAAATGCAGAGGCGTGAGGCGGAAGTAGAAAAAGAATCAAAAGGTTTATTTAAACTATATACACTATATACAGGGCAAAACAAAACAAAAAAAAAAAAAACCAAAGAGTATAATCCAAAAGAAAAGCAAAGTGCAAAAATACAAAAGCTAAGAAGATCAAAAAACACAGTACAAAGGAAACTGGAGATAAACATAACAGCACAAAGACTCCGTGACAAGAGGACTGAACTCAGGGGTATAAATAGACAAACTAATTAAGGACACAGGTGAAGATAATTAGGCAATTAACACAAACACAAAAACACAGGAACAGTGGCGGCCTCTAGAGGCCAAAATAAACACGACATGAAAAGGAAATAACAGCGGCCTCTAGAGGCCAAAACAGTCCTAGTCCTAACACATCCGTAATCAATAACAAACAATAACAAAGATTAATGAAATACAAATACAACAATGATGCTACAGCAAGGGGGAGCCAGGAAGACAGGTCAGCGGGGAGATGCCATCCCCACAACCAGAGATTGGGTACCAAGCCCCAACAGCTAACAGCCTCAACACAAGAGCTGCTGACCTGAGAAGGACCCAACTGGAAACCTGGAGCCCCCGACGAATACCGAAGCTGAGTTGCCAAGTACCTTCAGAAGATCTACTAGTAGATGTGAATGCTGCTCTGAAGACAATCTCCACAAGAACCATCACTGAGACCAACAAGCTGATACACAGTACAGCAACAGTAATCATGGAGATGCTTGGACACAAGGTGGGCTCGGGACATAACAAACAGTATCCACCATGGGCCAAGATAAAGGCAGCACAGAGAGAAGTTAGCCAGCTAGCTGAACTACAGAAAGGGAACATGGTGAATAAAGGGGCACCCAGGAAGTACAACTCACTCTCCATACCAGAGGCACTCAAAACTGCCAAACAGCAACTAACAGCTCTGGCCACCCGGTTGAAGAGATACACCAAGGAGGGAGAGGCCAGGAACAAGCTGGACAAGCTTGGAATAAATAAGCTGTTCTCCACTGAACCAACCAAGGTGTACTCTCAGTGGCAGGGAAACAACAACCCACCAAGACCCACCAAGAGCTGAGGTGGAAAAATACTGGAAAGACATATGGGAAAGAAAGGCATCACACAACACCGATGCCCAATGGTTAGTGGACCTAAGAGCTGACCACAGCAACCTCCCAGAACAAGAACCAGTAACCATCTCAATGGCAGACGTCCAAGAAAGAGTGTCAAAGATGAAGAGCTGTGACAGCACCAGGCCCCGATATGATCCATACGTACTGGCTGAAGAAGCTAACTGCACTCCATGGACGCCTAGCAGCACAGATGAACCAGCTGCTGAGGGATGAGACCCACCCAGAATGGCTAACCCAAGGCAGGACAGTCCTAATCATGAAGGACCCCCAGAAGGGACCCATCCCATCCAACTACCGGCCAATTACCTGTCTCTGCACAACATGGAAGGCCCTGTCAGGCATCATTGCGGCAAAAATGAGTAAGCATGTGGCTCAATACATGAGCGAGGCACAGAAAGGAATTGGCAGTAACACCAGAGGAGCCAAGCACCAGCTACTGGTCGATAGAACAGTCGCCCGAGACTGTAAGAAGAGACAGACCAACCTGTGCACTGCCTGGATTGACTACAAGAAAGCCTACGACTCAATGCCACACACATGGATACTGGAACTGTATAAGATCAACAGGAACCTAAGGACCTTCATCCAGAACTCAATGGAAATGTGGAAGACAACCCTAGAGGCCAACTCAAAACCCATTGCCCAAGTCAACATCAAGTGCGGCATATACCAAGGAGATGCGCTATCACCACTGCTGTTCTGCATAGGCCTGAACCCCCTCAGTCGGATCATCACGAAGAGCGGCTACGGGTACCGATTCCGTAGTGGGGCAACAATCAGCCACCTGCTCTACATGGATGACATCAAGCTGTATGCCAGGAACGAGCGAGAAATAGACTCGCTGATCCACACCACCCGGATCTACAGCGATGACATAAGGATGTCATTCGGATTGGACAAGTGTGGCCGGATGGTCTCAAAGAGAGGCAAGATGATCTGGACTGAGGGGATTGACCTACCAGAGGGCAACATAGGTGATATCCAAGACAGCTACAAGTACGTTGGCATCCCACAGGCTAATGGAAACCATGAAGAGGCCACAAGGAAGTCAACCACAGCCAAATACCTCCAGAGAGTAAGGCAGGTCCTGAAAAGTCAGCTGAATGGTAAGAACAAGGTCCGAGCCATCAACATGTACGCACTACCAGTCATCAGATACCCCGCTGGTATCATAAACTGGCCAAAGGAGGAGATAGAAGCCACAGATATCAAGACTAGAAAGCTCCTCACCATGCATGGAGGGTTCCACCCCAAGTCCAGCACCCTGAGACTATACACTAAGCGGAAAGAGGGAGGCCGAGGGCTAGTGAGCATCAAGACCACGGTCCAGGATGAAACATCAAAAATCCGAGAATACATCAGAAAGATGGCCCCAAAGGATGAACTGCTAAGTGAATGTCTCAGGCAGCAGAACCCTGATGAGAGTGCAGAGGAGGAGGAGGAACAGACAACCTGGAGGGACAAACCCCTACATGGCATGTACCACCGTCAGATAGAGGAAGTGGCTGATATCAAGAAATCCTACCAGTGGCTGGATAATGCAGGACTGACAGACAGCACAGAGGCACTAATCATGGCAGCACAAGAACAGGCCATAAGCACAAGAGCCATAGAGGCCAGGATCTACCAGAGTAGATCAGACCCAAGATGCAGACTGTGCAAAGAAGCCCCTGAAACAGTCCAGCACATAGTAGCAGGGTGTAAGATGCTAGCTGGATCAGCGTACATGGAGAGGCACAACCAAGTGGCTGGGATAGTATACAGGAACATCTGCAACCAGCATGGAATAGAAGTACCCAAGTCCCAATGGGCCATACCACAGAAGGTGGCTGAGAACAACAGGGCCAAGGTTCTGTGGGACTTCAGCTTCCAGACTGACAAACAGATCCTGGCTAACCAACCGGACATAGTGGTGGTGGACAAAGAGCAGAAGCGGGTGGTGGTGATAGATGTAGCAATCCCAGCTGACGCCAACATCAGGAAGAAGGAACATGAGAAACTTGAGAAGTATCAAGGGTTGAAAGAGCAGCTGGAACAGATGTGGAAGGTCAAGGGTTGCGTGGTCCCCGTGGTAGTGGGGGCACTTGGGGCAGTAACCCCCAAACTGGGAGAGTGGCTCCAGCAAATCCCAGGAACAACATCTGAAGCCTCAGTCCAGAAGAGCGCAGTCCTAGGAACATCGAAGATACTGCGCAGAACCCTCAAACTCCCAGGCCTCTGGTAGAGGACCCGAGCTTGAGGATGACATGGATACCCCCCCCCCCCCCCCCCCCCGCCGGGGGTGAGAAGGAGATATAATAATGTATAATAATGTATAATAAAAATACTAATAATGATAAACTGAACACCTGCCGCATCAACAACAAACTGGTAAGTTAGGAGGAAGGTTCTTTCGCTGACGTCATATAGCTCCTCCTCCTCTTTCGTCTCCTGGGTGCTGCAGCCCCGTCAAATTTGCCCAAATAGCCACGTTTTTTATCATAACTTGTAAAATAGCCGCCTTCGTGAATTAATATATGGATCATCGGGAATTACTTTTTATGTTATAAAACATCGCCAAAGATGTCAAAAACGTGTCATCAGCACTTTAAAACTATTCCTGTGCCATTCTTGAGGTCTCAAGGTGAGGCCATGGCTCTGCATATATGCTTTAAGGGTCTCTTTCCAAAACAGACACTCATTGCAATGTCCTCAGTCTTCCCCAAAGAGTATTACTTTCACATTTTTCTCTTTTTTCATTACCATACAAAATAATGACAAAGTTACATGACAGATAGCTCTCATATTTATTTTCATAAGAAAGCACAATTTTGATCTGCAATCAAAAATCATGGAGTATATGACCCCCATCAATGAAACTTCATGCCGAGTGTGTACAACTATTTTCACCTAATAAATGATCACAAGCTAAGCTAATCTAGCTACTGCATGTCAACTGTAAGACCACATTGGTCATGGAATCACGTCTTCTATTTACAAATACAAATATGCAAATATCACTGTTAGCTACATATGATAAGCAGTTCATGAACATCTGTAATTATTATATCCACATTCACTGGATATGAGCAATCGCACACTCTGATCGGCTACTCTACTACTAGGCTATCAGCTCATATACCGTGAGTAGAGAAAAACAAAATGATGGAGCATTTTGCTGAACCAACTGAGGACAAAATAAAAATTCTATTCAAAAACAACCCCCCCCCCAAATACAAAAAAACAACAAAATATGGAATGAAAGTATTTGATGGTAAAAACATATTGTTTTTTTTATTTTTCAAGAATTATTATGATAGCATTTTTCACAAATTGCTACTGTCATTTTGCTGGTTGATTTACATTCTTCATCTTTAAGCATTAAAACTTGATTTTTTTTAGACTTGTTTAAAAGCTCAAAGAAGTTTGAAAATGACATAATTGAAATGTCCAATGAAGAATTAAATAAATGTCTAAAGCTATTTTATATCTCGGCATGACAACATAATGGCACTTTCTATTAAATAAATAAATAAAAAACTAAAGTCAATTTGTACAGCCATTGATAGGTTTTTAAGAAGTCTGCCTCAGTGGAAATGATTTTGTTGGACATTTTGTATAAATTTTTTACTTATTGAATTTGCACAAAATAAAAATGCTCTGTTTCTCAAAGTCCAGTGAATGTGCATATAATAAAACAATTATTCCACTCAATCTCGTCATACATGGCTTATAGCCGATTCGGCACTATGCACCTCGTCAGCTATCAGCTCATGTACGACTCGATTTTGTGGAATAATCATTAAATATACCCTTCAAATGAAGTAACCTTTCAGGGAACTCTGGTCCAATAAAAATAATTATGTGATACTCTACACCAATTTTGTCTGTAAATTTGGCCAAAAATAAGGAAACTCAGAAAGCAGCTGCGGGCGGCACGGTGGTGTAGTGGTTAGCGCTGTCGCTTCACAGCAAGAAGGTCCTGAGTTCGAGCCCCGGGGCCGGCGAGGGCCTTTCTGTGTGGAGTTTGCATGTTCTCCCTGTGTCCGCGTGGGTTTCCTCCGGGTGCTCCGGTTTCCCCCACAGTCCAAAGACATGCAGGTTAGGTTAACTGGTGACTCTAAATTGACCGTAGGTGTGAATGTGAGTGTGAATGGTTGTCTGTGTCTATGTGTCAGCCCTGTGATGACCTGGCGACTTGTCCAGGGTGTACCCCGCCTTTCGCCCGTAGTCAGCTGGGATAGGCTCCAGCTTGCCTGCGACCCTGTAGAAGGATAAAGCGGCTAGAGATAATGAGATGAGATGAGAAAGCAGCTGCCTTTGTAAAGTGTCCAGCCTTTATCTTGGGAGCTGCTCAAAATGCTTCCTACTTTGGTAGTTGCCTTTAAATCATGATGCCAAGTGTGTCACAGGCAGAACAAATTTCATAGACACTTCAGTTTCTAATTTTCTTTTTTTGTCTTCTGAAGATGATGTCTGCACGAATTCCTTTACAATGAACCAGGTGGCTCGGATGCACTGCTATTTAGATCTGGTCTACCAGTCCTGGAGGACTGAGAGTAAGCCAGCCCCAGTTCCTCTAGCTCCTCGACTGATGAAGCAAGGGCAAGACTCTCTCACCCTGGAGTGGTTCCCTGCACTTACTGGTCATTATTTTGACAGGTGAAAATGAAAGCAACAAAAGTTTTTTCTCTGAATCAGCTTTATTTTGTAGCAAATTATGCCACAGAATGTTCCTTTAAATGCATGTATCTGTTGGCCAGCTGTACACAAGTTTCCCTATACATAATCAGTTAATGCTTCCAATTTATTAACATAAAAGAACTTTGGGGTGCTAGTAGTTTATCTTTTACTATGTCTAAGTTGCTACCTCGGCTGTTTATTGGTTTCCTAGAGAAGTGGGATCCTTATGTGACAGATGCACTGAAGGCCGAGTGTTCCTGCAGTATGCCTCCAACTCATCCTCCCCAAAACCCTGTGCTTCATCAGGACACTGGAGCCCGCGTGAGGCAGAGGGTAAGAAGTAGGCATGTTGTCTGATAATACAATTGGTTTTCACTAAGGATTTACAAAAAAACAAAACAAAACCAACAACAATAACAACAACAAAAAAAACCCTGCTGTTTATGTCTGTGAAGTGTATTTAGATCATCCGACTTTATGTAAACTTTATTAAATAATAAATTGTTTGATGTGGCAGCTCCCCAAAAATGTCATCATACAATAGAATAAGGGACAGAATCATGCCTACAGTTTATACAGTCAAACAATATGCATTCTGGAAACACAGGTCCCCTACATGAAGCCATGCTGTTTAACAAGTAAACCAGTATAAAACAAAAAGACAACATACAATTTTTACATGCAATTTTATATGTTTGAATCTCAGGTTGATGGGTTCAAAAGATTCAATAACAGCTACTGGCATAGGTGTCAGAATGTTAAGCTTAACTATCAGCTTCAAATTTTTCATATATTATCTATTAGTAGTGTACAGTATGAGTTGCTACTTCATACTGCTAAGTAGCTAGTCAGCAGATTACCTTGCTACAGTAATTGATGTCAGCTAGCATTGATCTGACTGGGAGTTTCATGTATGAACCTCAATTCATACTACAAGGTCACAAGCCTTGTAACAATTTTATGACAGATAAACCCTTGTTCCACCAACTCTAATTCAACCCATGAAGGTCGTCATATAGTAATATTTTATGAAAATCAATACTTGTGTTAACAAGTGCGAACAAAAACAAGAGCTAATGCCATTTGAATGGCTATATCTTAAGTATATCGTTAGAGGCTGAAGCATTTTTGGGAGTGGTGTTGTTGTTGTTTTTAGCCCATGCTTGCTTTGGCAAGATGCTTGTTTCTATTTAAGCTTTGAAAAATATTTTATTGGTAAGTGTCATTCAAAATATCCTGTCATTCTAGAGGCCAATATCAGGTAAAACAGTGAAGGAAACTGTGTGGAAAATATTAGCCACACTGGTTGTCACAAAATTTAATTTTCTCATGGGTTTATTTTAAGAGATGAAAATATGGACATAAATATATAAAAGAATTAGTCCATAGAGCATTGTGATATGAATGAAAATGTTCTTCATCACTGAGAGTGACTCATGTTTTCCTTGACTAAATTAATTATTTTAAGATTGAAATTTAACCTCTGACACTGCACAAGAACATGCTCCATGCCAAAAATATTGTCCTTAATCCACTTTCCCTTGTTGGAGGTTATCCAGTAATTTACCACTATATTTTACTGAATAAATGGTCTTTCTAGGTCTTCACACATATAGGAAATTAGAAACTTAACAGGGATAACACTTGCCTCCCCTATAAAGTTTCCACAAAACTTAAAAACCTCTTGAAAAAAGAGAATTGAGGTTGACATTGAAAACAAACCAAGTTGTCTACATCCCCTGGGGCTGCCTGTTTTTCTGTTTAATTACTTAATCACTCAGTTTGGGTTGCTTTTAAAAATGGGTGAGTCAGGTTTGTGGTGGAGGAAGGCTATAAGTGCAAACTTGTATTCCTCAAAGCCAAGTTGGCACTACAGTGGCGACACTCAGTCAGCTGGGAAAGGCATGCCCAGGCTTGCCATTGCCACAGCATTTAACTTCTCTGTGCTTGGAACATTTCCTTGGTGTACTCCATAGCCAGGGTGATCTTTTGACTGTTAATAAATTGATATACAAACCTTCCTTTGACAACCTGCAGCTACCTACAACCTACAATCTGAGAAAATCACCTGAGAGAGCACCTAGACTCTATAATGCATGTCTTCCGCTATATAAACTAAACAACCAAGTTAGACACTTGTGTTTTTACCTCTCCACCATCACTGAGTGTCCTCATTTGCCTCCTGGGTAAAAATGATGGAACAAGCAGTATTAGAGCAGTACCATTATCGAGTTTCAGAAATTCAAGAAAAAAACAATGAGGGCACAAAAATGTACTGGCTTGAGAAACTGTGCCAAAGGCAAGATTTTGAGAGTTTTGCTATGCAAATTGCCTTGTGGTCAGTGGGGTTCATGAGAAGGATCCTGCAGCGGATTAGGCAATTGTGAGAAAGACAAAACTGAGGAATGTGAAGAATCCATGGTGTCTCCGATTCTTACCTCACTCAACTGTCTGTGAGCCTCCTGCACTGCCCAGAAAAACCACCTTGTCTGATCATTTACACCATTTCAACTCACACCAACAACCCAGTGACTCAGGCTACATCTACTGTCAAAGCTGCCAAGAGTTATGTTCTACTCTGACCAGTTACTATTGTGGCCACTTTCTCACATGTGATACTCATTAAGCATACATAATATTTTATACAACCCCAAATCAGAAAAAGTTGGGACAGTAAAGCATTTATCACTCTGCAATGTTGCCAGTATGGGGTCATAGTTTTTTGTTTCACACCACATTCTTGATTGGATACAGCAGGAACAGACACCCTCTTTTTTTCACAGCCATGCCTTTGTAATGTGTGCAGAATGTGGTTTTGCACTGTCTTGTTGAAATATCCCTGGAAAAGATCTCATCTTGAAGGCAGAATGTTGCTTCAAAATCTCATTGTACTTTTCTGCATTAATGCTGCCATCATTACATCTACCTACATCTACGGTACCAGGTACTCAACTTGCCCTCTTCTTCTTCTAGAGTTGAGAATATTATTTACCTGGTAGATGGGTTCCCCCTCTACAGTGGTGCTTGAAAGTTTGTGAACCCTTTAGAATTTTCTTTATTTCTGCATAAATATGACCTAAAACATCATCAGATTTTCAGACAAGTCCTAAAAGTAGATAAAGAGAACCCAGTTAAACAAATGAGACAAAAATATTATACTTGGTCATTTATTTATTGAGGAAAATGATCCAATATTACATATCTGTGAGTGGCAAAAGTATGTGAACCTTTGCTTTCAGTATCCGCATACTTGCCTACCCTCCCAATTTCGGCCGGAGGCTCCTGATTTTAGCCTCCATCTCCCGCCTCCCGATTGTATTTGTTAAAAACTGGATAATCTCCCGGTTTGGGGAAATCCCTACCGCCAAGTTAAAAATATTCCTGATTATGTCCAATCAGAATCATACAAGAAACACTGCTGATGTCAACTGATTCTTAACCAATCAACGAACAGAATAACAGTCACTTCTGTAAAGTAGGATTCACCCAGGCTGTCCGACATTTTTTACAAACAGTCATTTATCATGGCCACTAAACCCAATACCAAACGGCAAAAATATGAATACAATTACCAGGTTGCATGGGAGAATGAATTTCCATGGATAAGCAAATGTTTGACCAGCCAGTTAAGCATTTTAAGGTAATTTTCACATTTGAGTGTGAAATTAAACTAGTCTTCCATACTATTTCAGAAACAAACTTGTAACAGTTCGTATAGGTGGGTGGAGCACAGAAGGATGGCAGGCCAGAACTGAGTTCACAAAACTATTTTTATTTAGCTTTTCAGCTTATATATTTACTCTTTCCTACACTCAGACACACGCACATACATCAGTCGTCTGGATGGGGAGAGAGCTCCCTCTGCTCTCGCTCTCTCTCCTTAAATAGGGCGCGGTCACTGGAAAGACACACAAACACATTAATTAACGACAGGTGTAGTGATTCTGCCACTTACCTTCCCTGACTCTGCCCTCCGGTCACAGACCGATGCTTGACAACGCCCCCGCTGCCACATACCCCCACCACCCGACTCAGGCCGGACGGCCGTCCGGCCTGCAGCCGACTCCCCCCCCTTGATGGGAGAGGAAATCCGCCACGACTATCTGCACCCCCGGCCTGTGGATCACCTTGAAGATAAAGGGTTGGAGTGCCAGATACCAACGGGTGATCCGCGCATTGGCATCCTTCATGCGGTGGAGCCACTGGAGGGGCGCATGGTCTGAACAGAGGGTGAAAGGGCATCCCAGCAGGTAATAACGGAGGGCGAGGACCGCCCACATGATTGCCAGGCACTCCTTCTCAATCGTGCTGGAGCGCCCCTCACGCACCGACAGCTTACGACTGATATACAGTACTGGGCAATCCTCCCCCTCCACCTCCTGGGACAAAATGGCCCCCAGCCCTCTGTCCGACGCATCCGTCTGTAACATAAAGGGGAGAGAAAAGTCAGGGGAGTGTAAAAATGGCCCCCCACACAGTGCAGCCTTTACCTTAGAAAAAGCCCGCTGGCATTGCTCCGTCCACTGGACCGGA